>NC_134576.1:1553333-1864000 GCF_050947875.1 Dermacentor variabilis
TTACAGAGTGACTTCAAGGCATTTACGAAGCTTAGGGAGTCTGTATATATAATTGTTTTTTGAAGTTTTTATTTCCTAATATGCTTCAGAGCCGACAATAGCCTCAGCCTTAATTATACTTGTTTCAGGGCACAGTACAGTGGATTCTGAGAAGGATGGAGCAACGGCTGCATAAGACGCCCTGGCACACCACTTCTAAGCGTCTTGATACTCAGTGCAAGAGTACTTACACTTACTCATTGTACTTAATATAAGTGCTTGTGCTTATCATTACTAATATGGATAAGACGGTTCAAGTGGCTGAGGAGTTCTATAGAGATTTATACATTACTAGTGGACCCCACGGCAATAATGAAAAAGGGGAATAAAGAAATAATGGAATAATGGAATAATGGAAGTCCAGAGGAATTTGAAATCCCACAAGTAAAGCCGGAAGAAGTAAAGAAAGCCTAGGGAGCTATGCAAAGGGGGAAGGCAGCTGGGGAGGATCAGGTAACAGCAGATTTTTGAAGGATGGTGGGCAGATTGTTCTCGAAAACTGGCCACCCTGAATACGCAATGCCTCACGACCTCGAGCGTACCACAATCCTGGATGAACGTCAAAATAATCTTAATCCATAAGAAAGGGGGCGCGAAACACTTGAAAAATTATAGGCCGATCAGCTTACTGTCCTTTCCCTACAAAGTATTTACTAAGGTAATCGCAAATAAAATCACGAACACCTTAGACCTCTGTCAACCAAAGGATCAGGCATGATTTCGTAAAGGCTACTCCACAATGGACCATATTCACACTATCAATTACGTGATAGAGAAATGTGCGGAATATGACCAACCTTTATATATAGCTTTCATTGATTACGAGAAACCGTTTGATTCAGTCGAAACCTCAGCAGTCATGGAGGCTTTGCGGAATCATGGTGTAGACGAGCCGTATGTAAAAATACTGAAAGATATCTATAGCGGTTCCACAGCCACTGTAGTCCTGCATAAAGAAAGCAACAAAATCAAAATAAAGAAAGGCGTGAGGCAGGGAGATACGATCTCTCCAATGCTATTCACAGCGTGTTTACAAGCGGTATTCATAGACCTGGATTGGGAAGAATTAATGCAGAATACCTTAGCAACTTGCGATTCGCTGATGATATTGCCTTGCTGAGTAACTCAGGGGACCAGCTGCAATGCATGCCATCTGACCTGAAGAGGCAAAGCCGAAGGGTGGGTCTAAAAATTATTTGCAGAAAACTAAAGTAATGTTTAACAGTCGCGGAAGAGAACAGCAGTTTACGATAGGTAGTGAGGCACTGGAAGTGGTAAGGGAATACATCTACTTAGGACAGGTAGTGACTGCGAATCCGGATCATGAGACTGAAATAATCAGAAGAATTAGAATGGGCTGTGGCGCGTTTGGCAGGCATTCCCAGATCATGAAGAGCAGGTTGCCATTATCCCTCAAGAGAAAAGTGTATAATAGCTCTGTCTTACCAGTACTCACCTACGGGGCAGAAACTTGGAGGCTTGCGGAAAGGGTTCTACTTAAATTGAGGACGACGCAACGAGCTATGGAACGAAGAATGATGAGTGTAACGTTAAGGGATAAGAAAAGAGCAGATTGGGTGAGGGAACAAACGCGAGGTAATGACATCCTATTTGAAATCAAGAAAAGGAAATGGGCAGGACATCTAATGAGGAGGGAAGATAACCGATTGTCATTAAGGGTTACGGACTGGATTCCAAGGGAAGGGACGCGTAGCAGGGGGCGGCACAAAGTCAGGTGGGCGGATGAGATGAAGAAGTTTGCAGAGACAACATGGATGCTATTAACACATGACCGCGGTCGTTGGAGAAGTATGGGAGAGGCCTTTGCTCTGCAGTGGGTGTAGCCAGGCTGATGATGATGATGACTTGAACTGAATTTATAGGAAATGCATTTGAATATGTGCCTCAGGCGCACGTTTAGTGACCTCTGCAAAGGATCTGTCATGCTCTATCAGCTGCCACTGCCATGGCAGTAACAGTTTCGCTGGAGCCATAGAACAATATTCCAGCACTGGAACATCTATTTCCTCGCTAAGCTTCCTCGCGCGCAAAGAGAACGCCTTCTCGCTGCAAGGCGGCTATAGAAAAAAGTAGCGGTGGTCATATTGTTTGTGCATGAATAAGACGGATGGTCAGTGTTTGAATTGGTTTTCGGGAAATATATAAAACTGCTATATGATCTCTGGAAAATGGAACCACCATACATTTGCTTCTGCATTAAGGCTTTGTAAGGGGCTTGTCCTGAAGACTCCGGTCGCGAGGCAGATATATAAATGATGAACAGGATCCAACATCTCTAAAGCACTTTGCGTAGGGGACTGATACACTATCGCGCCGTAGTCAAGACGTGAGCCGACAAAACATCTATACAACTTCAAAAGAAATTTCCTGTCAGTGCCCCATGTTGTACTCGATAGAAGCTTCAATAAGTTCATTGTTTTGAGACACTTAGCCTTCAAATATTTAATATGCGGGATGAATGTGAGTTTCAAGTGCAATATGATGCCGAGAAACTTGTGCTCGGCACTTAAAGGTAATCTGCTACCAGAGAGCTCAATAGCAGGACATGGTAGTGTTCCTCCCTTAGTCATGAAAGGAGCACATGTACTTTTCTGTGGGCTCAATCTAAAATGGTTTTCATCAGTCCGTTTTGCCACTTTATTTAAGGGATGCTGGACGTGTTGTTCCAAGATGGCAAGGTTGCATGATTTAAATTCAATCTGCGCATGGTCTAAATATACAGAGTAGAACATTGTTTGCGAAATAGCCATGCGCAGAGTTATTTTCACAATGAACAGTGTGCAGCTTAGCACACCACCTCGCGGAACACCAGTTTCCTGGATGAAAGACCTCGAAGAGGTATGGCCCACCCTTACAAGAAAGGTGCGGTTAGAAAGGTAACTTTCGATGACACTCAACATACTACTGGGGACACCCGTAGCGGCTATACCTCGGATAATACCGAAGCGCCATGTGGTGTCATATGATTTCTCCAAGTGAAAAAATGGGGAGAGAAAAAACTGTTTGTGTATGGAGGCATCTTTCATATTGTTACGATGGAAAAAGAGGACAAAGTTGTCGACGGTGAACACGACGAGGTGGGAACAGCCTCTTGGGACTCTCTGCTACTGTTTATATACGCATCGTGTATTGCGGACAGGCTGGTCTGCAGTCGATCTACCTTCTCTGAAGCCACCCTGGTAAGTATCTAGCAGTCCGTTGCTCTCAAGGCGATAGACTAGGCGCCGGTTTATTATCTTCTCAAAAAACTTGCACAGGCAGCATATCAAAGCGATAAGTCTGTAGCTACTAAGTAAGGATGGTTCCTCACCTTGTTTGAGTATGGGGAATATTATAGCTTCTTTCCAAGAAGATAGAATATACCCAACAGCCCACATGACATTAAACAGTGAGAGGCGGGTTTTTTTGTGGTTCAAGATGGAGGTGCTTGATCATTTCATATATAACACAGTCTTCACCTCGTGCTGAGTGGTTGCCACAAGAAAGAGAAGCTTTAACCTCAGCTAAACTGAACGGATGGTTGTAATCTTTATTTCGGGCACATTTTCGATCAAGGGGTTGTCGCTTTGCGCGTTCTTTCAACCTCAGGAATGATTGCATGCAATGAGATGCACTGGATATATATTCAAAGTGTTCACCCAGACAGTCTGCCTGGTCTTGAGCCCATTTTCTTGGGTACTTAATGGAGGCAGGGGGTTCGTCTCCCGGCCTTTTAATTTATTCACCCTCTTCCACACCTTTGACTCGTCTGTGTAAGAATTTATCCCAGATATGTACCTCCCCCAGCTCTCTATCTTTGCATGTCGACGTGTTCTCCTACCTTGTGATTTGATCTGTTTGAAATTAATAAGGTTTTCAGCTGTTAGAGAATTGCGAAGCAATCCCCAAGCTTTGTTTTCATTTTTGTGTGCTTTCCGACATTCGTCATTCCACCCGCCGTGGTTCCTCAGTGGTTATGGTGTTGGGCTGCTGAGCACAAGGTCAAGGGATCGAATCCCGGCCACGGCGGCCGCATTTCGATGGGGGTGAAATGCGAAAACGCCCGTGTACTTAAATTTAGCCACACGTTAAAGAACCCCAGGTGGTCGAAATTTTCGGAGACCACTACAGCGTGCCTCATAATCAGAAGATGGTTTTGGCACGTAAAACCCCTTCATTTTTAAGACATTTGTCATTCCACCATGGGATGTGACGGTTCTTTACCCGTCCGTTAGTTTAATACATTTTGTTGCAGCGTCAATAATAAAACCTAGCTGTCAGGTATTCCACAGCGTCCTCTACATTAAAATCAGAAATGTCGTCCCCGCCTAAATACGTGAGTTTTAAAGGCAGTTCCAAGTTCGCTGATTCGCGGTTCCATTGAGGGAAATGTGACGGGCATGTATCTTGCTTTGTTAGGTTTAACGTAATTGGGAAGTGGTAACTCCCATAGGGGTTCTTGAGAACAGGCCACTCCAGGTACGGAAATAGTGAGCTCGAAACTACGGTCAAGTCTATGGACGAGTAGTGCTATAAGTATTATTGGAGTACGTTGGTTTTTTTTTTTTCAATAAACATGCACCTGAAGAAAGCAGAAAATTTTCTATCGGGTGCCTACGCGCATCAGAACGCGTGTCGCCCACAAGGGGCTATGAGCGTTTAGATCACCAACGACTATATATTGCGGAAGAAGTTCGTTGATGAAGCTTTGAAGCTCTGTTTTATAAAGTTGACAGGAAAGGGGGGGTGAGACGTACATCGAACTAACTGTGATTAGCTTACCAAATAGAACGGCTCGGACTGCCAGTGCCTCGAGGGAAGTAAGAATTTTTCTTTGCTGACATGCCACGCCCTTACCGACTCTTACGGCTGCTGCCCCCGAGGAGGCGAGTGCATCATCGTGGTTTTCGTGGAAGGTGGCATACTGCCTTAGAAAGTTGGTCTGTGTTAATTTTAGGTGTGTTTCTTGCACATACAGCACCATTGAAGTGAATTTTCGGAGGAATTCTTTAACATCGTCTAAATTTTGGAGAAGTCCTCTCACGTTCAGTTGTAATCCATAATATGAACGAGGTTAGAGCTGTGTGTCTAGCAAGAAAAGCTACGTTGCAGAGCCCTGTGCCGGTCCCGTAATGCGATATTCCTCTTTTTTGGAGCAGTCGAGAGGTTTTCGCCTCTCCTTAGGCGCCGGTGGCATCGTTTTACTAGGTGTCGTGTCCATCGCCTCCTGCAAAGCGCTAAACACCCACTCTTGTGAGCGATTTGTTTGTCGAGAAGGCCTCTTCTTAAGGGACGATGCCATTAACGCCACCAGCCTGGAGGTCGATGGCCCCTTCTCGCACGGCGGAGGAGCACCAGCCGCAGCCACCAAGGGGTTGGGTGACGTCACTGCCGGCTGAATGTGTTTGGGCCGGACAGCCGCCGGAGGCCGTTGTGGTGCTGCCCCCTGACGAGCCGCTTCGGCAAAGCGGCATAGCCAGGTATGATACCCGCCTACGTGCCTCCTTGAAAATATATTTTCTTTCACTTTCATTGTGACAATTTATTTCTCTTTATTTTTCCAAGACGGGCAGGACCCCGAGCTTACCGCACTTAAAGCATCTGGGAGGATTGGCCATGTGTGTTCTAACGCGAAGTTTGATATACTCGGCCGCGATGGACTCGGGAAGGTCACTTGAGCTGAAGGTGAGTATCAGGTGCTTAGTCTGGACTTCTTTGCCATCCCGCCTAATCTTCATTCGTTTAACATTTATAACATTCTGTTCACTAAAGCCCTTCAAGAGTTCTGCCTCAGTTAGCTCCAGCAAATCATCGTCCGACACAACGCCTCGGGTGGTGTTCAAAGTATGGCGCGGGGATACTGTCACTTGGGTCTCCCCAAATGACACTAGTTTCGGCAGTTTCTCATACTGCTTCTGATAGCGGAGCTCCAAGACGACATCACCGCTTTCCATCCTCGACGCCTTATAACTTGGACCAAAAACTCCAAAGATTTTGAAACAAGAAACGGTGAAATGGCTCGTACTGGTTTGTTTGGTTTTTCAGTGTGAATTACACGAAAGGTGAGGGAAGTTCTGGATTTGGCGTCCGAAAAACTGGAAGACATCTTCGGTGCACCCTTGTGTCTGAGGGCGATCAGGGAGTTTAGGGAAAGCATTCTCCATAAGTATAGATGGGGTTTTCGGCAGCAATGCCAACCACCCACCATGGAGGCCAACAGGGCAATGTGACATGAGTTCCTGCAAGGGAAGCCCTGACAATGCCAGCCGTACATCGCTGCTATAACCAAATACAGCATAACCAAGGCTGGCTAGCCGCCATAGGTTGACCCTTGCCGCCGGGAAACTAATATGTGAGAAGTAAAGAGAGGGCAGGAAAGATTAAAAGTGAGAGAGAAAGACGAAGACTGAAAAGGAGGACAAGAAAAGGCGACTGCCGATTTCCTCCAGGTGGGTCAGTCTGGAGGTGCCGTCTATGTGGAGCAGAGGTTGAAGAGGTGTTTTGCCTTAAAGTTCCAAGCACGCAGCATCGGCTCCACCTCCAGGATTCCCCTGCTACACGCGGGAAGGTTGAACCCTCGTGTGCTCGGGTACTTGTTGCAACCCACCAAATGCCTGCTGACGCAGACGCCTCTGCGAGGAACCTAGAATGGAACTGGCTCGCATTTGCCATATCCCCGCAAAGTGCGCACGTGTAAACCTATGCTGGCAAACTCATGCACATTACGAAAAAATAATGATACGGTGGCACGGGAACTAGAAGAGGCGATGTATATCAGAAAGTTTGGTTACCATTGTATCAGAGTTCCGTCATTAGAGTGTTTTAGTTTGGCGTTTTTACGCTCCACCCAGCAGCTGAGCGGAGCGGAAGCGCGCATGCGCCCTCCGATTAGTCGCAAGCGGGCTAGCGGAGCGACAAACACGGTCCGCTTACAAGCCGCCCGAGCAGAGCGTGCCGTGCAGTGCGTTGGCTCGCCTGGACGTCATAAAGGATTGGACTGGATGCAGAAAGCAAGTTCGCTGGCTCTCACGTGGTGTTCCCCTAGACGGCGCTTTATTTTACACTGGATAAAATTAACCAGTAAGGCATTGCAAGCGCACAACTAGATACTTCATGGATAAGTAAGTTACATATATTCGTTTTACTTTATAAAAGTTATCAATTGGTGTTTTTTATTTTGTTTCATTACCCTTAAGCCGGCCAGAGGGCGCTGTAACCACGCAAAGTACGCTCCGCTAGGCTACACATATAACTAAAGCATGAAAATAGCTCGCCACTCCACTGTGGCTTAGCAGGGTAACTCGGAGCGGAGCGGACCGTAAGGACGCTTAACTAAAACACTCTATTGTCCCTTCACGAGAATGAGTTTAGCTTCCCTGCTGATAGGATATAATTATATAAAATGAATATGTCGCGTGTCCACCTGCGTTTGTTCCTGCTCACATGCCTGAGGGTATACAAGTGAAGCATCGGGGAAAATGAAGAGCAGTTGCGAGTGTGCGCCCGTTGGTGTCTTTTATTCTGTTGTCCGTATCTTATTTCTTGCGCCTAAAACTATTTCTAAAAGCCATGTACCAACTAGCCCGGCAGCAGAAGTGACTATTCTACAGGTGCTTTGTCAAGGACTTTTCACTCATCGCTGAGCTGCTTACACATCTGGCTAAAGATGATGTCGTGTTTAAGTGGGAAACGCCCCAGGCTGACACACTTGAAGAGGTCAAACGATGCATCCAGTCGCCTTCAGTACTTGCATACTGTGACGAAGACGCCGATACAGAAATCCACACTGACGTCAGTAGCCTAGACTTCGATGCCATCGTAGTTATCAGGAAAGACGGATTTGAAAGGGTGATAGATTACACTAGCCGGTCACTACCACAAGCAGAAGGCAATTATTCTACGACTGAAAAGGAATGCCTCACTATCATTTAGGCTACACCGAAATACTGTCCTTGCCTATATGGCTGGTCGTTCGAAGTTGCGAGCGGCTATCAGGCGTTCTGTTGGCTAGCGAACTTAAAAGGACCTTCAGGACGCCTGTTGTGATTGAGCCTCAGACTGCAAAAATATGACATCACTGTAGTCTACAAGTCCGGACCAAATGGCGATGCGACTTCCTGTCTCGCGCACCCATGAACCCGCCGCCTCAAGATGACCAAGACGAGGACGTCTTTTCAGGTACAACAAGTGCAGATGACTTTGCGAAGCAGCAGAGAGCGGACCCGGAGCTTAGTAGCCTCTCTGAGTACTTGCGAGGCAACACCTACTTTCTCCTGAGGGTTTTTAGGTGCCAATTGTCTTCATTTTTTTACGAAACGGCGTCCTGGTGAAGAAGAGCTTTTCGCCAACCCACGAAAGCTACCTTCTCATTGTGCCCTCAGCAGTGCGGTCAGAAGTCCCGCACAACCTGCACGACTATAAGACAGCCGAACACCTCTGGTTTTCGTTTAGGCTCGCAAGACCGGTCGGCGGTCAGGCCGCGCCTGACCGCCGACGTCACCCTTTATGTGAAGACATGTCGAGACTGCCATCGAAGCAACACACCACCGACAAAGCCGGGGGGATTACTACAGACGAGTGAGCATCCTTGCCATCCGTTTCAGCAGGGTCGGAGTGAATTTGTTGGGGCCCTTTCCGACGTCAACATCTGGAAACAAGTGGATCTTTGTGACTATCTTACCCGCTACACCGAAACGAAGGCTCTGTCTAAAGGTAGTGCGGCCGAAGTCACTAAATTCTTCGTCGAGAACATCCTGCGGCGACATGGTGTCCCAGAAGTCCTCATGACTACATTCTTCACTGGAGAACTCATCAAACCATTTTGCAATACAGCCAAACCGCAGGAGGTCAACTGCCTACCACCAGCAGGTGAATGGTCTCATGGAGCGGTTGAACAAGACCCTCGCTGACATGCTAGCTATGTACGTTGACGTCGAGCACAAGACGTGGGATGCCGTCCTGCCGTACGTAACCTTCGCTTATAACACGGCAGTGCAAGAAAGAACTCAAATGACGCCGTTCATGGTGGTATACGGAAGGAACGTGACAACGACTCTCGACGCCATGCTGCCGCACGTCACCGACGAAGAGAATATCGATGTCGCCTGCTATTTCCAGTGTGCAGAAGCTCGGCAGCTCACCCGCCTGCGCATCAAGAACCAGCAGAGGGCAGACAGCCGAAAGTACAGCCTTCGACGATGCTACGTTAAGTAGCGGCCCGGCCAGCGTGTTTTGATCTGGACTCGGATACGCCGACGAGGAATTAGAAAGAAATTCTAACGCCGCCATTTCGGTCCCTACACGATCTTCCGACGCATTGGCGCACAAGACTATGAGGTTTTGCCAGACGGTATTTCGCTATCAAAGCGGCGCAGTGCACTGCCTGAAGTTGTCCACGTAGTGCACCTTAAGCCTTTCCAAGCCTGCAGACGAAATAAGACGCTTAGTTTCATTGTTAGTATATGGTTGCTATTTTTTTCTTTATTACGCGTGGTTCTGTTTTCGCTTTCGTGTTTGTAGCATCGCGACCATGTTTTTTGCGAATTGGACTATCAACACGTGCACTTGTTTACCTTTATCGCGTGACCGCGTTTCACCGCCAAACACAATGTTATCGCTGAGCGCCGGACGCGTCCTGCATGTATCGGAAGTTTCTCGAATGGTATTGATGGTTCTATCCAGTGGCTCTTGCCACGGAACCATGAGTAATCTGGGCGTATGCGCGACGCGAACTCTGAAGTACTTTCTTGAAGACACGCTGGCACCAGTGTTTACTGTGGAACATTGATCACTTATGTACAAAAGCCGACTCACTTGACCCGGTGATCATATTTTCGACTTCGTATACCCCGATGGTGCATTAGATCCTGTAGTCGGGTGGCCGTTAGGACGCGTTGCTAGCGGTCATTTGTCATTCTCAGCTCCAAGTGGCGAAAGTGTTTTCGCCACATCAGAGTCAATGTCTAAAAAAATATACAGCAAAAAAAGGATAGGCGACCCTAATCTTTGACTTCGGTGTCTCTTAGTGGCGCTCGCATCCCGGCATTGGTGTTCATTAGGTTAAGCGAGCGAGCGAGCGTATTTTACCTGGCGCGATATGCGGGTGAGGAGCGAGGAAGGGCACGGAGGAAGCGCAGCGCACGCGACCTGGTGGGGAGTGGCACCCTAGCGAGCGGCGTACGAAGCGCACCTTATGCTCCCTCTCTGGTGTTGACGTCAGGGCATGTAACATGCGCGCCCACGTAGCTGCTGCGAGCAAGCGAGCGAGCGAGCAGGTGCGTGCCGGGAGAGGAGAAGCGAGAGTGGATCGAGTGACGTCATATCTGCTTTGCTAGGCGGGCGTTCAGTCTATGCCAGTCTCTCTTTTCTATTAATTACTTGGATAAATATAATCATGCCTTGTCTGTGACGTCATTAGTGACGTCATTATTTCCACTTCCGACTTCCGGGCTTCAAGGAACTTCGCCGAAGTCGTGCTTTCGTGACGAGTCTGCAAAGTCTACGATTCTGTTCTTTGGTGTGCGGTCAGCAGTGATTTCTAATTAATTCTAATTATTCGGGGCACTTCAGTAACTCAGAGAGAGAGAGAGAGAGACCAAGGAACTCAACTTGTAACTAAACATAGGCTCTGATATCTTATTGAAACTCGTGAATTTTTTACTGTACTATATTTTTTATTTTTTTCTGATTCATTTTCAATTTCGTCCCCAGTCGTCTAAGGAGGTGAACCGGAAGTGCTGCACTAGACGCAGGAGTGTAACTCGAGCCTCGTGCCGCTAAAAAATTCACTGACGATTACGATATTCCCTAGTGCAAAATTTGAGTGCAGCTCTATGCGTGTTTCTATATCGCGATATATTCGCTTGCGCGGAAGATCTGTCTGGTGTGTCACATTGCACTCTTGGCAAAGTGTGGCGCGAATGCCTTGCTAATCAGGAGATCGCGAGAGGCAATGCGTGGGTGACGAGTGGGCACAATTGACAGCAGCAGCCGCAAAGAGACTTACGCTTGCGGTATGCCATCGGTGAACAGGCGACGACGGACTACTTCATACCGTGTTTGTGAAGCAGCGCAGTGGCAAGGACAAGGCGTAGAGACACAAAAATACACGACACTCGCTGCTATTTGCCGCGCTACTTTGGCGCCATCTCGTAACGGTCGTCGCCGCCGAGCCCGCCTTGCGCGGCGCACCACTTTTGTTCTCACACTTTCGCCATGACCTCCTCCTCCACTTTCCGCCTCATGATTCCTCTGCACCCTCCTTCTAAACTTTCCTCCTCACGCTATCTTCGCTGTCGCCGTCTTTCATTCCCCACTCCCATTCCGCGTTCGCTCTTTCATCTTTCGCTGTGCTCGTTTGCTCGGTTACGCCGCGGGACGATGCCGATGCGGAACGCAAGAACGGACGCCTAGGAGCCGCGCTCTATAAGTGCGTTGCGATAAAAATCGAACCCTGGACCGCGTCGTGGTAGGCCGACACCTTAGCGCAACGCTGTCCTGTGTGTTCCCGCCTCGTGTCTTCGTCATCTTGCGCTGCTCCATGTTCAACCAGTACCAACTTGTCCAAATATCAATTATTCTTTGGCTGAACGCCACCGCTAAACTGCGCGAACGGTCTTTCCCAGTTGTCATATTAAGGACTTCTCAAAATTGATACTGTGCCGCATTATTTTGCTAGATTTTTGCGTTTCAACGGCATATTCTTGTATACTCTTCACGTACATTCTACTCTAACTAATTATCCTATAACGTATTTAACGTCTCTTTTGGTAAAATAGCGACCACTCCGCCGTGGTAGCACGGATTGCCGTCGAACCACGCTACGGCACTTGCTCCTCCCTCTTGTTTGTTGAAATTCCTAGCTAGCGCATACGGTGTCGTGAAGGTACGTATGCATGATAAACAGCTCTGTGCGTACTTTAACCACTGCGTTCTGAGGGTAGTACAAAGGTTCGCGCAATGCGGTTGCGGAAAAGCGTTCTCGTAGAGGATCGCCCCTTCCACCTCGTTTTTCAAGCCGGCAAACGTTCATGCGTACGTCCAACGCAGCTTTACACATTTCGTATTTCTTAGCGATGGCGTCTTGAATCATCCAATAGGCAAAACAGTACTTCTATTGAAGCCGCGCATGTTTCCAGCTCACAGCCGCTGTAGGCCCTGCTTGTTAGCGCTCCGAAACGGAGGTATTCGAAATTCAAGGTGCTCTGTAAACATTAGCTGCGTCGGCCAACTGCGGCGTATATTGAGAAACTCAGCGGCCGCCGCCACGCAGCCCGAACATGCTGCGTCGAATCTATTCATGCAGTCACTAATAGATGCCCACCTTTCTCCACCAGTGAGTATATATAGCACACGCCTATTGCGTTACTCTCTTGCTGATCACAATATTTCTCTTTCGCATGCCGTTCATTGTTTCAAGTAAATAATCTGGTTAAATTTATCAATTCTGCGCTCTAACTGCCTATACGCCAGCCATTATTTCTTTAGATCAGAGATTTTCATAGCCTGCAGTTGCTCACGCGAGCCAAAGCGCTTGCCGCAACCGTGTCCCGAGACAAGTGACGGTGCCGAGTGGAACTGCTGCTTGCGGACTGTGACTTGGTCCCATTCCCAGTTAGTTTTACAGTTGAGACGAAGAGCGCTCGTCGGAGAGGATTTGAAAGGCACACATGCCATTTGTCTTGAGTTCAGCGTAGTTGTCGCGGCAATTCAAAACTACTAGGAGAGCTGAACATTTGCTATGAAATCTATAGTAATCTCCTATGGAAGCTGATATGGGTGCAGTGTTGTAGCGTTATAGCGTATCGAATTGGAAATAGATCTGATGGGCAGGCTAAAAGATGCAGAAGGTTATGAAATTGGATCGTTTTTGGCAACCAAGTATCGTCGTGGTCTTACAGTTGCGTTCTCTTCATCATCGCTGTGATTTTGACGCGATTATTGGTAGCGCCAACTGCTTTGCGCCGCTAATTCCTTATGTTGGGGAAGCTGTTCATGTGTGTGTCTCAAAAGAACAGAACTTCTTAGTGCTCAGTGCGGTATTGTTATGCAAAATACACAATGCAATGCCCATATCGTCAAACCATCACATGAAAACGAGAACTGTTATTCATAGCAGCCTTGCTAGGTGATGGTTCTTGAATGCGTGAATTGGGTAGGCGCGCGCTTACCTGATTCAATATTTTCATTCGGCCATGAAATCTACACAGGTCCGTGGCTGAGGCCGTGAACATCAAGGAGAGCACGAAGAGAAGGTAAGCTGACGTGTACTGCGCCGCGAAGAACCGATGCAAGGACGCGAGGCACACAATCACCTGCACATTTTATGAGGAGTGTTTGATGCTGAAGCTCTTGCACCTTTGATCAATCAATCAATTAATCAATCAATCAATCAATCAATGAAATGAAAATTGTCATTGTAGGCAAATGTGTTACATATGTAGTTGGACATACAGACCGAGGTGTCATAGCTCATGGTTTCAAAGGGCCTTCTATTTCGGAGTGCACAGAGAGAGTTGCGGGAAGCAATGACGATGCAACTAACACATCGCTCAGCATAACGAAAACAAGCACGCTGGTAGTAAACATAATAAGTAGTAGCAGTTCTTTAGTGTGACTACCGGGTACATAGACTTTTAAATCATTAGGCAAGTTATTCCAGAATGCCACTGTTTCGAATAGAGTCAGGCGTTTGCCATACAGTTACAGAGTATTCTTGGAAACAAAAGTATTTATGTAAGGCAAACCTAGTATTACTAGAATTGTAAAGAGATACCGTGCCAAATATTTTTGTGGGAACAACGCTGTTTATTGTTTTGAACATTGCGATGAGTAAGTGATAAATAAACCAATTCCATTTGGCAGGATTCGATATTTCTGTAAGAAAGAAAGGGAATTGACGCGGATACAACTGAAGCTAAGCAACCAGATGGCCTGAGTCTGAAAATGCTGCGATTGGCGTAAATTTGTGGATACGTGTTAACCCAGTTTGTATGTAATATGCAAAAAGGCTGTGAATGAAGGCGCAATACAAGGAGCGCAAATTAGGATGGCTAAGGTGGGCTAAGGATGGCTGTTAAGTGGGTAAGGTTTTCGGCAAGTTTTGTAGTTAAAGAATCAAATAATGAACTATCTATATTGTAACATCATCGGCATAGACAACAGGTGCGAAATTATGAAAACTGATACATTGTTAGAAGAAATAGAAATAAAAGCTGTCCAATTATATTGTCTTGATAACTTCCTTGATCACTTTGTTAGACAATATGCCA
The DNA here is from genome assembly GCF_050947875.1 of Dermacentor variabilis. Taxonomy (NCBI): domain Eukaryota; kingdom Metazoa; phylum Arthropoda; class Arachnida; order Ixodida; family Ixodidae; genus Dermacentor; species Dermacentor variabilis. The sequence continues at coordinate 1,567,643 of NC_134576.1, forward strand.
AAATATAAACAGTTTGTCGTCAGACCAGGAAGTAAGTTCCTTTAATGGCTAACGCACGACCAAATATTGCTAAAGTGGTAAGTTAAGTTTAAAGGATTTTGTGACTGAATGAACGAACAATGTACCGGCATATGAATTTGAGTCATTGCAAACTTAATCTTGTTCGTGGATGAAAGCTTGGTTAACTGATCAACCTGGGCGGAATTCAAATTGATGGGGTGATAGCTTGTAAACCGTATATAAATGTGTATTATTGCGCAATTATACGGACACTCCAGGCGCATTTCTCCCCTCGATTTTGGCATCGACGCCGCCATGATGCTCTGCATAAAGTCCAAGGGCAACAAAATTATTGTCTTGTGTCGAAGGCGAAAGCATGCGAGGGCGAGCCGGTGATCGCGGCTCGATTTCGTGAAAACAAAGGAGGAATGCGGGGAGGAAGCGCGCAGTCTACGGTCGCGCGCAAGGCCCGGGGTGAGGACAGGGGCGCGCTCTACTCCTGCTGCTCCGGGCGGCCGAGGGCGCCCGCACGGCAGGTGAGGCTCCGCGAGGCTCCGGGGCGAGAGGGGGAGGGGGGCGCATTCTTCACGGGGCGACCCTGGCTGCCGCGCACGATGGCCTGGGCCGCTGTAATTAAACACAGATCTTTTTCTTGCGTGCATAACCATATTGGCTCCTCTTTACTGTCACTTACAATAATAATGTGAAAATATTTGGACGGCAATGTGATGACCCTTCTATTCACTGTGCCCAATCATTGTTCCCCTTTCACACATGTTTCGAGCAATTAAGTACCATTGTCATACAGCGGTAAGAGGAAAAAAAAGAGCAATTTTGGATCAGGCTATAGAACAGGTATCCGGCTTTAAATCAAGAAGAGGACCTTAGTGTTGAAGCAATGAACGACAATCTTATGGACATCATTAAGGAGTGTGCAATAGAAGTCGGTGGTAACTCCGTTAGACAGGATACCAGTAAGCTATCGCAGGAGACGATAGATCTGATCAAGAAGCGCCAATGTATGAAAGCCCCTAACCCTACAGCTATAATTGAACTGGCAGAACTTTCCAAGTTAATCAACAAGCGTAAGACAGCTGACATAAGGAAGTAAATTATGGATAGAATTGAACATGCCCTCAGGAACGGAGGAAGCGAAAAAAAAAGTAAAGAAGAAATTAGGAATAGGCAGAAAATCAGATGTATGCTTTAAGAGACAAAGCCGGCAATATCATTACTAATATGGATGAGATAGTTCAACTGGCTGATGAGGGTCATAGAGATTTATACAGTACCAGTGGCACCAAAGACGATAATGGAAGAGAGAATAGTCTAGACGAAGTTGAAATCCCATTTGTAATGCCGGAAGAAGTAAAGAAAGCCTTGAGAACTATGAAAAGGGGGAAGGCAGCTGGGGAGGATTAGGTAACAGCAGATTTGTTGAAGGATGGTGGGCAGGTTGTTCTAGAAAAACTGGCCACCCTCTATACACAATGCCTCATGACTTCTAGGGTACCAGAATCTTGGAAGTACGCTAACATAATCCTAATCCATAAGAAAGGCGAGGCCAAGGAGTTGAAAAATTATAGATCGATAAGCTTACTGTCCGTTGCCTACAAAGCATTTACTAAGGTAATCACAAATAGAATCAGCAGCACCTCAGACTTCTGACAACCAAAGGACCAGACAGGATTCCGTAAAGGCTACTCAACAATAGACCATATTCACACTATCAATCACGTTATAAAGAAATGTGCGGAATATAACCAACCTTTATGTATAGCTTTCATTGATTACGAGAAAGCGTTCGATTCAGTTGAAACCTCAGCAGTCATGGAGGCATTACGGAATAAGGGTGTGGACGAGCCATATATACAAATATCGAAAGACATCTATAGCGGCTCCACAGCCACCGTAGTCCTCCATAAATAAAGCAACAAAATCCCAATAAAGAAAGGCGTCAGGCAGGGAGATATGATCTCTCCAATTCCAATAACAGCGTTTTTACAGGAGGTATTCAGAGACCTGGATTGCGGAGAATTGGGGATAAGAGTTAATGGAGAATACCTTAATACCTTGCGATTCGTTGATGACATTGCCTTGCTTAGTAACTCAGGAGGCCAATTCCAGTGCATGCTCACTGACCTGGAGAGGCAAAGCAGAAGAGTAGGTCTAAAAACTTAATCAGCAGAAAACTAAAGTAATGTTTAACAGTCTCGGAAGAGAACAGCAGCTTACGATAAGTAGCGAGTCACTGGAAGTGGCGAGGGAGTACATCTACTTAGGCCACGTAGTTACCGCGGATCCGGGTCATGAGATTGAAATAATCTGAAGAGTAAGAATGGCCTGGGGTGCGTTTGACAGGCATTCTCAGATCATGAACAGCACGTTTCCATTATCCCAGAAGAGAAAAGTGTATAATAGCTGTGTCTTACCAGTACTCACCTACGGGGCAGAAACCTGGAGGCTTACGAAAAGGGTTCTACTTAAATTGAGGACGACGCAACGAGCTATGGAAAGAAAAATAATGGGTGCAACGTTAAGGGATAAGAAAAGAGCAGATTAGGTGAGGCAACAAACCCTTAGTTGAAATCAAGAAAAAGAAATGGGGGGCATGCGCAGGACATGTAATAAGGAGGGAAGATAACCGATGGTCATTAAGGGTTACGGACTGGATCCCAAGGGAAGGGCAGCGTCGCAGGGGCGGCAGAAAGTTAGGTGGGTGGATGAGATTATGAAGTTTGCAGGGACAACATGGCCACAATTAGTACATCACCGGGGCAGTTGGAGAAGTATGGGAGAGGTCTTTGCCCTGCAGTGGGCGTAACCAGGCTGATTATTATTATTATTATTATTATTATTATTATTATTATTATTATTATTATTATTATTATTATTATTATTATTATTATTATTATTATTATTATCATGCAGCTTGAACTTAGTGGCCTTACCAGTACAATCCAGCTAATGCAGAACCAGTCACACATGTAATCCCTTTCTTTCTTTCCGACGTAGCAAACCTCCTCAAGACGGGCCAATTTCCAGAAGAATAAACAGAGCGAAAAGTATCCCAATTCACAAAAAGAAACCGCATGCTCGTTTCAAACCAGTGCCCGATTTGTATCTTACCTTTATTTTGTAAGGCGCTTGAGGCATGCAGAAAACGTTTAAAAAAGTCGTACATTCGGCCGCAAGTCGAAGTATCGATTGCGACAGCAAATTAGCGGACTGCTATACGTAGTAATGATAGTAGTTTCATCGGCCGTATGAACGTTCCTTGCCTTCCTACCTTACGTTATTTTTGTATTATTACCTTCCTATCGGTAAATGAAGTAATGGACGACCAATTTATTTTGCTTATGCAGTCACTGGAACGTTTCTGAAGAAGAACTACTTGTGTAAAGTTGAATTTTTGTGCAGTGAAGGTATAAGAAGGCGAAAAAATTTCTTTCGTTGTCAATTATGGGTGCTTAAACACCGCAGTCATCAGGTAACATAGTCCCGTATTATGTTGTCACTAAGGCTGTATGAATTAGAAAGAACACATCTTGTTATGGGAGGTTTGTAACCTTAGCCGAAGAAGCAGTTGCGTGCAGCCATAGGTACTATCTTCTAAAAGGTTGATGTTGATGTCCACCATGATGGCGAAACTTTTGCGCGTCGCAGCCAAAATGTTAAGGCCTCGATCTTACTCATCAAAAATCGTTATACCAATAACGATGATGCGAGAGATAGATACAGCCATTACGTTTTTCTTAGCGTTTGATGACATTGTCGACGGTATTTCCATCCATGCTGCGTCGCCTTTTCACAATGAACGTTAACGTTGGTCCTCATTTTGTAAAAATATGTAGATGCGCCAAATACTGCGACTCCGCCATAATTTCTCGGTAAACGAAAGCAATTAAGAATAAGCAGTTGTAGCACGGCTGAATCTGCAGTCGTCACGGCGCACCAGTAATCCCGTGATCTGTTACGTCACGTTGGCTTCTGTATATATGAACTTGCCCAACCGCAATAAACTCGTTGTTCTCCCAACTGCTGGCCTGTCTACATGGTGGCAGCGGAACCCAGCCGATATGTCGATGGCGTCCGCTCTACTACCGCCCCCGAAGTCTATGGATGCATCGCACGACCGTTGGATTGCCTGGAAAACTTGGAAAAGTGAGTTTCTGCTGTTTTCCACTGCTACGCAATTGAACAAGCAGCCAAAAGACGTTCAAGCAGCCACGTTGCTAGTTACCATAGGCGAAGAGGCTAGGAAGTCGTACAGTACCTTCAAGTTCGAGGAAGCGGAAGACAGGAATGACGTTGAAGTTCTGATTAAGAAATTTGAGGAGCATTACAAGCCTGCAACGAACTTAACATTCCAAGAGTTTCGTTTTGGTTCAAGGAACCAAAAAGAAGGCGAGACGTTTAACGAATGGCTAACAGAACTGCGTGTGTTAGCGAAGAACTGTGAATTTGGGGAACTTGAAGACCGCATGTTGCGTAGCAGAATTATTTTGGGCACTCAGGATAAGAGCCTACAGCAAAGACTGATCGCGGAAAACCCGACGTACCAAAAGACGGTCGATATTTGCCGCGCGCAAGAACAAGGCAAAGAGCACTTTCGTGAGATAAGTGAAGCTACGGGCGCCATCGAAGGCACCATAGTAAACGCGGTAGCAACAAGAAAAAACATTTGCTACAAATGCGGGGGTAAAATGCACCGCAGTGACACGTGCCCTGCAAAAGGAAAAACATGCCGTAAGTGCGGAAGGCTGAACCATTTCGCTCGAGCATGCAAGTCGTCCAACTTTCCGCGCAGTGCCAACCAACAAATGCGAGGGTTACGAACCGAAGACGACGAATTCTTTTGCAAACGTTGACTATCGGTGCGATAACCACCGATCACTGGAGCGCAACGGTCGACATCGAGGGCCATCCCATCATGTGCAAGCTAGACACAGGCGCCAATTGTTGTGTCATTTCAAGAAGCGACGTTGCAAAGCTGCCAAAAAAGCCTCAACAAGCCTGCAATGTCAAGCTCGCAGCATTTTTTGGCCACACAACAGCCGCGCATGCGAAAGTCCAATTAATACTTTCAGCAAATGACAGAACCAAGGAACAAACGTTTTTTATTGTCGAACAAGACGTCCCTGCCACTTTGAGTGGCGCAGCAGCTGAAAGTCTCGGCTTCATATACCGTATGCAACACATACAGCATGAACTGTACCCTCCAGCGCAGCCTTTTGCAGACGTCTTCGAGGGACTCGGGCAGCTAAAAGATTTCGAGTACGACATGAAGCTCAAGCCACACTCTGTGGGCGTCGTCGTTCCAGCAAGAAGAGTTCCTGTTGCTCTTCAGGACAAAGTCACGGCTGAGCTACAGCGTATGGAAGCACAAGGCGTCATAACAAAGGTAACCGAGCCTACGGAGTGGTCTAGCCATATGGTTACAGTTGTTAAGAAGGACAAGGTTAGAATTTGCTTGGACCCTACGGCGCTTAATAAAGTGCTGCTGCGCGAACATTACCCAATGCCAACCCTAGAAGACGCAGCCTCGCAACTGTCCGGTGCTAAGTACTTCTCAACACTCGACGCAGCATCAGGATTTTGGCAAATTGAACTTTCTGAATCAAGCTCTAAACTATGTACAATGAGCACGCCGTATGGGTGATATCGGTTTCTTCGAATGCCCTTCGGCATTGCGTCAGCTCCAGAAATATTCCAAGCAGCTATGCATCACTTGCTGGAAGGCTTACCGTGCGTAGCCGTGGTAATGGATGACATACTACTTTGGGGCCGCACGAAGGACGAGCATGACCACCACCTGTCGCTTTTGTTGGCACGCTGTCTCGAAAACAACCTCAAGCTAAACCTCAAGAAATGCACCTTTTTGCAGCCCGAAGTCCGCTACCTAGGGCACATCCTTAGCACAGAAGGCCTCCGCCTAGACCCTGGTCGAGTGAACGACATACTGGAAATGAAAGAGCCAAAGAACAGTAAGGAACTCCAAGTCTTTCTAGGCATGATGAATTATGTGCAACGTTTCATTCCCAACATGTCCGTCGTGACTGCACCACTGAGAACATTGCTGCGCAAGGACATTGCCTGGGTTTGGACCGAGGCTCAGCAACGAAGCTATGAAATGTTGCGTGAGAGCTTAGTTAACGCACCAATCCTTTCCTTTTTCGATGCAACTAAGCCGGTCACCCTTTCCGTCGAAGCGAGCCAAATGGGAGTTGGTGCAGTGCTTATTCAAGATGGCCGCCCCGTCGCTTTCTCGTCACGGTCACTAACAGAGGCGCAGCAACGCTACGCACAAATTGAGAAAGAAACATTGGCGATAGTGCATGGCTGCATCAAGTTTCATGATTACATCTTCGGCCAGGAAAGCGTAACAGTCGAAACTGATCACCGCCCCTTGGTGCCTATATTTAGCAAACCACTATATCAGTGTCCACTTCGCCTGCAGCGCATGCGTTTGACTTTGCAGCGATATCCTATAAAGCTGACCTACAAGCCAGGGAAAGAACTGTTTTTGGCTGACGCCTTATCTAGATTCCCTAGCAAGAAACTCTTGCGAGAAGAAACTGAGCAATTTCAAGTAAATGTGCTTGATTACATTTCAGCTTCGCAACAGCGCCTGAGGGATCTTCTTGCGGCCACCAATGAAGATCCTGCTCTCGTCAAGCTTCGAGGTTACGCCGAAACAAGCTGGCCAGAAAGAAGCGAGGTACCCGAAAATGTGCGTCCGTACTGGTCCTACAAAGAAGAGCTGCATGCGCAAGACGGCCTTGTATTTCGCAGCAACAAGGTAGTCATACCATCTTCAAAAAAGCGAGAAATTTTGCTGCTGCTTCACGCTGCGCACCCGGGAGCGGAAAAAATGAAGGCACGGGCAAGAGACGTTATGTACTGGCCAAATATGTCGCATGACATAGAGCAGTTTTGCCAAAATTGCGCTGTCTGCCAGAAATACCAGCCGCGAAACACGAAAATGCCTCTTTACTGCCACGACATCCCAAAGCTGCCCTGGGAATTCGTTGGCATGGACCTGTTCTTCCATGAGGGCCGCGAATTTGCTGTAATTGTGGACTTCTATTCTTTCTTTTTTGAGATCCGGGAACTCCGTCAGAGCACTGCTAGCGCTCTGACGTCATGGTGCGCAGAGCTGTTCTCCACACATGGCTTACCGCTTAAGCTCTGCAGTGATAACGGACCACCGTTCACCAGCGCGTTTTTCAAAGATTTCCTGCTGAAGCTAGGCGTTGCCCATGTTACGTCAAGTCCGTATCATCCCCGCTCTAATGGTATGACGGAAAGAGCAGTACAAGAGGCCAAGAAGCTTCTAAAGAAATGTTCACGTAACCGAGTTGACTTTCATATGGCGTTGCTCGAATGGCGCAACACCCCCAGAGATGATATTCTAAAGTCACCTGTGCAGAGACTCATGGGACGGCAAACGAGGACCTTGCTGCCTGTGCCCACCAGCCACCTAGTACCAGAGGCAGTATCAAGCAAAGCCGTTCACAGCCGGCTCCAGGAGATCCGTCAACGCCAGAAGGTATATTATAACCGCGGAACCAGGCACCTACCACCCCTCTCTCCAGGCCAGCCAGTCACTACATACGACACCCTCCAGCGAACCTGGTCGCCTGCTATTCTTTTGAGGCCAGCCAACACGCCCCGTTCAGCGATCCTGAGAACGGATGATGGTCGAGAAATCAGGCGCACAAGAGAACACCTGCGGGGCTTTCCGACCCATCGTGAAGATAGTCCAGCAACGGCTCCCGGAGAGGGTTCAAGAGAAGACCACTCTTCCCAAGAGCTACGCAGAAGCACGAGGACTCGCCACAAGCCCTGTCGATACCCGCAACCTGAAAGGCATAATTAATTTGTCTCCCAGTAAAGGGGAGATGTAGCACGGCTGAATCTGCAGTCGTCACGGCGCACCAGTAATCCCGTGATCTGTTACGTCACGTTGGCTTCTGTATATATGAACTTGCCCAACCGCAATAAACTCGTTGTTCGCCCAACTGCTGGCCTGTCTACAGCAGTGAACAAGCAAAGAATAAGAGATTATTCTTGCAGCGGCGGTGGAGCAGCCTGGACGTGTTCTGTTTCGTCGTGTATTTACAGCATCTGCGCAGAACACAAGCAAGCATGATCTACGCCGTCCTTCTTGGGTACAGATGAACCTTGCCATAATCACGTCACTATCTTGCATTGACGCCCCCTTCAAGCGAGTGCAGCGACACCGCTCTACTACCTTTCGAGGCCCTGACTGTGCCTTCGCCCACATTATTCTGGCAGTGGTGGTGGAGAAGCCTGGTCGTGTTCTAACTGCTTCGACGTGTATTTACAGGTTAGCTCTATATTTCAGAACTTTTTCGCTAGTCCTTCCTGCCGCCGCTGTTGCCAGACAGTGTCAGTGTTTTCCATTTACAGAGAAAAATTGCCATGAAGCGTGACGTTTGCCTTTCATGCAAGAAGTCAATCAGAAATCACTCTAATAGGATTACTTGTTCCGTATGCGATTACATTTATCACGCCGGAAAATGTTCTGGTACCAATGAAACATTCTTTAAAGGAAAGAATGAAGCTGCTCGATGGACCTGGAAGTGCCCGACATGCTGCTCAGCAAGGGTAGCTCAGCAGTTGCGAACACGACGACAGACGAGAACGAAATTCAGGGTCCTACCGCACAGACAGGTAGCTCCAATAGTCAGAGTGCGAATGCACTTACCTCCATACTGTCAATGACCCGGAATGCCAATGGCAATGACCATGCCAATGACCCGGAAATAGTGAAGGAACACGCAACCTTGCGCAAAAGTAACAAGAACCTGAAGCGCCAAAATGAAGAGCTGTTAAGTCGTGTGATGTCCCTGAAGCAATATTCAAGGGGCAACAACATCGGAATCAAGGGTATACCTATGACACGAAATGAGAACTGTGAATTACTAGTCCAGAAGATAGGAGAGCAAATTAGTTACCACATTGATACCAAAGACATCAATGTTTGCCATCGTGTGTCTCTTGCGCACAATACCACAGAAAAAAAAACATAATCGTTCGTTTTGCTTCAAGGAAAGTCAGAAATGAATTTTATGAGCGAGCGAAAAAAGCGCGGCTTTCCACGGATGCGCTGGCCTTTTATTCTGTCAGAAAACAGGCAATCTATGTAGATGAGCATCTCACACGTGAAACGAAGAAATTGTTGACTGAGGCACTGAAACTAAAAAGGGAAAGGAAGTAGGTGTTTGTTTGGACAGATCAAGGCCAACTCAAAGCACGGAAAGCAGCTGATAGCCCTGTTGTACGTGTTACTTGTGAGGCTGTCTAGTCCTATCAGCTAGCTAGCAAATCACAGACATCATGGCCTACATGTCAGTAGACGATTTCAATCAAAAGACTGTTTCTGAAAACGTGCTGCTAGGTGCACACTTTAACGCGCGAAGTTTACGGAAAAAGCAGGGCCAAATCCGTAATTTTAATAGCCTATTTAGCAAGAAGTTCTCCTTTATTGGCATATCAGAGACATGGTTGACGGAAAATGAAGTCGGACTTCACAGTAAACCTGCTTACAAGCTACAAGCGAACTGCCGCGCAACTTGCAATAAATCTGGCATCGCCCATGGTGGTGCTGCCCTGTACATAGACGATGGCATTACGTACAGCAGACGATATGATACTGAATTTAAAACACCTCATTGTGAATCAGTATGGATTCAGATGGATAAAAATCATTTGAAGCCGTCACAGAAACCTATTGTGCGCGTTATATATGGGTCGCCGTCTTCATCTTATCACGGCTTTTGCGATAACCTCGACTGTATGTTTAACGCGTTCTTGAGTTCTAATGCTCGTGTGGTAATAATGGATGATGTTAATATTGATGTAAGTGACATTGATTCTTCTTCTTGTTATGAATATGTGTCTTGTTTTAGTAGTTATTGTTACTCATTGCTTGTAGACAAACCAACGCGTGTAACAGAACACAGTAGTACACCTATAGACCAGGTGTTGTCTAACACTCCTGTTTGCAAATATGCACAAGTTTTAGATGTTAATATTACTCGTCACTACCCTGTGCTTTTTGTAATGTCAAACTGCCTGAACTCAAGCAAGAAGTGTTTTACCCGAGCATTTTTAACACCGGCGTATTTGTAAATAACGTACGTGCTATTGATTGGTCACGTGTGTACTCTTCGAAATGTTCTAACAATAGTTACATGTTTGTAGACATGTTTAGTGAGGCACTCGCCATCTCCTCCACCACTTATTGTGTGCGCAATAGACATGCAATCCCGCGAGATCCTTGACTAACGGGCGCGCTCTTGCGTTCTATTAAGACGAAATATAACATGTATAGGAAATTAAAAAGGCAGCCTTATAACACTTCCTTCAAGGAAAGATACTCTACGTATTCGCAAACTCTTAATAGAACACTTTGTGCAGCAAAGAAAGCTTATTTTAGGAATCACATTGAACAGAACGGGAAGAATTTGAAAAAAAAACTGGTGCTTTGTCAACCAGTTTCTAGGGTGAGACGTAAAACCACATCCCCCAGAAAAACAATATAAAATGGCGTTGTGTACACTCGACCGGAAACAATCTGTAATGCTTTCAGTGCCTATTTTTCGTCCCAACATAACTCAACTGGTAAAGACTTTCATACAACGTACATCTCGCGTACAAATGCTTCTTTTTACCTTTACTCTACAGATGAGCTTGAGGTGGCTTCAGTTATTTCTAATTTGCGGAACACAGCCTCTGGAATTGACAATGTTTCGGCGCATGTCCTTAAACTTTTAACTGACATTGTGTCACCAGTTCTCGCTCATATCGTCAATACTATATTCGTCACGGTTGTGTTCCCAGAACGGATGAAAATTGCCAAGGTGCTGCCACTTCACAAGTCAAAGGTAAAGCATAAAATAGAAAACTACCATCAAATTTCAGTGCAACCGTTCTTCAGCAAAATACCCGAAAAAATATTCGCGAGGCGCCTTAATGACTACCTGCACAAGCACAACATTCGTTCTCGGCACCAATTTGGTTTTAGAAACGGCCTTTCCAAACAAACTGCAGTCTCAAGATTTACAGACTTAATTAGAAAATCAATAGACAGTGGTTATGTAGTCGCGCGATTGTTCATAGATTTTGCAAAAGGTTTCGATTCCCTCAATCATTTCATATTCAGCGATAAATTGCTTCGTTACGGAATGGAATACCTTTGACTTTAATTCGCAGTTACTTAGAAAATCGGCAACAAATTGTGAAACTAGGTGATTTTCAGTCCGAAAGCACCGTTATTAACCTTGGCCTTCGCCAGCGATCAGTGCTTGGACCTTTTATTTTTTTTTACTTTATATAAATGACCTGCCTTCGCAGCTTGTGTATGCTACCCCGGTACTCTATGCAGACGATACTAAACTTATTATAGCCGATCATGAAGAATGTAACCTAATGAGTAAACTTAACTCTGAATTACAAATTTTGCACCGTTGGCGTACACTGAATGCCCTTCACCTTAACCCAACGAAGACAGTTTTTATCTTATTTAACTCTGAGAAAAGGAAAACGGATATTCATTCAGATGTCGTTTACAATAAACATCCGGTAAAACAATCTAATGAGACAAAATTTCTTGGTGTTATTATCGATAACCATTTAAAATTCCGCCTTCATGCGCGTTCGGTAGTTCATAAGGCTTCATATGGCTCATTGCTTGCATGTGCTGTCGAAATGTCGAAACTCTTTCCCTCCCCACATATTTATCAATCTTTACTACGCATTTGTTCACTCTCACATTAATTACTGCTTAGCGAGCTGAGGTTGCACATACAAAACTCATCTGTAACCGGTGTTTACACTGCAAAAAAGAGTTCTTAGCTTTATGGCACCCAACAGTATGCGTATTAAGAGTGAAGATTTATTTAAACTCCTTAACATCCTCAACGTTTACGATTCGAAAACATACAAGACCGCCTCCGTCATGCATAAAATAGACAATGAAAAACTAGCCTTGAAAACAGTCTCACTGCATTCCTCACTTCGCAATGTTAGAAACGCATCTCGCTTTCGTTTTTACTGCCTAAGGTAAATACTAATTGCGGTCGCTCTACAGTACAGTTTACAGGCACCTCAGTTTGGAATCAGCTTGATAGTGACCTAACCACTCTAAGAACATTGCATGCATTTCTTAAACAATTAAAATACTCACTTATTAACAATGCGTAACACTGCGCGTGCTTGCACATGTCCTCACTTTTCTTTCCTGTACCGATGTTTTCGATAACGTAGCAAAAGAATTGTTAGAAAAATGTATCTCGTTTGTGAAGGTTTCCCTACTACTGTGTTTTCTTGTTTTACTCATTCAGCTATTTCAGTATTTCGGTATTTCAGTTATTTCAGTATAAAAAGCAGCTGCCATACAAGTGTTTTTTCCTAATAACAATCGGTAGGGACCCTTTAACAAATTTGTTGGGTCCCAAAAGTGTGTACTTTGCAATTGTATACGTTCCTTATGTCAAATAACCTTTCGAGCTTTTAATAAGCGTGAAATAATATAAAAAATTCTTGTCCGGAGAAACCATGTCCCTGACATGCCAAAGATAGGAACGCAGTGATCTAGAGATGTCAACACAGAATCGATTTCATGATTTTGTTTTTCAATATAGCAGGCATTGAAATGAACGGCTCCTAAACAATCGTTGGACAGAAAGCGTTGGACAGAAAGAGAAAAATACGATGCCATCATGGACTAGGCTAGAGCACTATAGGGGAAGAAGGCGGATGCTGTCGGCTGTAGGTGGATCCAGCCTTAAAAGGCATGCCTGCACTGGCCCCGCCCAAGCGCCTCCTTTCAGAAAAGGACGTCATTGCTTAAAGTACGGCATGAGATTGTTTAATATGATGACGCGCACAGAGCGGTGGAACTGGACAAAAGACTGTAGCCCAGCAAGCATTTCGCGCCGAGCCATCTGCTCTCACGACACCAGACTTTGAAATTAACCTGCTAGTCATTACTAATCACTGGCGAAGACTACACCATCTCACCCACGACTAAACCCATCTCACGATGACTTTCGACGGAAATGCGTTGAGCATTGAACCTGTATAGCGACACAACGTATTCCCTCCGTCTAAACGGGTTAGATATGAGGCGTCTCCTGCAGCAGGAATCCTCTTTTTCGCTTCCCTCAGAACACTCAGCACCATCTAGTGCCGCCACCGCCAAGCCTGCACATGACCTTCGAAATGCATGGCACGTCGTTGCGTGCGGGTGCTCATAAATGGATGCTCCATTTAACCAGGCTCCTCTATTGCACCTCTGATGATGATGATGATGATGATGATGATGATGATGATGATGATGATGATGATGATGATGATGATGATGATGATGGTGGTGGTGATTTGTTGAATATGCACACCTGTTGCTATTGTCTCCCATGGCTCCGGAGATTCTCGTAGCGTCCTTTCTTCAAACTGGAGGCCACACTCGCTGGGTGCAAGCGATCTTCGTCACCCAGGACCCGATTATATCACATACTGTGCGATTGCAAACTTGGTCAAGAGGCCAGAGATGCACTTCTTGGCATATACAACGCACCATGGCGCGACGGCCTGGTCCCTAGCCCGTGGAAATCCAGCCGCCTTGTTCTTGTGCTCAAGTCTGGCAAATCTCACTTGGAATTGTCATCTTACCATGCAATATAGCTGGCCAGCTCTGTCGGCAAGGTAATGGACAGGATTATGCTTACACGGTTAAAATGGTACTCGGAATATTACAACGTCTATTCAGCGGCAATGTCTGGCTTTCAATGCCGATGCTCGTCAATAGATAGCGTTATAGACCTTGTAACATATGTACAACAGCAGAAACATCCAAAACGAATCTGCGGTCGTACTCCTTGATATTGAGGTGCCTAGGTCAATATAGATCATCATGCAATTCGGGACGCTTTAGAAGCTGTAGGGATTGGTGGACAGGTCTTTCGTATAAGCAGCTATTTGAATGGAAGGTCTTTCTTTATTTTGACTGAAGACAGACCAACGTCCTCTAGCTATACGAGTCGGGGTGTACCGCAAGGTGGAGTACTCAGCCCTACTCTGTTCAACCTGGTGCTCATTGGTCTTGCCAACTCGTTACTGGAAACCGTGCAACGCCCATATATACAGACGCCACTTGCATATGGGCTTCAGGTGTGACATCAGTACAAGTCTGCGCACGACTTGAGAAGACTTGAATGGCCATGTTAACATAACTAAGAAGGCAAGGCCTGGAACTTTCATCTGAGAAGTCTGCACTCGTCGCTTTTACTCCCAAAGTGATGGCCCAGTACGCTTTGCGGATTATTGTCGGAAGTTTACCTTACAGACGAACTCACCAACTTCTTGACGTCATTATTGATAGAGGCTTTTCTTGGAGACCTTAGGTCTCGTACATGACAAAGCTTCTGGCCGCCATTGTGGACCTTGTCGCGTTTCTCGGTGGGAAGTCCTGAGGCCGAACAGTACGATGAATGTTGCAATAATATAAAGCACTATTTTTGGGCTTCCTGCAGTACAGTTTACCTGCACTAGGAAACAATTGCACTACAAATATTCGCAGACACCACAGTGTGCGAGCCCAAGCCCTCAGAACGTGTCTCGGTCTCCCAAAAGCTAAGTCATCGATTGCGACAGTCGCCATTGCTAGAGACGCTTCTTTGACATTCCACAGTGCTACATAGGTCCTGAAAGCACGCATTCGGCAGCTTACCCAGATTTCCTGACACCAACTTGCTTGCTTTCCAGCAAAGATGCCACATTCAACATTTCCCAAAAGTATTGTAAAACATCAGCCCTACTTGTCATCACAATTCACGCCTGCTACACTATTTTCAGACCCATTGCGGTGCCTGCAATCTTGAAATTGAACTGTAGAAATTACCACTTTATTCAGAAACAAGGCATCTGTATAGGTTCTTCTGTGGTGCCTGTGTGTCGCAAGATTTTTATGTCAGAGTTTGACAAAAAGCTAATGCAATTCACAGCAGACGACAGTAGAGTGCTTCGCGCTTTCCAATACGTAGACTATCTTTTAATAATTTTAAGGTTTGTGATCTCTGACTGTTTTAAATCTGTGGCGGCAGACATTTTAACGTACTTCAAAGGGTGTTCTGACACACTTCGAATTTCACTTTTGAACTTCCTAAGGAAAAAAGTATTACATTTGTAGACGTAACAATAGCTTTTCGAGACGCAGCCGCGTTTGCTGGATTTACTCACCCAGAACTGAGGAGGCTTTGCTTCCGCTTGAGTCAAGCCATTCTAAATTGGTAAAAATAAGTATAGCCAGCTTATGTTCCCGGTGTGCGCTACAGAAAAGCTGTTATCACGTCTTCCAGCAAACCCTTGACCGTCAAATTCAGAGGCTAACTGCAGCGGGTTTTCCTGCACAAGTGCTTAAAGGGCCCCTGAAACAGTTCGGACAAATTTTGTAGACGCGTAGGGTACAGCTTAAGTAGAACATCCGCACCACAATTTAGGTGAAGCGTTACGTATTAATGGAGCTACAAGCGATTAGAAGCTACCCTCCTCCCTAGCCATGCTTTTCCTCCTCAACTCGTTCGCCAAGCGAGTGGGGCTAAGCTCCGCCTTCACTGGTTCAACGTCACGATGCGACGTCACATCGTCCACTTCCGGTTGTTTTGGAGCTCGCCCCCGCCCCCGCGAGACCGCTCCACTAGCCGCTTGGCCGTCGACCCCAAGCGAGAGCTATCGAAGCAGCGTGCGTTGCGAGCATCTGTCGTAGCGCCGAACGTGTCTTGTATTCCGGTAACCACAGGCAAGCTGGTCATTTCGGCAAATGACTCTAGGCATAAACTCAAGCTGATGAAGGAACTTTAGCGTAGGCGTACGTGAGCGGCCTGATCGGTCTGCACGGTCCACACACTTGTTGGTGCAGCGCTTAACCAGCCAAACAAAGCGCTGATATTGCTCTAACCAAGTGTAAAACATTTTAAACATTTATAAAAACAACGTGTTCATGATTACACTCCTGCGAAAAATACACACCAGCAGCAAAGAAGAATACACTTCGTTGCTGCTACTGTGTATGGTTGAGCTCTGTGCCACCAGGTGGCTGCACCGTGCAGACCATTCGCATTTGCCCTTCTGCTCATCTCATGGCTCATCCCGTTACGGCAAAGTCAAGCGGCCAGACTCTGTCCCCTTGCGCTTGCGTTTTCCCTAATACCGGACTCGGGAAACGCTATTGCGTTAGTAATCTTCCGGTGTAAAGTGGACGGCCACAAACGCGCAAATCCTGGTGCCGATCGGATAGCGGCAGTCCGATGCGCAGCAGCCAGTTCGCTCGTACGCTGCCTTGCAGAGGGACACGATGTCGCAGCTTGACATATTGCCAGTCGCTACGTTTGCAGTCCACAAGGCAACAAAGTCGAATCATAGTGCTCGCGAAAAGACTGAGACCGACTCTGACCGCGGAGCTCTCTTCAAAATGGAGTACGTTGTAACACAAGTAGACGACACATGCTGTGTGCCGGAAGTGTTTAAGTGTACTGAAAAATTATTCTTGTGCATTCTCTTTATGTTACTTTCTTTTCATAAAAACAAATTAACTAACATTCCAACTATTACGAAGATCATTTGTTTACCATAAAGTTGGAAAAATTACCGATCACGCGCCCTTGTCAGCCAATCGGATAGCTCTCCCCACTGACGTCGTATGGGTGATTTCGGTCATATGGGTATGGGCGGCTTAAAATTCCGCCGAGCAGTGCGCTGCGATCGGCAGCGATGTGCATATTTAAAACCTTATAATAAATTACACGCTTTACGCGGAGCACTTAGATGTGTCAATTAATGATCAGAAGGACCTACTCTAACGACTCAATACGTTTGTAGAAAATCGTCAAAAGCGTTTCAGGGTCCCTTCAAGGCGGTAGCTGAGCGCTTACGTATAACGCTTAAAAGACATAACAAAGCTGACCGATAATATAACAGAAATAAAGAAACAAGAAAATTTCATGTGATGACTTATATTCATAAAATGTCGCACAATATCAAGAAACTCGCTGGGCGACTTGGTGTACAATTAGTCTTTTCTGCTCCGTGTAAGCTGTCAGGACTGTGCACGCGCATTAAAAATGCTCGAAAGAAGAGGAAAACCTGCAAAACCAAGCATGTGAACAAATACGAAGGTTGATCCAGAAATAAGGTTCCCAAAGAGCACCAGGAACATGGGAAGGTGCGAGGCGAAATACGGCGACACTGCTGCGCGCAGCTGTTCCCCCACTCTCGATTCCGCCCGGCCGCGCTTCGCTGTGCCGCGCATTCTTGGCTCAGCAGCCGTGCAATATGGATGTTCCCATTGTTGATACCGTCAAGTGCGAGATTCGTTCCGTAATCCACTTTTTGCACGCCAAAGGGACTCCACTCGCGGATATTCGTCAGTCGACAGAAGTGTATGGTGACAAGCGTATGTCCATACAACACGTCCGCAAGTGCTGCAGGGAGTGCACTGCCGGTCGGAAGGAAGTCCACGATGAAGAACGGGGTGGAAGGCCGTCACTCTCGGGGGCGGTTATCGAGATGGTTCAACGGGAAGTGCTTCAAAACAGGAAGATCACCATCTGTGAACTTGTTGCTCAGATTCCTGGGAGTTTTTACGATACTGCCGAAAGAGCTTTGGCTGAAAAATTGGTGTATCACAAGTGTTGTGGTCTGAACGCCTTGACAGTGCTCGCCAGTTTCTTCGAAAGTGTTAGGAAAATGAGGAAGGATTGTTGGACTCTATTGTTACGGGAGACGAAACGTGAGTGTTTCACTTCACTCCCGAAGCAAAAATTTCAACGGTGACGTCACCCAGAGTCACCAAGTGCAAAGAAGTTGAAACTCTTTCTGCTGACAAAGTAATGCCGTTGTTTTTGGGATCATAAGCGGATACTGCTGATCAATTTCATGGAACGTGGGACGGCAGTCGAGTCACACAGTTATTGCGCAACACTGAGAAAACTCAGGCGAGCTATCCGGAACCGCCGGCGAGGACGACTGGCAGCCTGTGTAACGCTGCTTCACGACAACGCCCTTCCTCATGTCTACCGTCAAACCCAGATACCTTGGACAAGCGTTGGGTGGACTGTTATGCCCCACCCACCGTACAGTCCGGACCTCTCGCCTAGGAATTATCACTTGTTCCCCAAGTTAAGGGAACCTTTGAGTGACCAACGCTTCCGCAGCAACGATGAAATCAAAGAAGAGGTGAAACACTTCCTCAACGGGTTGGCGGCGGAGTTCTATGACAGTGGGACACAGAAATTGGAACACTCTCTAAAAAAACGCGTAGCAACGAGGTCAGTTATGTAGAAAAATGAGAGCGAAGTTTCATCTGTCCAATTAGGTAAATTTCAATGAAAATAAAGAATGTGGTCTATTGCTAAATTGATGGGAACTTTATTTCTGGACCAACCCTCTTACGTTAAGTGCGCGACACGTGTTACCTGCTAAATCCCGTTAAAGCGTGGTGAGGTCTATAGTGGCCAAACAGGCCGATGTGTCAATGACTGGATGCACGAGCACTGTGCGCTGACCAGCTCTCAAGCAGCTGGTCACCTGGCTTTTCATTGTCGTCACTGTCGTTAGCGTGACCGTGCGCTACTTTTTTAAAAATGTGACGATTCTTGGCAGCAGTAGGACAAAAACCGAAAGAGAAATACTTGACGCATTTTATATCAGTATTGGGGGCGAGGATTTGCGGAGTCACAATCTGTCGGAAGCGCCTCCCTTGCGTAGTATAAGGAATAACGCGGCGCGCTCCTCATAGGTTTGGCTTACGGCGCTCAATAAAAACACCACGTGGCTGCCCTCCTGCATACTTCTGCAAGTACTTCTGCAAGTACTCTCGAAATGAGAGAAGTTTTTTACAGTCAAAATAATAACTTTGGGCTAACTGAAAGCACAGAATCGTTGACAGACGCTATCTCTTTACAGAATACGTACAATGAACGCAACTGCGCGCGGTCGCCGCGATGAAGTCTCCAGAACCGGGTTCTTGCGTGAAATGTCGGCAATCGCTGAGAGCCAACTATGTGAAATGTGTTCTTATAGCGGGCTGTCTGTATAACCGAATGGAGCATGATTATACTAGGAGAATGCCAGCAAATTTGAGAGTAGAAACAATCAGGAGCTTAGACATAGACAAAGAGACAGGAAGGTGGCCTGATTTTTTCTACTCTCAAGTTTGCTGGCATTCTCCTAGTACATGTATAACCATGTACCAACTAGCTCAACAAGGCACTCTCATAAATGGAGCATAACAGATTGAAGATGCAATACAGCGATCGCACGGGTTCGCAGCGATTGCGCGTCTGCATGTGTGTCCGAGCGCAATGCTTCGTTTCGTGCCGTGAGCTTTAGGCCGCAGCATACGATAATTTGACAGTAAACAAGCAACCATTGTTGCGTGGACACTGTCAGAGCTGTTCAAAAATAATTTCATTATAACTAGGAACTTCGACGCCTACGATGGCGACTTGTGATGCGCCGTCGCAACGATTCAATCGTTTTTTTTTCTTCTGAAGACTTGGACGTTTCATTATTATTATTTCTCATATTGCGTCGCACTGCAAATTTATTGGTCTTCTCAGTGAGCTGGGGTTATAGCTTTTCCAGCGGTGAAGCTGGGCCCCAGTACAAGAGGAAGGAAAATGCATCAGTTTTCCTTCTATTTCTCTGAGCGATAAAGACTTAAGTTTTCTAAAAGGCTGAACTTAAAGATGTGGTGGTTAACTCAAAATGGTGTGTTCATTAACTTAAACAACTTGTGCCTTGCTAAGAGCATTGCGCATGCGTCGGCTGTTTGATGTTCGAAGGCTTATCCGTGTTTTCAAATGTATGTTAGTTGCTAGTCCAGCGTGTTGTGGTGCCTGTTTTTTCTGTCGTGTTTTGCGTCTCAATTTTTTCGCTTGTTTTCCTAAGTGTCAGCATGAACCAACTGGTCGAGCAAGCAACACTTCTTTGTCAGCCGTTATATGGGGGGCGTGGGCTGAAATTTGCAATGGGGACTCTATCACATGAGAGCCAATGCACTTTATGGTGCCATTATTGGACGGCTGATATGAGAACACTGGTCTTCGCGCTTTGAGGATGCGAACGAATTGTATCATGTGCCGACCTCATCTTCCTCGAATTACCAACATTCCTTACTAATATCCTTGAAAGCCGCGCAACTCTTGAATACAAGTGAGGAGTTTTGTGCGATGCCTTTGAGTATGTCGGCAGCCTACTTGGTTTTCGATATCTGCTAGTCTACATTATAAATATAAATATACCATTATAAATATACATATATAAATATAAATATATATAATAATAATATAATATAAATATATATACTATAAATATACATTATAAATATACCATAAAGGCTGAACTGCAGCACAGCAGACATCAGGGCGAACCCACAAACCATGCATGTATTACTGCACAATTATCTTCAATAGCGGGTATGATTCACACACATGGATAACAGTGACGACCCTCACCAGATCGTGCATGCACAAAATGAGCGCCAGTTTTAATGCGCAGGTCCGGCGTCTATTAGAAGCAGGGTATCCTAGTGTAGCGGTGGCCACTGTGGCTGAGCGCCTAAAGAAGTCGGTTTCGAGAGGGACCGACGTGATTACAGAAAGCAGTAATAGCAAAAAAAGAGTAGTGGCTATTCCGTATATTCATTCAGTGTCGCACAGGCTTAAAAAAGTTGCTAGTAGATATGATGTTAATGTTGCTTTCACTGCTCCCAATAAGCTAGGTAAGATATGCGCTGCCGTACAGAATAAAAAGGAGCGGGTAAAAGGCAAAAAACGAACAGATATTTGTCCAGTGAAGCACAATAAGAACAACTGTTTTACTGACTGTCGTATGGGTGTGGTGTATAAAATTCCCCTTAGCTGTCGCCAGTTCTACGTAGGGCAAACGGGAAGATGCATAAATCAGACGCTAATGGAACATAAAAGGTCCTTAACCGGTGGGTCGCCTTCTAATGTTTCGCTTCATTGCCGAGATTGTAACTGCACGCCAGAGTTAGATGAATGCGCGATATTGTACAGGCATAAGAATGAAGATACGCGTCTTATGGTAGAGGCATGGCATATCTATAATGGTGGAAGTGCGTGCGTGAGTCAGCCTTAGATTACTTTACATAAGGAAGAGATTAAGTACCTTAACAGTTATCTCTCACGTAGGCCGGCACGTTTACCCGATTGACACGTGGTGTTACCATTCCTGAGCATGCGCAGATGAGTTTTGTGCCTTCTTTCTTTTTTCGCCTCAGTGCCCCCTTCAGTTGATAGTCGGCGTTCGTGTTGTCCACTTCTCTACTCTTGTGTCCTGTCTGCACGCCTCACTTCTATTTTGCATAATGAATACTTACCAACTAGCTCAGCTTTCTGTCGTTCTATGAACGCAGAAAAATGCGAAAGAAGCTGGCACTGTACTGTCCGACTTAAGCCTTTGTCCCAGCTGAACGCCCTTATCGAGTTCCCGCAGCACCCTCTCCACATTTTCGACACATTGATATCACCACACTTGACCGTTTTCGTTGGATGCTATATGAAAGAATTTGGGACGATCTGCTATCTTTAAAAGACGTGAATGAGGCGTATAATGCATTTTTGTTCAAAATAAAAACTGTCTATCACAAATGTTTTCCGCAATTTCGTCCGCGCAAACGCAATCCTAAGAAGCCGTGGGTTACACAAGAACTGCTGCGCAAAATAAAGACCAAAGAGAAAAATTTTGCGCAATTCATAAAATCACGCCAGCCTTCCAAGCTTTACAAATATAATAAATACTGAAACCAGCTAGATCGAGAACTAAGAACTGTCAAGTTAATTTATTTTAGTAATGCATTTTCCGAGGAATTCAAAAGAAATGTTCGCAACCAGCGGGATCAAAGGAACAAATTACTAAATCGCACCTGAAAAACAATTATTATGACAAAAATGAAAGGTGGTATACCAATAAGTGGGCAGGAACTGTGTTGTGAATTTAATTATTTATTTCTTCGTGTAACCAAAACATTATGCTGACCCTCTGACACAACTGTGGGTTTCGCGTTTAATACGCCATGTATTCCGGAATCCATGTTCATGTGTCCTACAGATGAAGACGAAATCATGACAGTGTTAAGAAATCTAAGAAATAGCAGAGCTGAAGATAAAGATGGCTTTCAGGTAAAACCCTTCAAGTTTGTAGTTGACATACTAGCCCCAATGTTAATGCATATCTATAACGTAGCTTTAGCTTCTGGCGTCTTTCCGAGCGAAATGCAGGTAACAAAAGTGGCTGTCATTCAGAAAGGTGGTGTTACCTCGAATATGGCCAATTACAGGCCTATTTCAATTCTTCTGAGATTATCCAAAGGTCTGGAAAAGATTATTTACGTGAGAATCCATAATTTTCTAGTTAAATATTCAGTTTTATCAGACAGTGAATTCGGTTTCAGAAAATAAAGGTCCACGGAAATGGCACTAGTTAAGCAAAAAGAGATAATAATATATGCGTTTGAGGAAAAGCTCCTTGTACTCGGAATACTTGTTGATTTTTCAAGATCATTTGACTTGCTTAATGAAGATTTACCGGTACATAAACTCAATTACTATGGCTTTAGAGGAATGAGCTTATCTTTAATTCAATCATATTTGAAATATCGCAGACAAATGCTATCCCTTAATCACGCTATATCAAACTCACAACCTTTCCTCTCTGGTCTACCCTAAGGCAGCATTATGGGGCCACTATTAATATCTACATTAATGATATATTTTCTGCTCCTCTTTCTGCACACATAATAGTGTATGCAGACGACCTCGCAATGCTTGCCTCAAGTAATACAGAAACTCACCTTCTAGGACTCGGCAATCAGTTCTTAGACTTCCTGCGTCAATGGTCTTTTAAAAAATTCCTAAAAGTAAACGTTACCAAGACGAAAGCAATATTATTCAGAGCTAAAAACAGAACGGTGCGTGCAGATCTCTATCTTTGCATAGAAAAAAAATTGAAGTCATGGTAGTTGTGAAATGTCTTGGCATTGCTTTGACCGAGTCTCTTAATCGGCATAAACATATTGAGAATATCTGCGCAAAAATAAACAGGATTAATGGCATCCTATGTCGCCAGAGGCATACACTTCCACTTAAAGCGAAAATATTAATTTACAATGCATTTATATTGCCACGTATCACTTATTGTCTCATGGTCTGGGGGACAACAACCAAGCAGAACCGAATGAAAATTTTAATCGCTCAAAAACGAGCAATTAGATTAATAGCTAATGTACCATGGTGCATCCATACGGGTCCCTACTTTAAAAGGTTTAATATCATGACAATATCAGAGTTATGCCCATGCAAGTTAATCTATGTGTATAAACGCTGTTTTCACTAAGAATGAGTTCCTTTTATCAAGTCTCAACCTGACTCATTCGATTCTATCCTACAATACACGGAACAAAATGTCATGGTGTGTACCTTTCTGCCGCACAAAGTACGGTAAGCAGTCACTGACATGTAATTTATCACATTATCTCAATATTCTGCAAAACAACATGATACTTGACGACACTTCACGGCATAAATTAGTCAAACTTATTCCGATGTTTCAATGTATATAGTTCGTAATTAGAACGTATATATATATAGCTTCGTGTGCCTTCATTTTACTTGCATTGTATCTCGGTTAATTGTAAATGGGTTTCCTGTGCATAGAATATGCGCAGTAGTTTTTGTAAAATAACGTCCAGTGGCGTAACTTCATGCAAATGCCAGATGTAGATATTTTGTGACTGTATTTCTGTTGTGTTTGCGAGCGCGCTCTTCCACTGCTGTTGTCATCAACTGCTGGGCCATATACACCCCGGCAGAGGGCGCAGGGTGGTTCTCAAGCTGAAACAACGCAGCTTTCTTACTTTGCGTCCCCTCTCCTTTGTTGCTGATGTAACTTGGAGAGAGTTAATAATTATATATATATATATTGACACGTCTACTTATATTCATCGGGCGACCGCGTTTCTACGCCTAACAAATCTTATCGCATAGCGCGGTACGCACCTGCATGTATCCGAAGTTTCTGGAAAGTTATCGATGCTTCTCTCCGCTGTCTGTTGTCGCCGAACCTTGCATTATCTGATTTCATCGCGTGACGCGAATGGTGTAGAACTTTGTGGAAGGCACGCGGGTCCCAACGATTAGTCGGGAACATTCGATGACTACTGTATGAAAGCCGACACGCTGAATCGCTGATCAGATTTTCGCTGACCGCGTTCACCGCTATCGTTGTGCTATAAGTGTAGCCTGTTTTGTGGGGACAGGTTCGCCCTATAAAAGTTCCTTTTGTCCTTCACAGTATTGCTACTGTGTTCTTCAACGTCACCACCACGTGACATCTGGTGGAGGTGCTTTTCGTTCATGTACCGGACGCCCTCGACAAGCCGTGGTCCAAGCCCGGACGGCAAAGACAACACCGAGGTAGTCCCGGACCATCGAGCAAGCCGCCATCTTCAACAGCTGCCCCCGGAGCCGGAGTAGACCAAGAAGATTGTGACCAAGGCGACCCCAATGGCAGCCCCAGCGTCCCCCATCGTGCTACAGCAGCCCAGGCAACCACCAACGTTCCGCGGTTCCACATTTGAGGACCCGGAAAGCTAGCTGGAACCGTATGAGAGGGTCGCTACGTTTAACAGCTGGGCAAGCGACGACAAGTGACGACATGTCTATTTCGCATTGCAGGAGGCCGCCAGGACGTGGTTCGAGAATCGAGAAGCCACCTTGACGAGGTGGGACCTCTTCCGAAGCGGCTTCCTTGCAAACATTTACAAGCGTCGTCCGAAAAGAACGAGCCCAAGCTCTACTGGAGACCAGAGCGCAGCTGCCGTATAGGACGATCGCGATCTTCACGGAGGAAATGAGCCGTCTGTTCCGCCATGCCGATCCAGAAATGTCCGAGGAGAAAAAAAGTCTGACTACTGATGCGTGGTGTAAAGGAGGAACTTTTCGCCGGAATGGTAAGAAGCCCACTGAAGACCGTCGACGAGTTTCTTCGTGAGGCGACGAGCATAGAGAAGACACTAGAATCGCGGAACCGGCAATTTGACCGACGCACCAAGCCACAAGCTACGCCGGAATTCAATCACTGGCCATGGACGATCTGTGCGCGACCATCAGGGCCATTGTGCGCGAAGAACTGCGCAAGGTCTTGCCATCGTCGCAGCCCCAAATGGCCTCGATCACCGACATCGTGAAAGAAGAGGTGCACCAATCGCTTGGAGTTCCTGAGGTGCAACCACAATTACCGCAGCCCCAGCGAGAAGCGATGGCTTACGACGCCGTCGCACGCCGTCAAGGTCCCTCTCCGCGATCGCGCCAGGGCGCTGTAACGCCGCAACTCCGTCGTCCGCCGCCGCCAGCACCACCACCCGTCGCCCAGCACCTCGCGGTGCTGGGCGACGGGTGGTGGTGCCTACGCGAGAAAGACGGACATTTGGCGCGCCCCCGACTACCGCCTGCTCTGCTACCACTGCGGCGAAGCCGGCCACATCTACCGCCGATGCCCATACCGGGAGGTGGGACTCCAAGGATTCACCGTTAATGCGCCGCGACCACAGATACGCGAACGACCTCGCGATATCGCCGACTACCTCGCCGCTACACAGTGGAGCCCTCGACGACCGTCACGTTCGCCGCTACCTGTCGCCGCAGCGCTGACCATACACTGGCCCAGCCCGGGGCCGGTGCGTCAGCCCATATCCGGAAAACTAAAAGCAGCAACCGATGGAGGTGCGGTTGCTGTTCGTCGAACTGACCAAGATCCTCCGCCGCCGATGAAGACGCCAAAAAAGACTATCTCGGCGACATAACAACGGCGACACACTGCAGTCCCGTCGAAATCTGGAAGGAAAGAACACGCTGACGAAAAACCACCTGACGACGCCACGTAGCAGCCACAGGTCAACGCGACGCAGCTGCGATCCGACGCCAAGGCCTGACTGTAACGCAAGACAAAGAACCACCGTTCTCGACGTGCTTCTCTACGGCCACGCAGTCACCGCCTTAGTAGACACATGAGCCGGTTACTCCGTCATGAGTGGACCCATCGCAGCCCAGTTGAAGAAACTTAAACTGCTTGGGAAGGCCCGTTAATTCGCACAGCTGGAGGCCAACTCATCACGCCGAGTGGAGTCTGCACAGCAAGGATTACCATTCATGACCGGACTTACCCTGCCACCTTCGTTATCCTCCAGCAATGTTCACGCGACATCATTCTGGGCATGGACTCCCTGAACCAACACGGCGCAATCATCGACCTTTAGTCGAAGTCAATAACGCTGTCGGAAGATCAAGCGATACCGCCGGAGAGCCCCCGTAATCACCACGCCTTGAGTGTGCTCGAAGATCAAGTAAGCATTCCGCCTCACTCCACCATTGCTATTTCGGCCACCACCGAAACACCCGCTGACGTAGAAGGCGTCATCGAAGGCGCCAAGCGTCTACTGCTCGACCGTGAAATTTGCGTCGCAAGAGGGATCGCTCGACTGCACGGAGGAAAGACGAAAGTGTTGCTGATAAACTTCAGCGAGGAGTTCAAGCACATCAACAAGGGCACGACAATTGCATACATCGAGGAAATTCAGGAAACCAGCGTTGCGTTTGTCCTCTCGGATTCTGTGGCATCTACCCCGACGACCGTAGTTCCCGAGCCAGACTTCGACATAAATCCAAGTCTCCCCGTGATTAAGTAGCAACAGCTCTGATTTCTGCTTCGACGATACAAAGACTGCTTTTCGACGTCATCGAGGATTCGACAAACACCAGTCGCAAAGCATGGCATAATAACCGAAGAGTGCGTTCGAGCACTCCGCCAGAGCCCTTACCGAGTTTCGACGCGAGAACGCGAAGCTATAAGACAACAAGTCGACGAAATGTTGCGCGATGACATCATCTAGCCGTCGAAAAGCCCGTGGGCGTCTCCGGTTGTTATAATGAAGAAATAGTAGGGAACCCTGCGTTTCTGCGTCGATTATCATCCACTGAACAAAATCACGAAGAACCACGTATAACCCCTCCAACGGATAGATGACGCATTGGATCGGCTCTGCAATGCTAAATACTTCTCATCAATGGACCTCAAGTCCGGCTACTGGCAAATAGAAGTCGACGGAAGGGATCGCGAAAAGACCGCCTTCATCACGCCAGAGGGCCTCTATGAGTTCAAGGTTACGCCATTTTGACTGTGCTCGGCGCCTGCAACGTTCCCGTGCGTGATGGACACGGTTTTAGCAGGATTGAAGTGGCAGACCTTTCTTGTTCACTTGGATGACGTCGTCATCTTCGCCGGAAATTTCAACGATCACCTTAAGCGGTTTGCAACATTATTAGAGGCCAATTAAGACATCAGGGCTCACTCTGAAGCCGGAAAAGTGTCGCTTCGCTTACGATAAGCTTCTATATTTCGGCCACGTCATCAGCAAATCTGAAGTACGCCCCGACCCGCAGCAGACAGCTGCCATTGCAGAGTTCCCGTAGCCAATCGACAAGAAATCAGTGCGCAGATTCCTTGGCTTATGTGCCTACTATGGGTGCTTTGTCAAGGACTTTTCACGCATCGCAGAGCCGCTACCACATATAACGAAATGTGATGTCGAGTTCAAGTGGGAAACGCCGCAGGCCGACGCATTTCAAGAACTCAAACGACGCATGCAGTCGCCGCCGGTACTTGCACACTTCGACGAAGACGTCGATACTGAAATCCACACTGACGCCAGCAGCCTAGGCCTCGGTGCCATCCTAGTCCAGAGGAAATACGTACTTCAGCAGGTGATATCTTATGTTAGCCGGTCACTGTCATAAGCGGAAGGCCATTCTTCTACGAGTGAAAAGGAATGCCTCGCCATCATTTGTGCTACAGCAAAATTTAGCCCTTACCTCTATGGCAGGCCATTCAAAGTGGTCAGCGACCATCACGCGTTGTGTTGGCTAGCTAACTTAAAGCACCCTTCAGGACGGCTGGCGCGGTGGAGCCTCAGATTGCAAGAATTTGAAGTCACCATAATATTTAAGTCCGGAAAAAAACACCCTAACGCCGACTGCTTATCACGCACTCCCATCGATCCCCCGCCGCAAGACGACGAGGACGACGAAGCCTTCCTTGGGATAATAAGCGCGCAAGACTTCACTAAACAGCAGACCCGAGCAGACCCGGAGCTAAAAGGCCTCGTCGACTACTCGGAACGGAACACCGACGTTGTCCCTAGGGCATTTAAGCGCGGGTTGTCTTCGTTCACGCTGCGAAACAAAAGGTTTTGTAGTCAACAACAGTCCGCGCCAGCTACCTTCTTGTTGTACCGTCAGCGCTGCATCCAGATGTACTGGACGCCCTACACAACGATCCAACCGCTGGGCTCCTAGGATTCTCCCGGACGCTGTCGAGGATACAGTAAAGGTATTACTGGCCGCGTCTGAGCGCCGACGTCGCCCGTTCCGTCAAAACATGCCGAGACTGTCAGAGATGCAAGACACCACCGACAAGGCCAGCAGGATTACTATAGCCAATCGTACCTCCTCGTCGACCATTCCAGCAGATTGGGATGGAATTGTTGGGGCCGTTTCCGACGTCAACATCCGGGAATAAGTGGATCGTCGTGGCGACGGACTACCTCACCCGCTTCGCGGAAATTAAAGCTCTACCAAAAGGCTGCGCCGCCGAAGTGGCGAAATTTTTCGTCGCGCACATCCTGCTGCGACATGGTGCCCCTGAATTCCTGATCACCGACAGAGCAACGGCTTTTACAGCAGATCTCACCCAAGCCATTCTGCAATAGAGCCAAACAAGCCACAGGAGGACAACTGCCTACCAACCGCAGACGAATGGTCTCGCGGAGCGCCTGAAAAAGACCCTCGCCGACATGCTAGCAATGTACGTCGACGTCGAGCACAAGACCTGGGATGCCGTCCTGCCGTACGTGACATTCGCTTACAACATGGTGGCGCAAGAAACAACACAGATCCCGCCGTTTAAGCTGGTTTACGGCAGGAACCCGACGACGACGCTCGACGCCATGCTGCCGCACGTCACTGACTAGGAGAATCTTGACGTCGCTACCTATCTCCAGCGCTCCGAAGAAGCCCGACAGCTCGCCCGCCTGCGGATCAAGAACCAACAGAGGACCGACACCCGACGCTACAACCCCCGACGACGCTTCGTCGAGTACCAACCCGGTGACCGTGTTTGGGTTTGGACCCCTATACGCCGACGAGGACTGAGCGAGAAGCTTTTGCGTCGCTATTTCGGACCGTACAAGATCATCCGACGTATTGGCACGCTGGACTATGAGGTCGTGCCAGACGACATTTCGCATTCACAGCGGCGCCGCGCACAATCTGAAGTGGTACACGTCATGCGCCTTAAACCCTTTTACGGACGCTGACAAACTTCCTTATTTTGTTGTTTTCTTTGCTACGAGTGCTTTTCTTTATTACTTTCGTTTGTTTGCATCATCAGGTCGATGCTTTTTAAGAGGGGGGTATTGACACGTGTATACTTATATTTATAGGGCGACACGTTTCGCCGCCTAACAAATGTTATCGCATAGCGCGGGACGCGCCGGCATGTATCCGGAGTTTCTGGAAAGTAATCGATGCTTCTATCCGCTGTCTGTTGTCGGCGATCCTTGTGTTATCTGATTTCATCGTGTGACGCGAATGGTGTAGAACTTTGTGGAAGGCACCTGGGTCCCAACGATTAGTCTGGAACATTCGATCACTACTGTATAAAAGCCGACGCGCTGGACCCGCTGATCAGATTTTCCACGATCGCCGACCGTGTTCGCCGCTATCGTTGTGCTATCAGTGTAGCCTGTTTTTGTGGGCACAGGTTCGCACAATAGAAGTTAGTTTTGTCCTTCACAATATTGCTACTGTGTCCTTCAACGTCACCACCACGTGACAATATATATATACATACACACATACATACATACACACACACACACACACACACATATATATATATATATATATATATATATATATATATATATATATATATATATATGTATATATATATATATTACAGTGACAACGACAGAGGGACAAGCTTTCTCAAGAAGTTCAGTTATGCGGAATCTTTCAATCCTTTCATTTCGCTTCGTTGACGTCATAAATACGTCACCGTCGAAAGTCTGAAAGAGTATAATACGCCGTGTGGTGGCACCCACGTGAACTAAACCCTGAGGAAAGCTGGATATTGGATGACTGCACTCTCATATAAATACTTCAAAATACCGCAAAATTCGGAAAGCACCCTAAGAAGGCCAACGCATGGATATAGTATATAAGACCATGCTACATGCACATACGCTGCAAGATCGTAAGGTTGTGTTTGTTCGTATTTCGTGTTGGCCTGTGCTCGCACACATGCAACACCGGGAAAGCACATTAGACGCTGACAAAACGCTCGTCAACGTTTGTTCGGCGTCTAAAAAAACAGAGGTGCAGTAAAATAGTTGTGCTGCACCTGTGTTTGTTGTGCGCCAGTCGGCCATCTTGCCTATGAGTCTTCGCGCAAATGAAAATTTATATGTAGATGTGTATTAACTAGTTTCAGTTCGAAGACACCTTACAAACTCAAGGGCTGTGTTGCGGAATTGTCTGAATGTGCAAGAAGACACGTAGCTCGAGCTGCAGGATGTCCTAGGACCGCGGCAGAGTCCTGGCTTTGAACTGCAACGCACCTAGGCGCTTTCAACACTTGATGGATGGACGCCTCGATGACATGCTACAAATATGTCTGCAAGTACCACTAAATATACTGGGAACGATACCCAGCACTTGCTCCAAATGTCTAGATGCATTCTGCTTTGTAGGAACCCTCATATAGCTGGGCATCGCGGCTAGATGTCACATAGCTCTGGCAATGCAGGCCCAAGGCCTCGACTAACTCGTCCTGCTCTTCCAAGTAGCATGCTTACTGCTCGTTCTTCTTCAGTAGTGCGTTTCACGCGCGTTTGAATGGCAACTGTGTGTGTGCTCTATATTTTTGTTTATTTTTCGCCTTTTTTTTCAAACTTTTTCTAGGTTAAGATCTAGATGTCAGCTGACGTTCAGCATCGATCTGCTTTTCTTGCCGGTAAATAACACATATCCTTTGTTTGCAAAGTGCACTAGTTACGCTAACCTCGTATTGAAGTTTGGCCTACGTAACTTCTTCGTCCCTGTGAGACAATAAATGTGCGTTTTTATAAAACTGCTGCTACTACTCGCCGGCGACATCGAAAAAAAAAATGAAATTCCGATGCTACGCAAACGTCGGGAGATGTCACCGCCTGATGACATTTGCTCTGCTCAGGCGCCTTCGCTGAATGAAATGAAATTAGTTCGCACTATACTATTCCAAAATGACAAGCTGTTTGAAGATATCACTTAACACCATCAGCAAGCTTACAATGCCGAATGCCGCTGATATTGTGAATATTGCCGCACGAATAGACGACATTGAACAAATGTAACGTTGTAGGAACGAAGTGTTTCTTTTTTTTGGTGGGGGCGGGTGGAAGAGGCGGGCTGTGAGATTCAGAGCCTGAAACGTGGGATCAATATAAAAGCCTGTTTACACGGCATTGCAGTTCAAACCTTATTATTGATATCCAGTCAACAGACATAGAGCGCGCTCGCCGGCTCAGAAAATTCGAAAAACGTAAAAAACACACCAATTTATGTGAAGCTTGCAAACTTCAAAGCAAGATATCCTATTCTTTCCAATCTAAAAAGTAAAGAATCTAAGAGGATCAGGCTTCGGTATATCCGAATATTACTGCCGCAGCATTCGTCTCACCCGCAAAAAGCAGGTAGAATACGTCAAATTCCAAGTTTTTGATCTTCGTCACGACAAGCTGACTATGGATAGCACGAGCTACGTATTTGGTCATGCCAACAAAGCCATCGCAAGTAAAACATAGCTGCCTCGTAATGCCTCCGGTAACAAGTGTGACCTCTTTCCCATTTCTTTATAAATACATTAAAAGTATTCCTCTAAAACGTGATTATCTTTAACACCTTGTCGAAATACGTGACCCTAATGTAATAGCAATTACAGAAACATGGCTAAATTTTTCGGCTCATGACTCTTAAGTATTCTGTGTCTTCCCCGATTTCCATATTTTCGGGGAGACTGTGAAATTAGGCGTGACGATGGTGTTATGCTGGTTACCCACCCTAGCTGCTCAATGGTCAACATAGTTATGTCAATTGAAGCCTTTTTTGTTTGCACCACTACATATTCGCACGTTACATTCCGTGTACGCACGGCTAGCACCGAAACTTGCTCCGTTCTGCCGCTGCTAGAGTTGCCTCGCCGTGTAGCGTCCACACAGCGTGACGTCATATTGTGCGGCGATTTTAACTTTTCTTCCATAAACCGACTTGATCTGTTCTCATCTACATCAAGGAACATCAAGAAATGTGAATTTTTTCAACACGTGCCTCACATTTGGTGTTACAGCTAATCTTGGAATCAACGAAACTTACTGATAAACGCACGCGTATACTAGATTTTTTGTTAATGTCACACCCTGATAATGTCCCGTCACTAACAATATTACCTGGCTTGACTGATAAATAGTTCACGGTTCTATTCATTACAAGCTACCACACCCTAAAAATAAAATAAATTACTAACATTGTACGATAAAGGGAGTTATGCAAGCCTGAATAGAGATTAGCTGAGTTCTGCACTTGGTTCCTAGGTAATTTCGGAGTGGATCAGATGAAACAAACGGGCTATTTAAAAAAACTGATTGTGCGCCCTAATTAATAAATAAATAACTAGTCATGTTACCGAGCGCATATGATAACTTAAAACGTCTAAAGAACATAAAGAAGAGAAATTTTCTAGTTGCCCAAAATTCAAACCATGCAATGCACTTCGTCAAGATACATCGCGGCAGAAAAAGCATTTCAGCGTGTTGCAGTAGAAACCAAGCGGCGGTTCCTTTCTACGACATTACATATAATGCTGCGAAATAATCCAGAGCAATTCTGTAAAACAATTAAACCAGGCCACCATAAAAGTGCCTCTTTATGCGACAATCACAATAGCCCACTTCCGGAAGCAGAGGTTCCTAATGTACTCAATGACACTCTTTCTTCTGTATTCACCCTTGATCCCAATGACGAACTGCCCGATTTTCCAGAATCTAATCACCCCATTATGCCCGGCATACTATTCATCCCTCATGATATCAGTAGACTAATCGACAACCTTAAGTTGTCATCTTCTGCAGGAATCAACGAATTTAACTTTAAGGCTTTAAAGAATACCAACCATAGTACAAACGTCATGCTATCTCATATTTTCCGACACTCTGTCATTAGGACTGGTGCTGCAAAACTGCAAGGCGGTAAAGATTATCCCAGTGCCGGATAAATGTGTTACGTCATGACGTCACAAAAAAACGGACCACAACAGTTATTCGCACATAAGTTTCTAACCTCTGTTGGCTTCGTTCACCCACAGCAACATCATTTCGGAAATGTTTCGCCTGTAAGACCCAGCTTCCGTTATTTATTCATGACATCCCAGTTCAGGCATACTTCACAATATGCCGATACACGCCCCGTTCCTCGATTCGAGAAAGCCTGAGACAAATTACCACGTAAACGGCTATTTGTTAAGCTTTCACACCTAAATCTTAAGCCCTTTGCCTTCGACTGGCTGGGCGACTTCCTCACAAAGAGGGAACAGTTTGTCTCTGAGAATGGCCACACCTTCTCGTTAGCACATCTTATATGCGGAGTTCCTCAAGGCAGCGTCCTCGGACCATTTCTTTTTCTAATCTTCTTCAATAACCTACCCGCGAACAACTGCTCCTGTATTCACCTTTTCGTAGACGATCGCGTCCTTTAGTGTCCTATCTATAGCTTCCAAGATAACATTGCCCTTAAATTGATTTTTAACGGTTAAAAAGTTGTACAGAACTTGGTTAGTGTCTTTAAAAGCAAGAACACTTCGAAAATGTCTTGCGGCCGATGGGCTTCCTACCAAGCACACATGTACGTCTTTTTCGGTTCCGAGTTATCTTCAGTATTATAATATAGGAACATCGGTATAAGAGTCACTCATGTTCTCAACTGGTCGCATCATATAGCATGTCTAACAAACTAAGCCAACCGTGGCCATGTCCGGCGTGGCCTTAAGTTTAGCCCTTTTCACGTAAAACTGCTAACGTACCAGGCGTTTGTTTGTGCCAAAATGGACTACGCATGCGCGATTGGGGTCCTGCTTCAGATTATCCGGCTAAAAGCTCTTGAGTCCATCAAAGCCGCGGTATTACCTTTGTTTTCTCAGATTATTCTCACTATTCTAGCGTCTCTAAAGTATAGATAGTAGAGCTATACAGAGACTAATCATACGAGTTTTGAGTCAAGTAGATCAACCGGGAGCATATCCCTCTCTCCCTGGCCTTTTCCTCGCTCTATTATCGTACCTGCTGATCGACCATTGCTCCGCAACAGTTATTATGCACCTGTATACCCACCACCTGCGCCCACTACTGCGCATCTCAACTCATTTTTCTTTCGAGCAGCGAACGACTGAAACCATGTACCCACCGCCGCTGCGCAACCCTCCAGTCCTAGCCACTTCAAGTCATTCATCGAAGACCTCACACGTGCGTAACAACCCACACCAGAGAAATTTTCGGAGAAAATAAAATTCTATCTATCTATCTATCTATCTATCTATCTATTTATCTATCTATCTATCTATATATATATATATATATATATATATATATATATATATATATATATATATATATATATAGCTTGCTAGCTAGCTAGCTAGCTATCTATCTGCAGCTGACATTAAGTTTTCTCTCTTACAACAGCAAACAGTGCGCAAACTATACATGCTGAAGAGTAAACTATACAGGCTCATGGTTATACTGCGCTCAGTTTTACAAACACGATACTAAGGAAGGACAGGACGTGGACGGACGAAGCGCAAACTACCAACTGTTTGATACTGTTAAAGAACGCGCTTATATACAAGGAGATATGGTGCGGGGGGGGGGGGCTACATATAAAAAGATATGACAAGGTGACGACATGTGATTATAGTTTGGGTCAGGCATACATCCTTCACATGCACCCGTTCGCCCTGGCGAACTCGACCTCAGCTTTGATAAGCGCGATGGACGGAGTGCTTACGCACGTCTCTTTTTCTTTAGCTATCGCAAGCGCCTCCCATATTTCTCGCTCCGTTTTTGTTTTTGATGTTCCGATGACTGTGGTGCTTTCTATTAGCGGGGAGCATTTGCACTGTTTGCAATGTGCGGCCAAGTTGCTAGGTGCTGTCAGAAGCTGGCACGTGTATTTGTGCTCCCGTAACCTATCGTTTAGACAACGTCCAGTTTGCCCAATGTATACTTTCCCGCAGTCTAGTGGGATTTGGTAAACAACTGAAGTAGCGCATTCCACGTACTTTTTTGCGTGCTTAGTCTGACAGACCGTACCACTAGGGTTGGCCTCTTTGGATCCTGCGTTCACCTTCTTGCACATGCCTTTTAGTTTTTGCGGGGCGGAGAACAGAACTTGAACGTCATGGCGTTGGGCTGTCTTTTTTATCCGATGTGACAAGCCATGGATGTAAGGCAACACCACGCGTTTTTTCAATTTTTTCTGTGTTTTCTGCCTTTTCCTGTTGGCTCTGATTTCGGGCAACAAGTTTTCACAGATTTGCACCACCATGCTGTTCGGGTACCCACTGTTTCTCAAGCGGCTTACTTGCAGATCGATGCTCTCCCTCACAGCATGGTGGCATGATTTTTCAATTGCTTGACTGATGCAAGCCTTGGCGATGCCTCTTTTAATGATTTTAGAATGGCAAGAGTCGTACCTCAGGATTTCTTTTTCTCCTCTAGTTTTGTAGCACCAGCACATGTGGGAGCCTCTGATCCTAATGTTTATATCAAGGTACTGCAATCGACCTTCGGTAGGAGTCTCGTACGTGAACTCTAAACCTTCATGTGCTTTTTTGAACATGCTGATGACAGTTTCTACGCTACATGGATCGGTTTGGTTTTCTTTCATGCACACCAAATAATCGTCAACATATCTGAAACAGGTAGTTATGTTCGTGTCTCCAAACAAATTTCAGATATGTTGACGATTATTTGGTGTGCATGAAAGAAAACCAAACCGATCCATGTAGCGTAGAAACTGTCATCAGCATGTTCAAAAAAGCACATGAAGGTTTAGAGTTCACGTACGAGACTCCTACCGAAGGTCGATTGCAGTACCTTGATATAAACATTAGGATCAGAGGCTCCCACATGTGCTGGTGCTACAAAACTAGAGGAGAAAAAGAAATCCTGAGGTACGACTCTTGCCATTCTAAAATCATTAAAAGAGGCATCGCCAAGGCTTGCATCAGTCAAGCAATTGAAAAATCATGCCACCATGCTGTGAGGGAGAGCATCGATCTGCAAGTAAGCCGCTTGAGAAACAGTGGGTACCCGAACAGCATGGTGGTGCAAATCTGTGAAAACTTGTTGCCCGAAATCAGAGCCAACAGGAAAAGGCAGAAAACACAGAAAAAATTGAAAAAACGCGTGGTGTTGCCTTACATCCATGGCTTGTCACATCGGATAAAAAAGACAGCCCAACGCCATGACGTTCAAGTTCTGTTCTCCGCCCCGCAAAAACTAAAAGGCATGTGCAAGAAGGTGAACGCAGGATCCAAAGAGGCCAACCCTAGTGGTACGGTCTGTCAGACTAAGCACGCAAAAAAGTACGTGGAATGCGCTACTTCAGTTGTTTACCAAATCCCACTAGACTGCGGGAAAGTATACATTGGGCAAACTGGACGTTGTCTAAACGATAGGTTACGGGAGCACAAATACACGTGCCAGCTTCTGACAGCACCTAGCAACTTGGCCGCACATTGCAAACAGTGCAAATGCTCCCCGCTAATAGAAAGCACCACAGTCATCGGAACATCAAAAACAAAAACGGAGCGAGAAATATGGGAGGCGCTTGCGATAGCTAAAGAAAAAGAGACGTGCGTAAGCACTCCGTCCATCGCGCTTATCAAAGCTGAGGTCGAGTTCGCCAGGGCGAACGGGTGCATGTGAAGGATGTATGCCTGACCCAAACTATAATCACATGTCGTCACCTTGTCATATCTTTTTATATGTAGCCCCCCCCCCCCCCCCCCGCACCATATCTCCTTGTATATAAGCGCGTTCTTTAACAGTATCAAACAGTTGGTAGTTTGCGCTTCGTCCGTCCACGTCCTGTCCTTCCTTAGTATCGTGTTTGTAAAACTGAGCGCAGTATAACCATGAACGTTCACCAACTAGCCCCCTTCATTGCTTTACTAAACTATAGAGGCATCAGCGTTATCCAAACCTATTCTTTGTGACAAATCGTTAGACTTCACACGAGTTTGCATACTTTGGTTTGGTAAGTTTATGCAACCATAGTTCACATTTCGATCGAACGAAGCCCCACTGTGCGCTGGAGCTCAGAACCTAAGTGGTTCTTACTGTGGTTATGGCCGCAATGCAGTCGGCGGCTGCAGCATTCAGTGGCGCTTCTTGGGCCAGGGCGAACGGGGAGCTTTGCGGCCATTGTAGGTATGACTTGGCGAAGTACAGAAATGTTGCTGCGAAGAACAGCACCTATGGAGAAAATAAATTGCCTTTTACAAATGTTGATGTCACAGAAGTTAGCGTAGCCTGTTCTTAATGCTTCACATTATACATTCTTGCTACACTGGTCAAATAAAAGATCTTATAAGGTACACAGAAGCATCATAAGGGACACTAAAGTGACTTGTTGCAATCTAAAAAAATAAGGAATAGCCTTGCTGCAAACTGCACCAGAGAACACTTAAGAAGAACAAGAAAACCGAGATGATCTAACAACCAAAAGTTTAATGTACACGCCGAGTAAATGCCGGCTGACAAGTGATGAACCGAACATACACAAAAAGGATAAGCAAAAATTAATGTGTGTTTCCTGACAGGAAATGCATCCATTTCTAACGTAGGTCATGCTGACAAGATTCTCCCAGCGTTTTTATGTGTACAGTGTCCATAATTTCTCTAGGCAGCCGATCTGCACACAATGGCTAGCTTCTCCCTCTACAATGCACGCTCAGATGTCGAGAGGGCATTGCAGAGGAAGAAGCTAGCATTCTGTGGAGATGGGCTGCCTAGAGAAATTATTGAAGCTGTTGATGCAAGAAACTTCTATCAGCATGGCCTCTGTTACACTTTCAGAGATGGATGCGTTTCCTGTTGGGATCTGTATGCACACACCTCAGTTTTTGCTTCTGTCTGCTTTTTGTGTAACTTCGATTTATTCGTTGTCAACCAGCATTTGCTCGGTATGTTCAATAAAGTTTCATTTGTTAGTACGCCTCATGATCATCTTGATGATGCCTAGCAGGAAGGTGTTCGTTCTTTTTACAGTGAAGCTGTATGTGCCTAGGCGAAACACTCGTGGTCCGATCACAAATACCCTAGTGTGGGGCTAGGAGCCATTGCATTCGTCTTACATGACGGACGCAGAAATTTCTCGTTGGGTAGACATAGAAATGCTTGTGCCTTTAAAACATATACATTCATCTACGTATTATTGCAGGGAAGGGACACACAGGGAGACGGGGTTAAGACATGATCATAATGTCACAATTATCTCGCAGCAAAAGTGTGATGGGCGCACATGCAGCAGTCTCTCTCCCACTTCCCAATAGGTTCAAAAATGTGTCCTTGTATTTATTTAAATTAAATGTGCAGCCCCGGTGTGTCACTTGGTAACTACAGTGCATAACGGAGTCATAAATACTATGATTACCACATTACATAACACAAATACGTAGCATAATTCGGAAAGACTGATGGACCTGCTGAATTAATACAATGAACCATTCATTGCACCCTTCACGATGGTGGTTATGCGAAGCGCGATGTGAGGCATTACAAATGAACAGTGTGATAAGCCCAAGCCAAACGTGTGGGTAACCTCATTAAGAAACGCCGACATAACCAATAATATAGAAAGACGAATAAACCGTCGGAGATAACCCACTGATAAACACCGGGGCCGCACATTTCAGCTTCGCCGGTTTACCATCTGTACAGGGTGCATGGGCAGTAATTTTTCTGTTATTTTTAAGTATTGCATAATGTTGTGCCAGTAAAACACGTTGGGCTAGTTGGTGCATTCTATTGGTGCTGCTTTTTTGTGTTTTTTCATGTTGTGCCCTTCTTCCTTTTATAGCTAATTTTTTACTCACCCTAACCTACAACCTTGCCTAACCTTGCCTAACCTCCAACCTTGCAGCCTGCGATGTATATAAATAAGTACATAAGCACATGTCATTCATTCATCTGCATACACCTCGCACCATTCCTTGCTCAACAAACGTCACTGTGTTGATGTCTCGCACGGTGGATCTAATAATAACTGCCATTTGCATTTCGGTGTAGTTTGTGAACAGTGTAGTGCATACAATTACATGACATTAAGGTTGTGACCTATGCAGTGCAGAAGCAAACCTTGCAAAAGCGGACATGTTGGATTGTTCAAAATCCAACATGTTCAAATTGTATATATTGCAGTTACTTCAACAAAATTTATTTGACCACTGCACAAAAACTTCATTTCGCATAGATTCCAACACGTACACTGAATCTGCAGTTTGTTATTGCTTATTAATGTCGTCGTTACTGCATGGCCACATTGTAGATTTGAAAACGAATTTCAATAAATTTTTGTTGCAGTATAAAAATATGCGTAGATAACTCCGATTGCAACACCAGAACTTGATAGAAACATGCACACTATATGATGCAGACAAATGCTCAGGACAAACTCCAGAATGTTTGCATCCTGATACTTATGAAAGTGAACAGTTTCATTCTATGGCTGTCAATGGGAGGAAGAAAGAAAACTGAATTCTGTTTGTAGAACCAAAACCCATTGATAAGCTTAGAGATATAGTCATTGCTTAACACTTTCGAAATGAATAATTCTAGCTTGCTATCGACATTGAAGCAGTCATTCGACAGCAAGAAAAAGAATCCCTTTTTCCAGCTCTGAACGTTGAATTGCAGGAAATGCAAGCATGCATAAAATTCTGCCAATATAATCTATTTAGGAATACCAAATTGCAATAAACATTCAGACATTGATTTGAGCTTGCCCTGGCTGAGCAATCTAGTTTGAAATAACCACCATAAGCATGTCATAACAATGTTGATCTAATACAGGTTAAATGTATGACTAGTTTAAGAAATCTGGATGATTGCTATAAATTACAGTGGAGAAACTATAATATTTTATAACATTAATAATATAATAATATTTCCACAAAACAGGCTAACCGTGAGCGTCGTGCGAGGCTGAGCAGAAAGCTGGAAAACACTACGGCAAGTGCGCCTGCAGTCGGCCTACGATTCTGCATTATGGAAAACGCGTATTGATATGGTCTTCTATTTAGAAGTTCAGAGTGTACTACCAGCGCAGAGTATACTACAAGCGTGTGTTTTAGAAGGCGACCAACATACAGGTTTATACAAAAGTGACGGTAACTACTCAAAACATTGGATGCGTCGGCTTTTGCTCCTTTAGAAATATTTAGAGAGGACTGTCATATACATACATATATATATATATATATATATATATATATATATATATATATATATATATATATATATATATATCGCTAAGGTTGCATTTCACAACGCAGTTTTTATTCCAGGTTCAGCAATCACGCAGACCATTCGCGGCTTCGTTCAGGGGCACACGTGGGCTTCAAGTTGGTGCTTGTTGCGTTTGGCGCAAGAATATGGCTAAGAGCAGACACCGCATATGCGAAATCACCAACGATATACACACGCATTTCTCCAGACGCTCACGCCGAGCACGGGTAGCGAGAGGATCTTCTTGGACTGTCACGACGACTTCGTGACAGCCGAACTCCGAATACTGCATATACGGTGAAGGTAGCTATATGAACTTGTCGATAGGTCATCTTGTAGAGTGTGTTAGCGCAGGCAGAGCGAAACGGTCATGGAAAGCAGATGAGACAACACACAGCGCTGAACCACCTGCGAACAGCTCTTTACGTGTGCCATGTCGCACTGAACTTCAGAAACCTCTGTTGCGCACTCCAAAACAAATCTTAACTAACACATTATTAAACTACTAAACGTGCATATTATTGGCTCCTAATCAATAAAAGTCAATATTATTATAATCTAAACAATTTGGTCATTACAATAAAATAATTATGCAGCGTGTGGCACATAACCTGGCTGTAGGCAGTAAGCAGTAAGCAAGACTGCACCGATTTTCGTCGTTCCAGTCGTAGCATGTGAAAATGGCTTTAAGAGGAATCTTTAGGTCGGGCCGAACTCCGACGCGGCCTTTTATATACATGTAAAACGCAATAACGTTTTTCTGCGATAACCCCTGGGCCGATTTTAACGAAATTTCTTGCATTTCAGAGAGAAAGTTAAATTCTAGTGACTGTTAGAAGCGGACTCTCAATTTAAGGCTTGAATTTCGTAAAAGAGATTATCAAATATTCGACCGTCTGAAAAAAAATAGACGGACGACATTTACAAATTCGTAGCTCTCCATCATGAACAGATATCGTGGTTCCGTAAACGGCATCCATTAGATCATTGAAAGCGGAGAAATTCGATATGTCATTTGACATCTTACGTGAATTTTTTGCGTCGGTTACAAGGGTTCTGCAAAAGCTGTATTTCCATATTACAATTTTTTTATTTATATGTATAACATATCAATTTTGACCGCTTCAGATGTACCGTTGGACGTAATTCACAGAATTCTATTATCCTTTTTTTTTTTCTTGAGGAACAGTGTTGTAAACTTGATAGTTTCGTTTTTTGAAAATTGTGGAGTTTTGCCGATTTTTAACAAAAATTGACGACCCAACTCAAAAATTCGAGACCAACAGTCACTAGACTTTTTCTTTTAAATGCAACAAACTTCGTCAAATTTGGTGCAGTGGTTGCCGAGAAAAACGAATTCTTCTTTTACATATATTTAAATAGGACTACTTGAGCTAAAGCTTCCTCTTAACCATGCGGCTTCAAGTGTGACCAGTGAGAAAGCTTACATGAAAAATGAATACTGCATAGCGTGCACTGCCTGCAAACGGCAACATTCAGAAAAACCAGCGTCCGCAAATGGCACACATTCAGTGCCTCTTGAGATGGAGAGATTTCTGTGGGACTACGCAGACCTATACGCAACATGATGGTCCTAATGTCATCCTGCTGTCAACGGTAAGGAACTTTCCGTGGACAAGTAGAAAACAGTCGTGGCCAGCGACACGCCTAGGGCGGTGTTCTGCCACCTTTCATGACTTTGGCTCAGGCAGCATAACACAGTCCACCACACGAATACCGCCACCTGCTTAGAACCAGTGTTTGGAGGCAAAGTTTCGAGCCACCTAACCCCAATTCTAAGTGAACCAGAATATGAGAAAGCAATGGGGACTGACGACTCGCGAAGGAGCTATAGAACGGCATTTCGTAAAGGAACCAGTATAGATTGCAGGGGCCCTCGTGAAACGAATATGTCTACGATTAAGATTTTTAAAAAATTACCAACTAGTCATTTGTGGCCGCCTGAATTATACAGAGAAGTATTACAACAGAGCTCTTACAGACGCAGCAAGACAGAGCACCAGCAGCCTCAGTTTTGAGTTAAAGCAAAGGACGTACAGGAGAAAGTCTTCTACCCACCGTGTTGGCTTAGCGGCTATGGTATTGCGCTGCTAAGCATGAGGACGCGGAATCAAATCTCGGGCACAGTGGCCTCATTTCACATGGAAGCGAAATGCATAAACGCCCGGTGCATTGGGCGCACGTTAAAAATCCCCTGGTGGTCAAAATTAATACAAAGTCTACGGCATGCCTCACAATCAAATCGTGGTTTTGGCACATAAAACCATAGAATTCAATGCAATGAAAGTCACCTGGCATACAGCTCGACATGCGGCGGTAATCGATGACACCGCGTCACGAACGAAAGCCGGAAGCCCCACAGCTGCGGACGGCAAGTGCGGCTGCGAAAGTTGCCGCTGGGAGAAGAACTGTGCTGCGTGTGTCACCCAAATCCCTAGGCCTGCAGACAGCAGTCCCTCGGTGCTTTGCAGAAAATAGTCGGGATACCGATTATTGCGCAGAAGGTACGCAGCCCACTGATTTCGGTTAGGTTAGCCAAATACATTCATTTGTTTGCTTATCTAGCGTTTTCCAATCTGTCAAGAAAATTGGCTCGTCCGGTAAACTTAATTAGAATAAAATTAATTAAATACGGGCCGGCGAGCATTGTGCCCTCTAGCTTTTTTCTCTGCTACCCTTCGTTCCGGTAAGCGCTGAGCGGTGCTGCCTAAATGGCTGCAGAAAATAATGCATATTCCCCTTCATAAACAATCTCTACTTCGGTTCATATTTAAATGGACGGGGTCGACAAATGTCCTCCTTTATGGTGCTGTTATAGAAACAACTGAAATTTTGCAGGCACAAGCCATCTCATGATGACTGTTTCGGTAATGTGGTGAACACTGCAGCCAAGTGGCCAGGCATCTTTCTCTAGAATTTTCAGGATGTATCGATGGAATCGGGCTTAATGTCGGGCATCGTGTTTGCTCTGTACACAGGGAAGCAGCACGCGAGAGGAGCCCGGTGGGAATGCAGAGCCACCACTCCTTGCCGCAGTGGCAATACGGTGTGTTACTACATTGCTTCAGTGCTAATATCATTACCCTAGACAGTCACTATGAGATGCTTTAGGCCGGAGTATTTTTTCTCCTTAACATACAAGCCAAAATGCGAACAAGGTTTCTGACAAAAGCGCAGCGTCAGCGATATTAGCGCGAGCATAGACGTCGTGCAAATGCGTCATGATCGAAGCCACGTTCGGCGCTGTGTGAACAAACGCGGTCAGAAGCGTCGTTATTCGTGCCGTCATTGAGGATCCCTTTTGTGGAGGAAACCGTTGCTTTTTGCACCTGTTCAAAGGCGTCTCCGACAGCTGCATTTTCACGAAAAATAGTGCACTGGAACAATGACATGGTTTCACAAAATTGTGAGTGTGCGAGAACATCTGAGCGTTTTTAGAGCATGGGCAACCCGCATTCTACTATATTAGTTTCATTATGAACTAGG
The DNA here is from genome assembly GCF_050947875.1 of Dermacentor variabilis. Classification (NCBI taxonomy): domain Eukaryota; kingdom Metazoa; phylum Arthropoda; class Arachnida; order Ixodida; family Ixodidae; genus Dermacentor; species Dermacentor variabilis. The sequence continues at coordinate 1,611,918 of NC_134576.1, forward strand.
CGATTGCGTAGGTGTACACCCATCTCCCTTTTGCCTGACCCGGCTTATTTTGTGATATTGTGTCGGCAAATTCTACAAGCAATACGAAGAGATATATTACGTTTTTTGAAAGAACTTCAACTCATGAAACACGCAAATAATATATAGCGTTGGACTAAGCTTTTCACTGCTGCTGAAAATAAAAAGCTACTATAGTTTTACTAACGTTAAGAGACAAAGCCGGCAATATGATTACTAATATGGACCAAATAGTTCAAGTGGCTGATGAGTTCTATAGAGATTTGTATACTAACAGTGGCACCCACGACGATAATGGAAGAGAGAATAGTCTAGAGGAATTTGAAATCCCACAAGCAACGCCGGAAAAAGTAAAGAAAGCCTTGGAAGCTATGCAAAGGGGGAAGGCAGTTGGGGAGGATCAGGTAACAGCAGACTTGTTGAAGGATGGTGGGCAGATTGTTCTAGAAAAACTGACCACCCAGAGTACACAATGCCTCATGACTTCGAGCATACCGGAATTTGGAAGAATGCCAACATAATCCTAATCAATAAGAAAGGCGACGCCAAGGACTTGAAAAATTATAGACGATCAGCTTACTGTCCATTGCCTACAAAGTATTTACTAAGGTAATCGCAAATAGAATCAGGAACACCTTAGACTTCTCTCAACCAAAGGACCAGGCAGGATTCCGTAAAGACTACTCAACAATAGACCATATTCACACTATCAATCAGGTGATAGAGAAATGTGCTGAATATAACCAACCCTTAAACATAGCTTTCCTTGATTACGAAAAAGCGTTTGATTCGGTCAAAACCTCAGCAGTCATGGAGGCACTACGGAATCAGGGTGTAGACGAGCCATATGTAAAAAATACTGAGAGATATATATAGCGGCTCCACAGCCACCGTAGTCCTCCATAAAGAAAGCAACAAAATTCTAATAAAGAAAGGCGTCAGGCAGGGAGATACGATCTCTCCAATGCTATTCACTGCGTGTTTACAGGAGGTATTCAGAGACCTGGATTGGGAAGAATTGGGGATAAGAGTTAATGGAGAATACCTTAGTAACTTGCGATTCGCTGATGATATTGCCTTCATTGCAATGCATGCTCACTCACCTGGAGAGGCAAAGCAGAAGGGTGGGTCTAAAAATTAATCTGCAGAAAACTAACGTTTTGCAGCTCCGGAAGAGAACAGCAGTTTACGATAGGTAGTGAGGCACTGGAAGTGGTAAGAGAATACATCTACTTAGGGCAGGTAGTGGTCGCGGATGCGGATCATGAGACTGAATTAATTAGAAGAATAAGAATGGGGTGGGGTGCAGTTTGGCAGGCACTCTCAGATCATGAACAGCAGGTTGCCATTATCCCTCAACAGGAAAGTGTATAACACCTGTGTCTTACCATTACTCACGTGCGGGGCAGAAACTTGTAGGTTTACGAAAAGTGTTCTACTTAAATTGACGACGACGCAACGAGCTATGGAAAGAAGAATGAGTGTAACGTTAAGGGATAAGAAAAGAGCAGATTGAATGAGGGAACAAACGCGAGTTAATGACATCTTAGTTGAAATAAAGAAAAATAAATGCGCATGGGCAGGACATGTAATGAGGAGGAAAGATACCCGATGGTCATTAAGGGTTACGGACTGGATTCCAAGGGAAGGAAAACGCAGCAGGGGGCACATAAATTTAGGTGGGCGGATGAGATTAAGAACTTTGCAGGGATAACATGGCCACAATTAGCACGTGACTGCACAAGCTTGCACAAGTGTTGCACAAGCTTTCAGATACTAACTACGCTCTGAAAATGCCCGGTCGCAGGAAGGAGGTGAGGATATATCACTGAAATTTGAGGACGCCGTATGTAGAGCGGAGAAGAGTCGTTAACTGGTACTGGTAGAACTGGTAGAAACCCCCAACAAGGACCCTCGTCCGTTTGTTCACTACAGGAAGTTAAATGCCATCACTGTAGCGATCACCTGCACCCGATAACCAACATTGAGGAACGAAATGAAAAAGTTAGCGCTGCTAAATACATTTCAACTATAGATCTCGTGCGGGGGTACTGGCAAGTTCCCCTTTCACAAAGTGCCAACCGCTACGCAGCATTCATCTCACCTGTAGGCACTTTTCGCCCTCTCGCACTCAGCTTCGGGCTGAAGAACACCCCGTTTAGCTTCTCCAAATTAATGGATATTGTCCTAAAAGACTTGCAGGAGTTCGCGTTGCCATATCTTGATGATTTAGCAATTTTTTGGACCGCTGGGAACAACACGTATCGCACCTCAAACAGGTGTTCTTACGATTCAGGGAAGCCGCGGCTTAATGATGAAAGCGGAAAAGTGTAGATTTGGCTGTTGGCACGTTACTTATCTGGGCCATGTTGTCGGCCATGGCGCGAGATGGCCGGCCGAGAAGAAAATAGCTACGATTGGAGAATATTCTCAGCCGAGCACGAAAACAGACCTTCGTTCATTTTTGGGACCTGTAGGGTACTATCAGCGGTACATTCCGAATTACTTGCAAAGGGCAAGTCCATTAACGGACGCCCTCCGAAAGGAAGCACGGAGTAGCTTATACTGGGATAAGGACAATGAGAGCGCTTTCCAAAGTTTGAAAACGCTATTGATTTCTCGTCCTGTGCTTCGCACGCCACACTACACAAAGGAATTCATAGTTCAATGCGACGCAAGCAACAGATGTGTGAGTGTGGTACTTAGTCAGGTCGGCAACGATAACGACGAGCATCCTATGCAAAAAAGAGGTGAGGCGTGCAGACAGGACACAAGAGTAGAGAATCGGACAACACGAACGCCGACTATAAACTGAAGGCAGCACTGAGGCGAAAAATGAAAGACACAAAACACATCTGCACAAGCTCAGGAATGGTATCACGACGTGTCAGTCGGGTACATGTGCTGGTCTACGTGAGAGATGACTGTTAAGGCACTTAATCTCTTCCTTATGTAAGGTAATCGAAGGCTGGCTCACGCATGCACTTCCACCATTATGGATATGCCATGTCTGTACCATAAGACGCGTATCTTCATTCTTACGCCTGTACAATATCGCGCATTCATCTAACTCTGGCGTGCAGTTACAATCTTGGCAATGTAGCAAAAGATTAGAAGGCGATCCGCCGGTTAACAACCTTTTATGTTCCATTAGCCTCTGATTGATACAACGTCCCGTTTGCCCTACGTAGAACTGGCCAAAGCTAAGGGTAATTTTATAAAATGCACCCATACGACAGTCAGTAAAACTGGTATTCTTATTGTGCTTCACTGGACAAATATCTGTTCATTTTTGCCTTTTACCTGTTCCTTTTTCCTCTGTACGGCCGCGCATATCTTACATAGCCTATTGGAAGCAGTGAAAGCAACATTAACATCATATCTACTTGCAACTTTTTTAAGCCTCTGCGGCAGTGAATGAATGTACGGAATAGCCACTACTGTTTTTTTGCTATTACTGCTTTCTGTAATCACGTCCGTCCCCCTCGAAACTGACTTCTTTAGGCGCTCAGCCACAGTGGCCACTGCTACACTAGGATAAAATGCTGCTGATAGGCGCCGGACCTGCGCATTAAAACTGGCGCTCATCTTGTACATGCATGATCTGGTGACAGAAGACTTAAGGCATGACATGGCAATTCCGTTTTTTACTACTTTGGAATGCTTGGATTGAAAGTTTAGCAACGGCTTCGAAGATCTTCTGGAGTACTGCCAAATAACGTGATATTGTTCGAAGACAAAGAAACTGAAGTCAAGAAAGTCAAGAAGTCAAGATACTGAACTACGCGTCTCTCAGGAAATTCCTCGGTAAACTTTAATCCTCCTGAATAAAGTTTGAATTGCTCACTTACTGAGGTAGCAGCGGAATCAAATTCTTCCCAATTGCAGAAAATTAGGCAATCATCAACGTAACGAAATATCTTGATAACGCTATCCCCTAAGGCTTTCTCTAAGCTTCTCTGCGTCGCGGGATTGCCGAGATGAGTTCGACGAACCAGGCTTTGTGATGGAATACGCCACCGCCGACCCGGTCTGCTGTGAGCAAGAGAAGTGTCGAGGGAACGTAGTTGGAGGCCCCTTCCCATACACCGTTCCTGAAGTAAGCCCCAAGTTCTGCGAAGACCATCTGGCCTTAGTGGGGTCCGTGAAACCGGTACGGAAGTGCGTGTGTGTGCCCTCCCACTCAAAGGCGGCTCGTGTACGATGACTGGTCGAACGGTCCACTCACCTAGGGATTCAGGGAGAACCGAGTGTTTATAAACCACTGTTGTGAGAGATTGAGGGAGGACCGAGTGTTTATAAACCACTGTTGTGCGGCTGCTGAAGGTACTTTTTCCCGCAGTCATGCTAGACTGATGAACTGCAACGTCCTTATGTAGATACTGTAAATAAACCAATATTCATCGTTCTCGATGAGAAGCAGTCCTTCCCTTCAGCAACGTCGTCAGCGTGGATAAGTTGGACGAGGGCATGCGCTAGCTGCCACCTAATTCATGCCCGACTCCAATCTTGGCAACTGGTTAGGAGCGGTGGGATTGACCTCCCAATCGTTACAACCTGTCGAGCGCAGGGGCCGTCGGCGCCCGTTAGACGCGACGTAGAGGCGATCTCTTGCTTATCTCGCGTAAGCCGGTCGAAGAAGGGGTGACGCCAGGTTCTGACGCACAGTAAGAGCACCGCCCGTGAAGTTCCTCCCGAACGGTATCACATATGATCGTGCTCAATTCTTCTACTGAAGGCAAACGAAGGTCTGCGTTATTCGTGCACAGCTGTAGAGATTAAAGTTCCTCTAAGCTCTGGCAAGTGGCTATTACATCTTGGATGGTAGCAGGATTTTGTGCGGCGAGTGCACTAAAGGCAATGGTGTTTATGCCTTTAATAATATCGCGTGTGCGGTCGGTCTGGGGCACGGTGGTGTTGATAAGTTTGCACAAAGCTAGCACATTCAATGTAGGATGTTTACGATTACCCAGGGAACTGGACGCGTTAACGGAGCTTCTTCGCGACCTCAGTGCGGACAGCGGAGGCGCCGAAGATCTGACGAAGTTGCAGCGTGAACGCTTCCCAGTGGGGGAGGTCAGGCCGATGGTTCCAAAACCAGATTTTCGCGACATCGCTGAGGTAGAAGGGGACATTGTGCAAGCTTTGGGAGCTATGCCACTTACTGAAGTCGCTTGCCAGATTGTTGTGTTGGAGCGATTCCTCAACGTCATCTCCACGCAGACCAGCAAAAACTGGTGGGTCACGGTGGCGGTTGTGGATCGCCACGACGGATGGCGAAGGCTGTGCTGGAGTGGTAGTAACGGACGTGCTCGAATTGTCTTGAGCAAGCATGGCTATAGGCGGTATACGGCGACCCTAGTGCAGCTCCAGTGAGAAGGGCGAGAGGTCGCGGGGAACGAGAAGCACCTTCCACCACTTATAAGGAACCGTTTAATCCAGCCGAGCTCGAGATACCATGAAGAAGAGCAAGCTATGTGGCTGATGACGATAATTACAGAAGGGTACTTTGTACAAGTGATGATGATATATAGAGATGAAGAAGAGTCAGTCATGGGTCGCACTCACAGCATATATATATATATATATATATATATATATATATATATATATATATATATATATATATATATATATATATATATATATTGTTTCGGGGATGTTGGAGATATAAGACAGCGTTTACAAGGTATATACAAGCAACGTCAATGGGGTTAAAATGGCTATCATAAGCCAAAAAAAGTAACAACACGCAGCAGCCAGCGTGTTGCCATCTTCTTCCTCTCTCTCTTCTGTCACCCTTTCGTAACCGGACCCCCGGGTGGTGAAATGGCGTCTCAGCGCATGGTAGGCGAAGAACTGCGACCGAAGTATGGCTTCAGCCGCGAAACGTGGACGACGTCGACAGGCGGCGGATGGATGAAACTGTAACGGCGCGATCTTGTCATTGACGTCGTTAACTTGACGTAGGACTTCACAAGGCCCTGTTTAGCGAGAGAGAAGCTTCTGGGAAAGAAAGACCCAACGACATGGTAATCAAAGCAGCACGCAAGCACCTGAGGCGAACTGAACATCGCGATGGCACCGGTCGCAACGCTCTTTTTGCAGATGCTGCAAGGCTAATAAGCGAGATCGGGCGAATCGACGCGCCATGTGGGCCCGATTGAAGACCTCACGAGAGTACTGAATGGCAACGTAGGGCACAGAAGGTAGGATGGTGTCAAAGGGCAAAGCGGGGTCGCGACCATGCAAAAGATAAAAGTGTGAATATCCTGCGGCGTCATGTCGGGATGAGTTATACGCGAATGTCACGTAGGCCAGCGTGGCGTCCCAGTCGCGGTGATCGTTGGAAACGTACATTGACAGCATCTCTGTGAGTGTTCGGTTGAGACGTTCCGTAAGACCGTTCGTTTGTGATTGGTAGACGGTGGATAACTTGTTGTCAGGGGCACAAGAACGGAGGAAGTCGTCCACAACTCGAAACAAGAACGAGCGGCCGCGGTCTGTAAGTAACTGTCGAGATGCACCGTGCCGGAGAATGACGTCGTGAAGGATAAAATTGATGACGTCAGTTGCGCAACTAGTCGGCAACGCCTTTGTTATCCGGTAGCATGTCGCGTAATCGGTAGCGACAGCTAACCACTTATTCCGTCTAGTCGTCGGAAAAGGGCCAAGCAGGTCAAAGCTTACGCCAAAGAATGGTTCAGAGCGAACTTCAATAGGATGCAGTCGGCCGACAGACGGCAGGGGAGGTTTCTTCCGGCGCTGACAGAGTTCGCAAGTTGCGACGTAACGACGCAAAGAGCGGTAGAAACCCGGCCAGAAGAACCGGCGTCGTACGCGGTCGTCTGTACGCAAAACTCGAAAGCGTCTCGCCGTCGGCGCATCGTCAAGTTGTTCGAGAGCGACGGATCGCAAATGATGAAGGACAAGGAGCAACTCAGGGCCATGAGGGTCGATAGTGCGGCGGTGGAGGATGCCGTCATGCAGCATGAACATGCGGCGCGTGCCGGCGGTGCGGCCAGATTGCACTCCGGCGAAGACGGACTGTAAGAATACGTCGCGTGGTTGTTCGCGTCACGTCATGCTGTATATATATATATATATATATATATATATATATATATATATATATATATATATATATATATATATATATATATATATATATACACACGTGTACTTATCTTTATCGGGCAACCACGTTTCGCCGCCTAACAAATGTAATCGCGCAGCGTGGAACGCGCCGGCATGTATCCGAAGTTTCTCGAAAGTTATCGATGCTTCTACCCGCTGTCTGTTGTCGCCGAACCTTACGTTATCTGATTTCATCGCCTGACGAGAATGGTGTAGAACTTTGTGGAAGGCACGCGGGTCTCAACGATTAGTCTGGAACATTCGACGATTGATGTATAAAAGCAGACGCGCTTGACCCGTTGATCAGATTTTCGACGATCGCCGACCGTGTTCGCCGCTATCGTTGCGCCATAAGTGTGGCCTGTTCTAGTGGGCACAGGTTCACCCAATAAAAGCTAGTTTTGCACTCCACCGTAGTGCTGCTTTCTTCACCGTCACTACCGCGTGACAATATATATATATATATATATATATATGTTCTGGGGAGGTGGACACAAGCACGAATGCGGAATGCACCAGCTGACACTAGCACATGGCAGCCGGAGCGTCCTGTATTGTGTCCCAGACAGTGGCGCATACGCACTATGGGGTATTGGTCAAGAAGCGGGCGGTTTTTCGCATGCTTAGAAGTAAAGCCAAACTAGATTTAAATAGTAGCATGATTATTCAAACGACTAGCCCAAATAACAGGGACACAGACGGAGGAAGCGACAGGACGAGCGCTAAACATCAACTGAGCTTTTACTGCGAGAGAAGGTAGATATTGACACGCGTACTTGTTTGTCTTTATCGGGCGACCCGGTTCACCGCCTAACAAATGTTATCGCACAGCGCAGGACACGCCTACATGTATCGGAAATTTCTCGAATGTTATCGATGCTTCCATCCGCTGCCTGTGACCGAACCTTGCGTAATCTGATCGCATGTTTGCGCGACGCGAACAATGTTGAACTTTGTGGAAGGCTCTGGAACATTCGACGACTGATGTATAAAAGCCGAAGCGCTTGACCCGCTGATCAGATTTTCGACGATCGCCGACCGTGTTCGCCGCTATCATTGTGCTATAAGTGCAGCCTGTTTTGGCACTGTTTGGCATACGTGTTGCATAAGTGTTGCAAAACAGGCACAGCCTGTTTTGGCATAAGTGTAGCGTGTGGGCACACGTTCGCCCAATAAAGTTCGTTTTCTCTTTCGCAGTATTGCTACTGTATTCTTCAACGTCACCCCCACGTGACATCTTGTAGAGGTGCTTTTCGTTCATGTACCGGATGCTCCCGACAAGCCGTGATCCAAGCCATGACCGCAAAGAGAACACCAACGTAGTCTCGGACCATCGAGCAAGCCGCCGTCTTCAACTGCTGACCCCGGAGCACGGACTTCTACCTGAGAAGACCAAGAAGATTGTGGCCAAGGCAACCCCAATGGCAGCCCCAGCGTCCCCCATCGTGCTGCAGCAGCCCAGGGAGCCTCCGACATTCCGCGGTTCAACATTCGAAGACCCGGAAACCTGGCTTGAGACGTATGAGAGGGTCTCTGCATTTAACAGAGGGAACAGCGACGACAAACTGCGACATGTCTTCTTCGCATTGAAAGACGTTGCCAGGACGTGGTTCGAGAACCGAGAAGCCACCTTAACGACGTGGGACCTTTCCTGAAGTGGCTTCCTGCAGACATTCACAAGCGTCGTACGCCGAGAAAAAGTCCAAGCACTCCTAGAAACCCGAGTGCAGCTACCTAATGAGACCACCGCAATTTTTACAGAAGAAATGAGCCGCCTATTCCGCCATGCCTACCCGGAAATGTCCGAGGAAAAGAAAGGGCGCCTAGTGATGCGTGGTGTAAAAGAAGGAACTTTTCGCCGGAATGGTACTAAGCCCACCGAAGACTGTCCACGAGTTTCTTCGCGAGGCCACTAGCATCGACAAGACACTGGAAATGTGCAACCGACAATTTAACGGCTGCATGAAGTCGACAAGCTACGCCGGAGTTCAGTCACTGGTCACCGAGGACCTGCGCGAGACTATCCGAGCAGTCGTGCGGGAGGAGCTACAGAAGCTGTTCCCATCATCACAGCCGCAAGTTGTTTCGATTGCCGATACCGTACGTGAGGAGCTCCAAGAATTCGGAGGAGCCCCTGACTCGCCTCAGCCGCAAGCGGCGAGATTGCACTCCGGCGAAGAGGGACTGTAAGAATACGTCGCGTGGTTGTTCGCGTAGCGTCACGTTGTATATAGTGTAATGAAGAAGAAGAGCACAGGAACAAGGCCAGCCAGATCGTCTCTTCCATGCCTGCTGTGCAACCAGCGGGCCAGCGGGATCGCCAGTGCTTGGCACGAGTGTGAGCCGTTCGAGCTACCAGCTGTTCCTGCTCTGCGTCACCTGCCTCCTCGGTTACGCAGAGACGTTACCATCGGAACTGTTCAGTGCACCCATTACAATTGGTGGAAGGTGCGGGGTACTCAAGAACATCTACACCCTGGAACTCCGGTCTCGGACTGTGCCTCCCGTCATGCCTGCCTCTCCCCAGCCGACGCCGCCGCCACCCCCCGTTGCCTGCTCTGGCGCTGTCCCGCAACGCCATCCAGCGGTTTTCAGCGGTACGGACGAACAGGGCGCCGATGACTGGTTGGCTACGTACGAACGGGTGAGCTTGCACAATCGATGGGATGATACCGCCAAGTTAAATGCCGTCATATTCTACCTAGCGGGAGTGGCTCACCTGTGGTTTAAGAATCACGAAGCCGACTTTCAGTCCTGGTCCGCGTTCAAGACCAGTTTCGCTGCAGTTTTCGGTCGCCTTGCCGTCCACAAGTTGCGCGCCGAGCAGCGGTTGCGAGAGCGAGCGCAACAACCCGGTGAAACATTCACCTGTTATATTGAAGAGGTTCTCGACCAATGCAAACATGTGGATGCGTCTATGCCGGAAAATGACAAATTGAAGCACATTTTGAAGGGCATCGCCGATGACATTTTCCAAATGTTGATCGCCAAGAGCCCGCGCACCGTAGCAGAGCTCATAAACTTGTGCCAAAGCTACGACGAGTTGAGGCAGCAGCGCGAGTTGACTAGGCGCATCTCAGTGGCTGACGACAACATCCGACAAGCGCCGCCGTGGACGGGATGTTGTTCACGTGCGCCGCCTGAAACAATTCTATGACCCGCTCGTCTCCACGTCGTAAGTCGCCAGGATGGCTCCGCTTTTGCACCGGGGGTAATTGTAATGAAGAAGAAGAGCACAGGAACAAGGCCAGCCAGATCGTCTCTTCCATGCCTGCTGAGCAACCAGTGGGCCAGCCGGATCGCCAGTGCTTGGCACGAGTGTGAGCCGTTCGAGCTACCAGCTGTTCCTGCTATGCGTCACCTGCCTCCTCGGTTACGCAGAGACGTTACCATCGGAACTGTTACAATAGATACATTATTACAGTACAATTACAATATATATATATATATATATATATATATATATATATATATATATATATATATATCTATATATATATATATATATATATATATATATATATATATATATATATATATATATATATATATATATATATATATATATATATATATATATAGTATTACGATATCATCGAGCGATGCTCAAGGGACAAGCCGCCGCGAGGACGATGACGAAGTGGGTCTGTGCGCTTGGCGCGAGCGAGTGTCGGCCTGGCGATCTGTCTCCACTGTAGGTAGCCTGTATATAGCCTCTTTATTCTGCGTCTTTCCACACGTAACATTCTGGTGGAGGTCGGCGATCCCCGTCCTCACCACGGAACTCCGGAGTGGTCGGTACATCGAGCTTGTCACCATGCCTCCCGGTGACGAGACTGTCTCTGCAACGGCTTCGGCTTGTCCGACTGTCCCAATCATCACGGTTGCCCAACATTGCGACCCTGGTGTGGAGGACGTTAACGAATGGTTCAAGCTCTATGAACACGCCAGTGCTAATAACAGGTGGGACCCAACGATCATGCTCGCCAGTGTCATTTTTTTCTCGGCGGTACCCCACGCGTGTGGCACCAAACGCATGACAACGAGATAAACAGTTGGGACAGTTTCAAAGAAAAGCTCAGGGAACTGTTCGGCGACTCCATTGGGCGCAAGGCTGCCGCGAGAAAGGCTCTTGCGTCTCGTGTTCAGACATCTAGAGAGCCATACGTTTCATACATCCTCGACGTCTTGGCGCTCTACCGCAAAGCTGACGATACTATGTCTGAAGCAGATAATGTGTCGTATGTGCTAAAAGGCATCGCCGTCAGTGCTTTCAATTTGCTTGTTTTCGGCCACGTCTCGACTATCGACGCCATCATCAAAGAATGCCGTCACATTGAACAAGCTAAGAGCCGCCGTATCACACATCACGCGGCTACCCAACACTGCTGCTACGTCAAAATGTGAGGGTCGACCACGTCAGACCACCCCCTGTGACGACGTGACTCGTATTGTTCGCCGGGAGCTCGAGGCTGCCTGTTTGCCAGCTTTCTCCGCGACGCCTCCCGATCCACCAGCAACCACGATTGCGCTGATTCAGGCCGTCGTCAGACAGGAATTTGAGAACATGGGTCTCAACTCCGTGTGTTCATCGTCTACACTCACGGTTCCCCAGTTCTCTAGCAGCCCTCCTCATCCCCGGCAGTCTATTTCTGCCACATCTCACCGCAACCCGGCGGAATGGCGTGCCCCTGATGACAGGCCAATCTGCTTTCACTGCTGTCGCATCGGCCACGTCGCTCGTCACTGCCGCAACCGATGGCCACCACCTCCTTGGACATACACCACCGCTCATTCCCGCCCCTTTGGACTTCCTGTTCCCTATGCAACCCGCCATGAACCCATTGCCGCTGATGCTCCTGCCCCGAACCTTCGCTACAGCCGCTCGCTCTCACCTCGACGCCATCATTCTCGTTCGCCCCAACCCCGCCGCTTCTCTCCGTCGCCTATCGCCTCCCGGATCCAGCCGTAAAACTAGGCACTGCAGCTTCTGGAGGTGAAGCTGCATTGTCCACCCTGCCCTCAAATCTTCTGCTCACGTTACACACGAACCAAAACCTCCTTGACGTTGACGTTTATGGCTATCCTGTCACGGCCCTCATCGATACAGGTGCACATCTTTCTAGTATGAGTGCTGCCTTCCGACGACGACTGAACAAGCTCCTCACCCCAGCGTCGGCACGCGTCGTCCGCGTTGCGGATGGCGGTACTGTGCCTATCATCGGCATGAGTACGGCACGTGTTAGCATCCCCGGCCGCCACACTCCTGTCCTCTTTACCGTGATTGCTCATTGCCCCCACGACCTCATTCTCGGCCTCGATTTTCTCTCCGCGCATTCTCCTTTTATTGACTGCTCTGCTAGTACCCTTCGCCTTTAATTGCCGATTCCCGCAGAGCCTTCTGACGCACCCCAGTGCCGCCTACGCCCCACCGGCTTTATTCGCCTGCCATCAAAATCAATAGCCTATCTTGAGCTCTTTTCTTCCCCACCAGTCTCTGACGGCGAGTACCTCGTCACTCCTCTGCCCGACATTCCACTACAGTATGACGTTACCGTGCCTCACTGTATACGTACTATTAATGCGAACCGCACTTTCATGCCTATCTTTAACTTTGGATTGGCAAAGCAAATTCTACCGCAAGGTATTTGCCTTGCCACCGTTGATTGTCTCGGCGACCATCACGTGGCAACTTTATCGACCGAAGCTTCTTGCGAGCTTATATATATATATATATATATATATATTCGTGAGAGGTGGAGACAAGCGCGAATGTTTATGCAAGGCGAAAGCGGAATGCACCAGCTGACACTAGAACATGGCGGCCAAAGCGTCTTGTCTTGTCTCGTGTCCCAGACAGTGGCGCATACGCACTATGGGGATTGGCCAAGAAGCGGGTGGTTTTTCGTGTGCTTAGAAGTAAAGCCAAACTAGATTTAAATGGTGGCGTCATTATTCAAAAGACTAGCGCGAATAACAGGGACACAGGCGGAGGAAGCGACAGGACGAGCGCTAAACATCAACCGAGGTTTTACTGCGAGAGAAGGTACATATTGACACGTGTACTTGTTTGTCTTTATCGGGCGACACGATGCACCCACCACCTAACAAATATTATCGCACAGCGCAGGACGCGCCTGCATATATCAGAAGTTTCTGGAATGTTATCGATGCTTTCACCGCTGCCTGTGACTGAACCTTGCTTAATCTGATCGCATGTTTGCGCGACGCGAACAATGTAGAACTTTGTGGAAGGCACGCGGGTCACACTGCGGCCGAACACGCCGCAGTGGGACCCGCAGTGGCGATACGCTAACGGCTGGCTCCACCGCCTCCTCCTTGCCAGCCTAGGACATACGCGGCTGCGGCGCATCTTGGTATGCAGGCTGCTCCGCTCACGACCCGGCAGCCCCCAATCAGGACCCCTGCAGAGGTTCTACAAACGGACCCGGACCTAACGGTACTTTCTCCACGGCCTGATGCAATCTGTCGAGAGCACGAATTTATCCTGTTCCTCACCCTTATCGCTCCTTCCGCCTCGCCGGAACGCAATGTCGTAGCCATTCTGACGACAAACATAGACCCGATCACGGAGGAAATCGGTGACATCTTGATGCGCCTTACACGACACGGCATCACAATCTTCACTAATGAGCGAGCGATACTCCTTCGAACATCTTAAGGCTGCAATCGAGAGGAACCCGATAACGCGTACAGCGGCCTCCATCAAGGTGGCCCAAAAACGACAACCCCATATCCGCATACCAGGCGTTGATCCCGACGTACCCGCTCACGGCCTCCTCGCCGCTATCAATGCGCGCAACCCATCTATCCAACTCGATCCTGAATCCCGTAAAGTGCGAGTCTATTTCCGCGAACGCTCCGGAAACTTCACCCACGTCCTTGCCGTCGATGCAGCCTCCTTCCGCTCCCTTACCGCCCTCGGGCGGTTGATCATAGGATGGACTTCGGTGACGGTGCGGGAAGATTTGCATGTCCCCACCTGCACCTACTGCTCGACGTACGGGCACTCCAAACGCGCCTGCCCGCATAAGTCGGATCCCTCGCGGATGGTATGAACGAAATGTGCAGAGTCGCATCTTGCCGAAACGTGCTCGGTCCGTGTGGGGGACGCTGCGGTGTCGTGCACCGAGTGCCGGCGGGTAGCTAGGGCGTCGTCGCATACCACGGGCGGCGCGACTTGTCCGGTTTTGCATGAGCGCATAGCGCGTATGCACATGTGCACGGACTATGGATAAGATAACACGTACCACCTACTCTTGTCCCTTGGGGGCTGCGCGGTGGCTCTTCCCATAAATACCTCCTGCCGTCAGATACACCATTATGCTCACTATCCCTCGGCTTCCGGACTTCACACTAGTGTCGGTTTGCCACTGTGCAGCCCCTTTACCCATAGGGCGGATGCGTAGCCCCTCCATCCTCCTCAATCCTTGTTCGTATTTTGTTGCTCACCATGTCCCTAGCTTCCTTCTAGTGGTTTCATTCTATTTGCTTCTTTCCTATCTTCTATCTCTCTTTCCTCCATTTTCTCCTTTGATCTGTTAACTTTTGCCTCCTCTTTACTCCGCGCATTTTGCCTTCCTTTATTTCTGACACCTGCGCTCCTATACACATCTTAACGCTCTCTTCCCATTTCTTACCTACTCTCAACCATGGCCCATTCCACAGCCATTAAATTTTTGCAGGCTAATCTAGCGCATTCCCGACATCCAACATTGCTGTTCTCGGACTTATTCAGCAGCACTAAATTGATTTTATCATTATTTTCGAACCTTATACACGAGGCAACTCTCTTCCGCACCTACTTCACACGCACATCACCTTCGCTTCACCAGTAACTCCCCGTCTGGCTCTTTTACCACCTAAACATACCTATAATCTCTTCATAATCCATTCCCATCCTCTTTATGTCATGGTCTCCTATGTTGCCCCTTCAGTCTCTTTCGTCATCCTCGCCGTTTCGTCAGCTCACCTGTCCTGTATTAACCATTTCTGGCGATGGCGGGTGATTTCAATGCGAAACACTTACTGTGGGGTCCAGCGGAAGGCGATATTAGGGGTGCGCAGCTCAAACAATTTGCTGTCGCATACAACTTAAAAGCATTAAATGACCCTCGTTCGCCGCCTACCTTTCAATCCCACCTTGCTGAGAGTTGGATCGATGTCTCCTTTGCATCAGTTCCTCTCGGCTCATGCGGCTACAGCTGGTTCGCGACGAATCCGAAACGCTATCCGACCACAAGTGTACCTTATTTTCCTTTTTCGGCCATATCTGACCCGCCATAAAAGATTAACAAAATCGACTACTTCTCATCTTTTACAGTCACTCGTCACTTCTCCACGGTTTGCGTTGGTCCAACAGACGACTTTGCTATCACCCAACGCAGTCGATTTGGTTTTGGCGAAGTTATACATTCTCTTCTACAAGCTTCGTCATCTCCATTCTCGCTGGATAAAGCCGCGCCCCTCTCTGCATAATTCATGGTGGACTCCCAAACTTACTATTGAACGCAAACGTATCCGTGCTCTCCGTCGGCGCTTCCAACGCACCACTGAACCGTTCCTTCGACAGACGTTAAGGTTCAATACTATGATGCCCATGCCAACTATAAAATGCATATTGACCAGGCCAAATCTGCTGCCTCCAAATCTCTCTGCTCCGACCTTTCCAAACGCAATCTTTTCGGCCTTCCTTTCCGCATCTGCTTTGACAAACTCTCCCTTACCAACCAGCTCCCCTCCCTTCTTTTACCCGATGGTCGTTCCACGTGCAGCGTGCTTGAGTCCTTCTCCTTACTGTTCACTTGACTCAAGGCTCCCCCTCAACAGATGATGACGACCACGTGCGCCTGCGTAAAATAACTGACACGCCTTTGTTCCTCCAAAACTATCGACCTCCCTTTCACTATTGCAGAGATTGAACATGCCCTCAATTCAGGCAACACCAACGCCGCCCCAGGCCTAGACGGACTGACTCTTCCTACGCTCAAGACGCTTTTTTCCTATCACCCGTCCTTTATCGTCTTCATTTTTAACCATTGTCTCAATCTATCCTACTTCGCAGCTCATTGGCGTAAAGGACGTGTTATCTTTATTGCTAAATCCAATCGCCCTCCCGGCTCTCCTTCATCCTACCGCCCTATTGTTATGAATTCTTTGTTTAGTAAAATTATCAAACGTATTCTAAATTCCCGGCTCTACTTCTTTCTCCACTCCAATAACTTACTTCATTCGTGTCATTTCGATTTTACACATGGGAAGAGTGCGTCCACTGCTCTGCACCGTCTTAGACAAACTCTAAACACCTACAAAGACCTGAAACAACACGCAATTCTCATCTGCCTAGACTTGAAAGCGGCTTTCGACAGTGTTTGGCACCCTGTCGTCCTCCACTTGTTACGCTCGCACAATTGCCCTTCCAACCTTTACCACCTCCTAAAATCCTTCTTAGAACACCGAGAGATCACTTTGCGATCGCAGGCAGGTCAGGTGTCTGTCACGCCTAGTTTGGGCAGCCCTCAAGGGTCACCCTTCAGTCCACTGCTGTGGAACATTGTCATCTACGGATTGCTTGACCTCCCCTTTCCCCCGGACGTGGTTGCGCCGGCCTGCGCAGGCAACACTGTTATACGGCTTTCTGCAGACAATCGTCGCGCTTTAGAATCGAAGGTACCTCTCACTCTAAATCTTATTTCGACCTGGGCACAGCGTACCAAACTCACAATCAGTACCGACAAATCCTCCTTTCTATACTTCCCCAATAGCCACTCTGCTTCCTCTTCACGCACCCGTCTTCGCATTGTTCGCTTTAACGGCTTCGCGCTCAAATTTCAGTCGAGTATTAAAATTTTTGGCGTTATCTTTGACACCCATCTCACCTTTAACGCTCATTTAACACATAGCCGTACTAAAGGAGACCTTCTCTCTTCCCGTCTTCTCCTGCTCCTTCGAATGCACTATTCGATGCCCCCATCCGCTCTCCGTCTTCTCTATAATCAGGTTCTGCTTCCGTCCATCACATATACTTTTCCTGTCTGGTGGCCAACCTTTCCTACTTCACAGTCTAAACTCAAAATTTCATCTATCCAACGTACTCTTCTCCTTCCAATCACCGGTGCTTTTCGTACGACGCGTACGTCGTCGCTTCAGGTTTTGGCTAACGCACCACCGCTCCACATTGCACTAGACCGCCTAAACGCACACTTTTCTTTATCTGTACTCAAGGCCCTTACCTTTTATCGCCCTGACTCCTACGATCCTTCGCTTGTTCACTACCCTATGTATCCTTGGGACTGTCATCCCAGCCTTAAATCTCGTTTTTCCCATCACCGCCCTCGACTTCAAGAGGTACCCTCTGTTACCAGTATGCCGGCCTACCACCTGTATACGGACGGCTCCTACACTTCCCACTCTGCTGGAGCCGCTTTCATACTTTATAGTCCAACAGGCCACATCACTAAAGTTGGAAAATTTAAACTTATTGGTGCCACTTTCTCTTATGCCACCAAAACAGTCGCTTTACAGGAAGCACTAGCCTATTACGAACTTTGGTCCATTTCATCCCTCTACACATTTACACCGATTGCTTGTCCATGCTCACTGCATTGAACACTTTCACAACAACCAATACCTCTGTCAGAGACATCAAGAAGCTCCTTCTTTTCATTTCCATGTGCCGGCACATCAGGGCGTCGAAGGCAACGAGACGGCGGACTTCCTCGCTAACTCCGCCGCCTCCCATGGTGTTTCTCGATTCCTCCTTGCCACTCCCTCATCCATAAAATCAAAGATGCGTGCCTGTTCCTTCGCCCAGTGGAATGCTCACTGGACGCGAGAGAACAGCGACACTGAACTTTTTAAGTGGATAAAAAACGTCACTCGCATTCCCCCTTTCTTTCCGCCGAAAAGACCCATTGTTCACCTCATCACCGCTCATGGCCGCTTCCCTTTCTATTATTTCCGCTTTCATCTTTTATCTCACAGTAAATGTGCCTGTGGCAATCCTTGCACAGACATGCTCCATTATTTGAACGATTCTCCTCTTACTTCTCACATTGCTAATCTCCTTAAAGATAATCACCCGGCTACCGTAACACCTGATCTTTACCTCTCCCTTCTTACCGATCAAAGAAGCCGGGCACTTATCAATTGTCTTTATCGCGTCATTTCTTCGTTCACTTTCCCGGACTCCTCCTAATATTTTTCTTTAGCCATCCCTTATTTCTTCATCGGTTTCCTTTCTCTCCTTTTTCCCTGTTTCCCTTCCATATCCCTCACACCTTGCCCTTCGCCTTTCGCTTTATAATGTCCTTAGTTATGCCAACTAAGGTGTAGCTCGTCTCCGGGTACACTATAGACGGAATGACTGCTGTCTTGACTTGGCCCTTTAGTTTTTCTTCCATTCCCTGCCTGTAACTATTGCTGAATGCCCAAGATACACCTACTGAACCTGCTTGCCACCACTTTCAGGTCTCTTGCAGATTTTCAGTCGAGCTGCAGTCAAGCGGACTGCACTCTGCTCCTGATACCTTACGCAAAGTCACACCTGCCAGAGACCTCCGGTCACTTGTACGAGAAGTGCACCATCCCAAGAGCCTTCACGAGTATACCACCGCTTTTAGTCTAGAGGCACCTTCCAAACGCCGGTACGTCTCCAGGCTTCTGCAGTCCGGCCTACCCAAAGCTCTGCTCCAGATGCCCGCCATCCTGCTCGACTTGCAGGCCTCCTCTGCACATGCCCTCTTCCGCCGTTCTGATTCCTTCTTCTTTCTTTTCCCTTTTGTTATGCTGTTTTTTTTCCTTCGGCTCGGTGACTTAATAAGAATTGGACGAATCTCGAGACGTCACACGCCAGATTTCAATGCAGACAGGTATTCCCACGTTCGTTCCTGCTCCCCACTTTTAATTATATAAATTTTCTGTCGGCTTACCTCGGTTTTTTTTTCTTCAACAATTGGCTATTCCTCAAACTACTTTTTGGGTCTCTACCCCTCTTTATTTAATTTTGACTGGCTTATACCTACCATACCTTGGTGGTGCGCGTTTCCCTCATTTTTATTAAGGTTAAGTTTGCTATTTGAGGGGTACAAAAATACAACGCTGTAGCCCGCTGTCACGTCCCCTCTACGCGCCCACGGCAGGGCCCCGTGACGACACAGTTCCGTCGTCCACCACTGCCCCCGCCGCCCGCACGCCAACCCGTCACCCCACGCAGCATTCCAAGGAAGACTGACGTTTGGCCCGCCCCCGACCAACGTCCGTTTTGCTACCACTGCGGAAAAGCCAGGCACATCTACCGCCGATGCCCATACCGGGAGATAAGACTCCGATGGTTCGCAGTTAACGCGCCGCGACCACAGATTGGCGAACGACCTCGCGATATCGCCGACTACCTCGCCGCTACTCAGTGGAGCCCTCTACGACCATGCCGTTCGCCATCACTAGGCCGCTACCTGTCGCCGCAGCGCCGAACATACACCGGCCCAGCCCGGGGCTGGTCTACGGGCCCATATCCGGGAAACTAAAAGCAGCAAGCGATGGAGGTGCGGTTGCTGTTAGTCGAACTGACGAAGATCCTCCGCCGCCGACGAAGACGACGAAGAGACCATCTCGACGACCTAATAACGACACGTCGCCGTCCCGACGAAGTAAGGAAGCTAAGAATACACCGACGAAAGACAACTTGACGACGCGATGTTCCACCTTCAGTTCAACACGACGCAGCCGTGATCCGACACCAAGACCCAACTGCAACGCCAGTCAAAGAACCACCGACCTCGACGTGCTTCTCGACGGTTACGCTGTCACCGCCTTAGTAGACACAGGAGCCGATTACTCCATCATGAGTGGACCCATCGCCGCGCAGTTGAAGAAAGTTAAAACTGCATGGGAAGGCTCTCAAATTCGAACCGCTGGAGGGCATCTCATTACGCCGACTGGTATCTGCACGGCAACAATTACCGTTCATGACCGGACTTACCCTATCATCTTCGTTATTCTCCAACAGTGTTCACGAGACGTCATTCTCGGCATGGACATCCTGAACCAACACGGCGCCATCATAAACCTGAAGTAAAAATTTATAGCGCTGTCGGAAGAACAAGCGATACCGCTGGAGAGCTGCCGTAGTCACCACGCCTTGAGTGTGCTCGAAAATCAAGTGAGATTCCCGCCGCGCTCCAGCATTATTATTTTCGTCGGCACCGAAACACCCGCTGACGTAGAAGGCATCATTGAGGGCGACCAACATCTACTGCTCGATCGTGAAATTTGCGTCGCAAGAGGAATCGCTCGACTACACGGAGGGAAAGCGCAAGTTATGCTAACCATCTTCATCCAAGAGTTCAAGCACATTAACAAGGGCACGACAATTGCGTACATCGGGGAAATTGTGGAAACCAGCAATGTCCTTGTCCTCACGGATTCTACCGCATCTACCCCCATGAGCATAGTTCCCGAACCAGACGTCGACGTAAATCCATGTCTTCCTATGAGTAAGCAGCAACAGATCAGAAGTCATCTCCGACGATACAAAGACTGCTTTTCGACGTCATCGAGAATTCGACAAACACCAGTTGCCATGATGCCAAGCATCGCATAATAACCGAAGAGTGCGCTCCACCACTTCGCCAGAGCCCTTACCGCGTTTCGACGCGAGAACGTGAAGCTATTAGGCAACAAGTCGACGAAATGCTGCGCGACGACACCATCCAGGCGTCAAAAAGCCCGTTCGCATCTCCTGTAGTCCTGGCGAAGAAAAACGACGGAACCCTACGCTTCTGCGTCGATTATCGTCGACTGAACAAGATCCCTTAAGAGAAAAGTGCATAATAGCTGTGACTTACCAGTACTGACCAAGGGGCCGAAACCTGGAGGCTTACGAAAAGGGTTCGACTTAAATTGACGACGATGGAAAGGAGAATGATAGGTGTAACGTTAAGGGATAATAAAAGAACAGATTGGGTGAGGGAACAAACGCGAGTTAATGACATCTTAGTTGAAATAAAGAAAAAGAAATGGGCATGGGCAGGACATGTAATGCGGAGGGAAGATAGCCGATGGTCATTAAGGGTTACGGACTACATTCGAAGGGAAGGGAAGCATAGCAGGGGGCGGCAGAAAGTTAGGTGGGCGGTTGAGATTAAGAAATTTCCAGGGACGACATGGCCACGATTAGTACATGACCGGGGTTGTTGGAAAAGTATGGGAGAGGCCTTTGCCCTGCAGTGGGCGTAACCAGGCTGCTGATGATGACTACGATGATGATGATGATGAACAAGATCACGAAGAAGGACGTGTACCCCCTTCCACGGATCGACGACGCACTGGCTCGACTCTGCAACTCTAAATACTTCTCGTCGGTGGACCTCATGTCTGGCTACTGGCAAATAGAAGTCGACGAGACAGATCGCGAAAAGACCGCCTTCATCACGTCTGACGCCCTCTACGAGTTCAAGGTTATGCCATTAGGAGTGTGCTCGGCGTCTGCAACGTTTCGGGGTGCCATGGACACTGTGTTAGCAAGGTTGAAGTGGCCGACGTGTCTTAATAATTTGGATGACGTCGTTGTCTTCGCCGGAAATTTTGACGATCACCTTAGGCGGCTTGCGACAGTATTAGAGGCCATCAAGTCATCAAGGCTCACTCTGAAGCCGGGGAAGTGCCGCTTCGCTTACGATGAGCTTCTGTTCCTGGGCGACTTCATCCGGAAATTTGGAGTCCGCCACGACCCACAGAAGACAGCTGCCATCGCAAAGCTCCCGCAGCCCATTGACAAGAAGCCAGTGCGAAGATTACTTGGCATGTGTTTCTACTACAGGGGCTTTGTCAATGGCTTTTCACGCATCGCTGGACCGCTGACACAAAACGTGACGCTGAACAAAATGTGACGTCGATTTCAAATGGGAAACGCCACAGGCCGACGCATTTCAAGAACTCAAACTACGCATGCAGTCGCCGCCCGTACTTGCGCACTTCGACGAGCTCGCCGATACCGAAATCCACACTAACCCCGGTAGCCTAGGCCACGGTGCTGTCCTAGTCCAGAGGAAAGATGGACTTGAACGGGTGATAGCTTACGCTAGCCATTCGCTGTCAAAAGCGGAAGGCAATTATTCTACGACTGAAAAGGAACGCCTCGCCATCATTTGGGCTACAGCAAAATTCCGCCCTTACCTCTATGGCAGGCTATTCAAAGTGGTCAGTGACCATCACGCGTTGTGTTGGCTAGCTAACTTAAAGGGCCCTTCAGGAGGGCTGGCGCGGTGGAGCGTCAGACTACAAGAATATGACGTCACCGTAACACACAAGTCCGGAAGGAAACACTCTGACGCCGACTGCTTATGACGCATCCCCATCGATCCCCGCCGCAAGATGACGAGGACCACGACGCCTTCCTTAGAATAATAAGCGTGGAAGACTTCACTAAACAGCAACGAGCAGACCCGGAGCTAAAAGGCCTTGTCGAGTATTTCAAAGGGAACACCGACGTGGTCCCTAGGCCATTAAAGCGCGGGTTGTCTTCGTTCGCGCTACAAAACAACATGTTTGTGAAGAAGAACTTCTCACCAGTCCGCGCCAGCTACCTTCTTGTTGTGCCGTCAGCGCTGCGTCCAGAAGTACTACATGCTCTACACGACGATCCAACCGCTGGGCACCTCGGATTCTCCCGGACGCTGTCGAGGATACAGGAAAGGTATTACTGGCCGCGTCTGACTGCCGACGTCGCCCGTTACGTCAAGACATGCCGATACTGTCAGCGACGCAAGACACCACCGACAAGGCCAGCAGGATCACTACAGCCGATCGAACCTCCTCGCCGACCATTCCAGCAGATTGGGATGGATTTGTTGGGGCCGTTTCCGACGTCAACATCCGGGATTAAGTGGATCGTCGGGGCGACGGACTACCTCACCCGCTTCGCGGAAACTAACGCTCTACCAAAAGGCAGCGCTGCCTAAGTGGGGAAATTTTTCGTCGAGAACATTCTGCTGCGACATGGTGCCCGAGAAGTCCTCATCATCGACAGAGGAACGGCTTTTACAGCAGAACTCACCCAAGCCATTCTGCAATACAGCCAGACAAGCCACAGGAGGACAACTGCCTACCATCCGCAAACGAATGGTCTCACGGAGTGCCTGAACAAGACCCTCGCCGACATGCTAGCAATGTACGTAGACGTCGACCACAAGACCTGGGACGTGGTCATGCCGTATGTAACCTTGGCTTACGATGCGGCGGTGCAAGAAACAACACAGATCACGCCGTTCAAGTTGGTTTACGGCAGGAACCCGACGACGACGCTCGACGTCATGCTGCCGCACGTCACTGACGATGAGAATCTTGACGTTGCTGCCTATCTCCAGCGCGCCGACGAAATCAGACAGCTCGCCCGCCTACGGATCAAGCACCAGCAGCGTACCGACAGCCGACACTACAACCTCCGACGACGCTTCGTCGAATACCAGCCCGGCGACCGTGTTTGAATATGGACCCCGATACGCCGTCGAGGACTGAGTGAGAAATTATTGCGACGCTATTTCGGACCCTACGAGGTCATCCGACGTATTGGCGCACTGGACTATGAGGTCGTGCCAGACGGCATTTCGCATTCACAGCGGCGCCGCGCACGATCTGAAGTTGTCCACGTGTTGCGTCTTAAACCCTTTTACGGACGCTGACGAACTTTCCTTATTTGTTGTTTTCTTTGCTACGAGCGCTTCTTTATTACTTTTGTTTGTTTCCAACATCGGGTCGGTGATATTTAAGAGGCGGGTATTGAAACGTGCACTTGTTTTTCTTTCTCGGGCGACATGGTTCACCGCCTAACAAATGTTATCGCACAGCGCAGGACGCGGCTGCATGTATCGGAAGTTTCTGGAATGTTATCGATGCTTCCATCCGCTGCCTGTGACTGAACCTTGTGTAATCTGATTGCATGTATGCTCTACGCGAATAGTGTAGAACTTTATTGAAGATACGTGGGTCCCAGCGATTAGTCTGGAACATTCGACGACTGATGTATAAAAGCCGATGCGCTTGTCCCGCTGATCAGACTTTCGACAATGGCCGACCGTGTTCGCCGCTATCATTGTGCTATAAGTGTAGCCTGTTTTTGTGGGCACAGGTTCGCCAAATAAAAGTTAGTTTTGTCTTTCACAGTATGGCTACTGTGTTCTTCAACGTCACCACCACGTGACAATATATACATTTCGCAGGTGCATGCGCACACAGGGTTGAAACAGTACAAGCACAATCTAATCAAAATGTGGCTAACTATTCTGCAAGTACATTTTTTTTTTCTTTTTTGGACAAGGAAAGTGATGTCCTACTGACACAGTTATCACCTTCCCTGTCAATGTGGTATGCCTCACAAATCTCGATTTGTTAGGCATGCCACACTGAGAGGCTCTGCAACGCTAAATACTTCTCGTCGATGGACCTCAAATCTGACTACTGGCAAATAGAAGTCGACGAAAGAGATCGCGAAAAGACTGCCTTCATCACGCCAGACGGCCTCTACGAGTTCAAGGTCATGCCATTCGGACTGTGCTCGGTGGCTGCAACGTTCCAGCACGTCATGGACACGGTGTTAGCAGGATTGAAGCGGCAGACCTGTCTTGTTGGTTCTTGTGTCCCATACTGTGGCTCGTACCTACTATGGAGGATTGGCCAAGAAGCAGGAGGTTTTCCCTAAGGTTAGAAGTATAGAGAAACTAGATTTGAATAGTGGAGCGTGAGACGATAGAACTGTAATTTACACGTGCAATGAAAATATTGTTAAGAATTTTGATAAAGTAATTTAACGTAGAGAAATGAAATAAAATAAACTATAGATAATTGTAGAAAATCAGCAAGGTACTCTTTTTGTCTCTCTAATAAGATTGTAAACTGCAAGAAAAGCATCCCTGTGGCTGGATACCAGTGAAGTCGCCCCAAAGGAAAGAATGCTTGGCGAGGTAAGCGATAGGCCGTGTTTTGTAAATTAGTATTCTAATATTTTTCTTTGTCTTAGAAAGCGGTGGCATGAGATAAAATAATGTTCGGTAGTTTCAGGTGCACTGCAAAGATAACATAGAGGGGCCATAGCGAGACCAGATTTGTGTAAGTAAAAATTTAGAGGTGGTATACGAAATCTTCATTTTGTAAAAAATACTTCCAATTGTCTTGAAGGACACCAATTATATTCCATGGGAAGCCAAGATTGTGAAAATAAGAAGACGGTGTTAGCATTGATGTTGCAGAGTTTTGAGATATAGCGAAATTTCTTTACCTAGCCGCGTTGACATAAGCTGATGTCGGCAAAACAGGTATGATAGGGCCGTTGAGGGATGCTCGTGCGAGTGAGTCGGCCATTTCATTCAAGTGTAGCCCATGATGTCGAGGTACCCAAAGCAAACATACTTTTCGTAAGAACGTAGGTACCATCGAACGAAATGTTTTTTTTTAATTCTTGTATCTAAAGATGCAGTGAGTGCTGCACATACAGATAGCGAGTCGGTCAGAATAACAGCTAATGGGATGTTTTGAGAGTTTTTCTAACGCTAATAAAATAGCTAATAATTCTGCTTGAAATATACGCGTCAAATCGGCAAGGCGAAGGGAGTAATACCATTGTAGTGATTAAGAAAAGATCCCCAGTCCTGCCTTCTCATTGCACACAGAAGCGTCAGTAGCTATTACATTTTCAGTGGCTAGTTGGTGTAGGTGGTCGTGTAAGATATTAATTAAATCTCGCCTTGGTAACAGTTTAGAATGATTCGGAAATATTTCCTCGGACTCAATTTTGAGGTCTGTTAAGGCATCATTTGAATGACAAACTTGGCGTATGGACACATCCAATTGTAACTGTGCTTGCACAAACAATATCTGAGGACTGTGGAATCTTGACCACGATACCTGAAAAAACTCAGATGGTTCGGTGATAAATGCATATTGCGTAGGCCTTTTTAAAAAGTCATACATATTTAAAAGTGTCTGAAACGTAAGTATGCGGAATCTGCAATCTATGGCGAGTATATGAGCTTCTTGATATAGAACAGCGTTGGCAACAAATCTAGGTAGCCCGAGGCATGACCGTAGAGCTTCTATTTCTAAAAGTATGAGGTTTCATTTTGTAGGCGGGGCCACCGGGAAATATTACGCAGCCAAATTTAATATGGGCCGAACAAACATTTTATAAATAATCAGTAAGGTATCCCTGCGTTGTCCAGAGTGGCGGTGGCTGAGCCGGCGAGGCATAGATACGGCTTGTTCTGCCTTTGTTTTAATATGTTCAATGTGACTGCGCCAGGTGAGTTTGCCATCGTAAACAACACCAAGTTACCTGACTGCGTCAACTCGGGGAATTATTTCCTGTCGGTATTGCAAAGATATATGTACCTGTGCAGATAATGGAAATAATAAGACCGCACTTTTACTAATATTTAATGACATGCTTAATCTCTCTAGCCATGTCTCCAGCATTCCTAAGTAATTTTGCAACGACTGTTGTAGAGAATGTATATTGCTTGCGGAGGAAAAAAATGCGATATCGTCCGCAAAAACATAAACATGTACTTCCGGAGACAAAGGAATGGTGCTTAGCAAAATGTTAAATAATATAGGGGAAAGAACGGAACTCTGTGGTACACCTCTTGTCTGCTTGTGTTTAGACGTCGAAATACCGTGTTGGTAACAATAGAACTCTCTATCCCTTATAAATTCATAGATCCAAGCGGTTATATAGTTTGGGAAATTCGTAGAGTGAAGCTTCTCGAATAGGATACAGTGTTCTACAGAGTCGTATGCTTTCGATACATCTAGCCTCACCAAAGCTGCGTACCCTCGTTTGCGGCGAGCAAGTTTAATTCGGCTCTACAAATCTACATGGGTGTACCATATGGAGTGTCCCGGATGAATGCCAATGTGACAAGGACTGAGAAGAGTATCTTCCTGCATAAAATTTGGTATACGGCCGTGAAGAACCCTTTCAATTAATTTGACGACATTTGAGGTGATAGAAATTGGTCTTATGTTTTCTACGTCCAGATCTATTTTTTTTCTTTATTAGTGGGATAATTTTAGCTACTGTCCACTCTCTTGGAACCCATAAATTCTTGAGAAATAAATTTTTTATGTTTAGTAGGTCCTGAGGCGCCTAATGAAATAACACTTTTGGCATTCGTGTTGTAATTTCATCTGGACCGGGGTCTGACGCCGGCAACGAATTAATAATGCCTTCAAGCTCTGTAGCTGTTACTGCTACAAAGTCGTCTACCAAGGGAGGTTTGTTTAGTGCTATCGGCAATTTATGTGTGAGACGTCGTGCAAGTCCTTGAGCAATTTTCTCAAGTGATTCTGATAATTCTTTTGTTGATATAACGACAGATTCGACGTTCACGGGCGCCGGTATAGCTTTGCGAGATCGAAGAAATTTAAACAGTGCTTTTTATTGCTAGACTACAAAAGGTATGTGTAGGGCCTGGAATCGTAATCCTGCTTAGCTTTTGAGACTGTTCGTTTAAAAGTGGTAGCTATATATGTATAATCAGCCCAATTAACAGGACATTGGTTGTATAAAAGCTTTTCCATGCAGCTTTTCTGCGTCTAAAATCGCGCTCGCACTCATAATTCCACCAGGGATAATATGATTCACTCTGATAAGATTTCACAGCAAATTGAGCATTTTTTTATTACTCTTTTAGTACTGAACATAGGCTCATTGCTTTAATATTCCTCTCCATGCCCTCCTGGGCTTGTAAAGCTGATTTTAAAGCATTTTTAATTTTTTTGTAGTCCACAAAAGTGCACACATTATTATCTAAACTTGGTAACGGAGTAAGCAGTTCAAAATTTATAGGAAGGTGATCACTGTTAGTTCCGGAATCTACAGTTTTCCAGGACGTGACAGTCATACTCGGGGTAGCAAACGTAAGGTCTAGGGCAGATCACGACTGACCACGAACGAAAGTACGTGCTCTCTAAATTAAGCAAGAGAAATGATTCATTTAGACCCAATCCCACAAGCGTTTGCCACAAGTGTCCGTTCGGAAACCCCAGGATACATGATTAAAAATTAAATTATGGGGTTTTACGTGCCAAAACCACTTTCTGATTATGAGGCACGCCGTAGTGGAGGACTCCGAAAATTTCGACCACCTGGGGTTCTTTAACGTGACCGAAATCTAAGTACACGACGATACATGATGAGAATTAAAATCTCCCACTAGTATGATGTTGTTCTGACTGCGAGCAATAGAGGTATCTTGATAACGAGTATCTGGCACTCCAGCGGGGAAGTGCGTGTTAATTATAGGAAAAGCTGTGCAACCAGGTAGTATTATATCAATTGCTAATATTTCACAGTCTAGGGACATTATCTGGTATGCTATAGTAGCTCTATGGCAGATTTTTGATGAGACAAACAACACTAAACCACCACCTCGGGACAGGCGATCCAATCGAAAGCAGAAATTTTTTACAGGAAAAGATTGACCAGCAGCAAGCCAGGTTTCCTGGAAAATAATAATATCTGGAGAATATGTAGAAATAAGGTATAATAAATCTCTTGCGGCCGAAAGTATGGGATGGCAGTTCCACTGAATTACTGTTAAAATTCCTATGGTGAATAAATCCGAGCAGCAGAGACTGCTTGGTCCAAAACGTTCTCTTTTATGAAGTCCTTCTTAGTCGGAATCTCTCTAACGTACTTTTTTGCCTTGGAGTTGATGGGAGAGCTAGATTTTTTTCGCTGTAGGAGACTTTGTTCGTTTAAGAGGTGGGGGTCCATATCTACATCTTGATTTTCCACCCCATCTGTGTCGGAGAGACAGATTTGGTCGACTTTCTCAGAAGTTGATGGCTTTGGTGAATCGTTATTTGTGAACGGCCGTACTGTCGATATTTCAATAGGTGGACTCCGCGGCAGACCCGATACCGCATCCTCAATATTGGCTTTATTAGTTAGTGGAAGCCACGAAGTTAGTTGTGAGGACAGCCCCTGAACAAGGGAGTTGGTGAGATTTGTCATGATGCGCTCCATTGCTTTCTCCAACGCCTTTTCTACGGAAGCTGCCACAGCCCCAGAGAATAAGTTCTCCATAAACAATGTTTGACGAGCCGTTATACCAGCATACCAGCATATACCTTGAGTCCTGCTCTGAATTTCTCCAATGGCCTCACGACGAGAGCATCGACGTCTGTCAATTATTTCGAGGATTTGTATGTCTTTTGATCTTGCAGGGCAATTAGGTTCATCTACGGGGTGGGCACCACTGCAAAGGCAGCAGGACTCATTTCGGGAAGAACAGTCATTTCAATGATGGCCTTGTCCCCGAATTCGGCATCGTGTGTTAGACCTGCAGCCTTTTATGGAGTGCCCAAACCGCCAGCACTTTAGACACTGAAGGACACGAGGTGATAGAGACTCAACTCGGTATATAGGTGGTCATGCCTTGATTTCCGATGGACGGTTCTTTCCAGCGAAAGTAGCTATTACTGTTTCAGTGGGCATGCGCTTATTACCAACGACACGGCTGCAACGATACACAGAAATCACGCCTGCCGCTGAAAATATTTCCAAAATTTCTGCCGGACATAGACTTATGTCGACAACACGGACTAGGCATTTGGTAGACGCAATGTGATGAGGAATGAAACTGCTCACCGGATGTGCCACAAAAACATCGCACTTCAGTAAATGTTGAACTCAAGCCTGGTCTGACTAGTAGCAAAGTATGCCCCCTCGGCCAAACTGTCGAACCTCGGTGATTTGTCGAAAATTGGCAGAGGCCATCGGGAGTTCGGTTTCAATTGCTTTGGGATTCTTCATGCGAATCACCCCGCCATCACTCGGAACCAAAGCCACAGGTACGCTGCTCGTCCCACTGTGTAAGAATAGCTCCACCGGCAAATCAGTTAGGAACAGAAGCCGACCAGGACGACGCCTCCTGGCCTGGCGATGAGAGTCTGATTGCAAAGAAATAGGAAATTACTCTGGAATGTTAACAGATATTGAAAAAAAGGTCAAAAACAATTACGTAAAAGACAGATTAAAAGAAAACCGCCAGCTACTTGACCAGAACTAGTGTTCGGGAGCTCACGCACCAGTCAGCTTTCGGAATTCTTCTTCGCTCTCCTCTTCGTCCTCTGGAATACTCAGCAACAACACTTGTTCGTCATCGTCTCCTGTCTTCACGTCCTGTTCTGCATCCCGACACAGCGCCACAGGGGTTGGAGCGCCGGCCCGCGCTCTAACCTCGGCTATTACGGCCCGGCAAAGGCACGTGTGTAGGGCTTGGAACGGGAGACACGAACAACATCAGTTCTTCGCTGTACGGACGACGGGCCTGGCTCTTCAGGAGGAATCACGTACGTCTCATTCAAAGCTGTCGCAGGATTCGATCAGGACCTGAATGTGGCGATAGCAGTTTTTCCGATAGGCCTACACGACGACATGGTGACCACAGGAACACGAGGGAGCAAGGTAAATACTGCACGTCCCTGTCACGACTGTGACGACCAAACAGTAGATAGAGCGGTGAGTAACCTTCAGTGTCATGGAAGGACGACTTGTACGCGAAGGTGACATATGGCAGAGTGACGTTCCAGCCCTGGTGGTCTGGAGAAACGTACATAGCTAGCATGTCGGTAAACGCTCTGTTCAGTCGCTCGGTGAGACCGTTAGTCTGTGGATGGTAAGCAGTGGCTATTTGATGTTCAGTAGAGCATAAGCGTAGGGTAACATCAATGACCTTTGACACGATGCAACGTCCACAATCTGTGCGGAGCTGACGTGGAGCCCCGCGGTGCAGGATGTTGTGTAGGAAGAAATCCGCGACGTCAGTGGCACAATTTCTTGGCACAGCTTCGTAATGGCGAAGCGCGTGGCGTAATCGGTTGCAACCGCCACCCATTTGTTGCCCTTACTTGAGAAAGGTAAAGGGCCAGGTAGGTCGAGTCTCACGCGAAAGAAAGGCTCTGTCTAACTATCGTTAGGTTGTAAAAGCCCACCTGGAACTATGGGAGTGGATTTCCGGCGTTGGCACAGGTCGCAAGCAGTCACATACCAGCGCACAGAGCGGTAGAGACCAGACCACAACAAACGGCGCCGGACACTGTCAAAGGTGCGAGTAACATCGAGATGCAAAGCGGTGGGTGCGTCGTTTAGTTGTTGAAGCCCGGCGCGTTGGAGGTGCCCCGGTGCCGGCAGCAGTAGCTCAGCACCATCAGGGTACCAGTTGCGTTTGTACTCCGTTCGAAATACATAAGAGACAAAGGGAAGGATCAGGAGCTGGCGAGCCTAACCAATCTGTGATGGTTCGCTGAAAGGGATCACGGCGCTGTTGATCGCCAATGTTGAGAAAACCTGAGATGGACATAACGCTGGTGTCGGATTCGGGGTCTGTGGCTTCCGGTGGGTCAACAGGGTGGCGAGACAACAGTCGGTGTCCTGATTTAAACGGCCGAATTTTCACACATCAGAGCTAGTGCACCCTTGCAAGCGCGATGCCCGACGCCCAAGACGCCTGTATTCGACAAGGAGAACCAGCAGAACGCGTGGTGGTCGCTAAATGCGCGGTAATGGCGACCAAATAGGCATAGGCGAAACTTCGATATCGCCCAAACCAGCGCTAGGCACTTTCGCTCCGTGATAGAATAGTTGCGCTCGGCCGTGGACAGAAGCCGGCTTGCGTAAACGATAACGTACTCTTGACCACGCTGAACCTGTGCAAGAACAGCGTCAGTGCCGTGACCACTAGCATCTGTGGGAATTTCAGTGGGTGCTGAAGCGTCAAAATGGGCTAAAATTGGGGAGCTCATCAAGTGTCTCATGAGTGCTGTGAAGGCTTCCGCGTGCCGCTTTCCCCACGCGAAAGCAACGTCATTCTTTATTAGCTCGGTGAGAGGACGCGCAATGTCAGGAAAATTTTGAATAAAGTGTTGAAATTACGAGCATGAGCGTAAGAAGCTGCGAACGTCCTTAACGCCCGCGCAGGAAAGTCATGCACGGCTCGAACTTTGGCCGGGTGAGGCTGAATTTCAATGAGGTTTACAAGGTGGCCGAGTGCGGTTATTTCAGGACGAGCGAAGTGACACTTCGACGAGTTGAGCTGAAGTTTCGCAGCACGAAATATAGCAAAAACAGTCGCCAGACGCTCCATGTGCGTTTCAATGGTTCGAACAAAAACGATTATGTCGACGAGATAACACAGACAGACGGTCCACTTCAGGCCTCGGAGAAGGGTGTCCATCATTCTTTCGAACGTCACTGGGGCATTGAAAAGCCCGAAGGCCATGACTCTGAATTGAAAAAGCCCGTCAGGCGTAATAAAGGCTGTCTTCTCGCGATCCTTCTCATCAACAGCAATCTACCTATAGGCCGAGCGGAGGTCAATCGATGAAAAATATTTCGCTCCATGTAGACGGTCAAGTGCATCAGCGATAAGAGGCAATAGATACATGCCCTTCTTGGTGATCTTGTTCAGGTGGCGATAATGAACAGAAAATCTCCAGATGTTGTCTTTTTTTTTACCAGAACAACTGGTGAGGCTCACGGGCTAGCGGAAGGCTCGATGACGTTCGTCTTCAGCATTTTCGCGACTTCGTTTTGAATGGTGCTGCGCTCTGCAGCCGGCACGCGTTAGGGGCGGCAATGGACAGAATCTGCGTCACCGGTGTAAATTCTACGAGCGACTACGGCTGTCTGACCAAGCGGGCAGTCATTCAAATAAAAAATGCCGCGGTAAATAAACAGAATGCGCCTGCGATCTTCAGTTTGACCTGGAGAAAGGTTGGTAGCGATCATTTTATCGACGTCGTAGTAGGGTGACGAAGGTGAACGGGAACACGCGATGATGGTCCTGACGAGGCAGTAATAGTGGGCGCGAGCGGAGATATCTCGTACTCGTGCACAGGTGTCAGACGGGTCGCTGTCGCAGTACTGGGAAAAACATGCGCAAAATACCCAATGTTTAGAAAGGGAAGCCAAGTATGATTACCGATAATACTGACAACGATACTTGAGAGCGCGACGCCATGCTGTAGAATAAAGTGGACAAGCGGAGAGACGATGTTGCCGCTATCAGAAACATGTGGTCGAGCGTTTAAAGGTTCAGTAGAAGCAGCTTGAGATGGTCACCGGGTGAATTCGGCGGAGCACAGGGACGGATGATGTACATCAGAAACAAAGTAGCTGTCGGAGGCAAGGTACAACTGCCCGACCCCTGTAGCGCAGTCTGTTAGAGCGGAATGGGTCGAAAAAAAGTCCAGCCACAAAATCATGCCATGTGGGTAGCGCTATAGCACAATAAATAAGACCGTGGTTTGATGGCCGCTAATCGTTATACGTGCCGTACACATGTTGAAAACCCTTGGCGTACTGCCGTCGGCGACGCGTAGTGTACATGGTACTGCAGGCGTCTTTTGCGAAGGGTGGCACTAATTACAGACATCTGCGCACCAGTGTCGACGAGGGACTTGACTGGGACTCCATCCACCTCGACGTCTAATATGCTTCCAAGGGTAGGGTCTAGGATCAGAGGATTAGCAGGCCGAGTCATTGATGCAGCGTCACCTCCGGGATTTGCACCGGCTAGTGTTGCTATGGCACGAACACGGGAGAAGAGCAGCAGGCCTGCAGCGAACGAGACCGACGTCTCAGGGGCGATAGTGACCAGCTGGTTCGGAAGGTCGAAGGTATGTTGTGGTATTCGTAGATGTAGGACGCGCAGGGAAACGGGAGCACCTTGATCGGCATGGTCAGACGTGAAGCTCCACCTAGGAGGCGATGACCAACGACGGCGGCAATGACGAGCGATATCAAGGTCTTGGCTTGTAGCGCGAAATGATCACGGACACAGAAAGGAACAGACAGGTGTTCCCCAGTCGGCCGGGTTACGACGGTGAGTTGGAACGATTGAAAATTCGGAAGCAGTGTTTAGGCGGGGCTGGTCCTGACTGACCGCGGCATCACAAATGGGGCAGAGATACGAGAGGGCTACATTTGCTATCTCTTGTCTTTGTTATCTCTAGATCGGCAGTCAGCCTCTAGAATCTGTGAAGGAGTACGTTCACCTAGGTCAACTGATCACATGGAACCATAAGCATGAGAAGGAAATTCACAGAAGAGTAAAAATGGGTTGGATCGCATACGGGAGACATCGTGAGCTCCTGACTGGAAGCTTGCCATTATCATTGAAAAGGAAGGCATACAATCAGTGCATTTTACCGGTGCTGGCATATGGGGCAGAGACTTGGATAGTGACAAAAAAATTTGAGAACAAATTAAGGACCGCGCAAAGAGCGATGGAACGATGAATGTTCGGAAACAGAGAGGTTTATATCAGAGAGCAAACGGGTATAGACGACATTCTAATTGACATGAAGGAGCAAAAAATGGCACTTGGTAGGTTGTATAAGGCGTAGAGTAGATAACCGTTGGACCATTAGGGGGACAGAATGGGTACCAAGAGAAGGAAAGCGTTGTAGAGGGAGACAGAAGACTAGGCAGTGCGACGAAATTTGGAAATTTGCGGCTGCTCCTTGCAGTCGGTTGGCGTGGGGCAGGGGTAATTTGAGATCGCAGGGAGAGGCCTTCGTCCTGCAGCGGACATAAAATATGATGATGATGATGATGATGATGATGATGATGATGATGACGACGATGATCATGATGTCTTACAGCGGCCTGCAAAAGCTAGAAAGAACATGCGTTGTCTGGGCAATGCTGACGAGAAACGGCTGGAGACATGACTTCGAGCTCACGACGTATTAACCGCGTCAATTTTTTTTCTGCAGACAGAGGATGTCCACGTGGCTGTTGCTCACACGAAGACCATGAAGCTGTATTCGGTAGCCTGCTGAACTCCTAATGCGGTGACTTTTTATCAATTCGAAATTGCGACGCTCATTCATGATCGACTCACAGTTCTTGCCGATAAGCAGGTTAAATGCATCTGCTATTCCCTATAGGATGTGGCCAATTTTGTCGGTGTCGTTTGTCTTTTTCAACTTTACGACAGAGCGCAAGGACATGCTTAACATATGCCACGTAAGATTCTGTTGACGTTTGAGCATGGGTCGATAGCTCCTTCTTCGCTGCCAGCTGACGGCCAAAGGGCTTTCGATCTAGAAGCTTCTGCTTGCAGACGTCCCAACTCGTTATATCGTGTTCGCAGATCTCGTACCATGCTACCGCTGTGTCTCGGAGGTAGAATATCACATTCGCTAACATTTAGCGTAGGGTCCCACCGATTATTTTCGGTGACATACTCATAACAAGAAATCCAGTCTTCAACATCCCTGCTATCGGTACCATTGAAGGTCCCTGGGTCTCGCGACTGGTACAATAACACAACGGAGGTCAGAGTCTGCGGCACCGGAGGTGGGCGATCGGTCATTCTGGTTCTTTGGCCGTCGATCATCCTGTCAGGGCTCACGCGGCGACCGCTGCAGAGCTCCGTGTTGGTACCCCGCACGTCCGCCAAAATGTTCCGAGGAAGAGACAAGCGCGAATGTTGTTTGTGCAAGGCGAATGCTGAAGGCACCAGTTGTTGACACTAGAACATGGCGGCCAAAGCGCCCCAGCAACAGCAACGCTTCGTCATCGTCTCTTGTCCGCACGTCCTGTCCTGCAATTCGGCATGGCGACAAGGAATATATACATAGCATCCCCTCTGAAATTTTGTGTATTACGCAGAGTGTCAGTGATTAGCCTTCTTTGCCTACTTCAGGTGGTTTGATCCTGCCTGTCTGTCTATCTGACTGTCTGCCTGGCTGTCTATCTAGCTATCTATCTCGCATTGAATTCTATTTATTAATTGTTGCGCGTTGCAGCACTTCCTTTTACATCTCGGTGTTTGTCACACTTGATCATGTTTACACGGGCAAGCGGCGAAGTTGATCGTAGCCTGCCCATGTTTTGGTTTGGTTTCTCTGCAGTGCCCAGCATGCGGGTTAAAGACACTTCTCTTAGATCCTGAATGCCGTTTGTCCCTTTCACTCTGTACGGATTAAATTTTTTTGCTATTTTGCTCTAGCTAGAGTGCGGGACTGTACGAGCGCACCGTATCGTGCGTTAAAGCTGCTTAGGCTTTTAATGGATGATTTTGTTGGTTTCGTGTAGCTCTGCTGGTCGCACCATCTGTCATGCAGTTCATGTTTATGGATCTACTCCACACCTGGCTTCGTGCATGCTGAACTGTTGCTAGGTGCTTCACGCAGAACTGTTGTTGACTTTATAACATATAAGGTTTTCGGCTTACCTCCTTTGTTTGGGGCTCAAATCATGCCACATGTTTTATAAGAATGACTACAGGCAAGCCTTTCTTTACCAGCTTTATTCTTGTCTCCCGAGGACACCATTATTATTGTTGTTGCTTGGGAGATGTGTTAGAATAGAGGTAGCTCAGGAGGAGGATTGCTGTTAGATGCTGCATATGGTATTGCTGTTCAGTTTTCGCCAAATTAGTCGCGTAATTTTTGTGAAGTATCTACACCTTCATGCTGTCAGAGCAGACGCACCACACTGAGTTATTAGTTTGCTTCACTGCTGGTGTCTTTTCGCGTGTGAATTTGGTATTTAATTGAATTCTTTCTGATTAGGTTTGTGGTATAGAAGTGCAATACCTACGCCGCAAGGAACGACACCCAGCCTTTCCGCCAGCACTCGTCTATTACGGCCGGCACTAATCGGCTTTCAGAGATGTCTCGTGGCTTGTTTCTTTCGTAACATTCTAAAGAAAAATACAGAAAAGCATATGAGAATTTACCTTTGCGCATCTCCAAGCAAGCCACTGAGGGAATTTCAGATTGCGAGAACTGCACCGGGAAGGGCAGTCCGTCAACATACGCAGCAGTATTTTATCGGCTGCGCAGCTGTAGCTAGCACTTTTATTCACCCATGCGTTTGATTACATCGTCCACTACTGTACGCAGTTCGATTAACAAATTCGCAAATAGAGTTTTTGAGGCAACGTTGAAGGCACTCATTCGACGTTGTCACGTGTCAGCAAAACAAAACGGCTACTTAACACCAGCTCCACTTCGTTTAAATGGGCTTCGCAGCGCTTGTCTGTGTGGCGCACATGTCACGTATGGCGACGGGCTTGTCCCCAACTGCGGTAATAAAATGCACATGTCCGCTCTCATAGACCTAGGCTCGCGCATTTTCGGAAGCTGTCGCGTCGAGGTAGTGGTCTGGCACCCAAACCAAGGGCGAGCTGTCTTCTGCTACTGCACAACGAGCGCACTTTCAAAAGTGCCCGCTAGGTGGCCATCAGCGGCACCTCGATAGGCGGTGCACTACGTGTGTAGGCAGGCATGGCGGACCAGTTTACCGCGCAAGCTGGTGGAACATAATTACTG
Organism: Dermacentor variabilis; assembly: GCF_050947875.1. Lineage (NCBI taxonomy): Eukaryota > Metazoa > Arthropoda > Arachnida > Ixodida > Ixodidae > Dermacentor > Dermacentor variabilis. The sequence continues at coordinate 1,649,439 of NC_134576.1, forward strand.
GCACCATCTTAGCTATAAGGCTCTTTCAAGGTCGCGTTGTGAGGTACAGAGAGTATCACGCGGCCCAAGGAAGGGCAGAAACGAACCAAAGCATGTGCAGCCGTGTGTGAGAGATGGTTAATGATTAACAAAGTATTAACAAATTTAATTACTGATGTGTTAGTAATCGAATTGAAGTTGATTAGTGTGGAATAGGGTAGATTAGGGTGGACTAAAGTGGATTAAAGGCGATTACGGAGGATTAGGGTGAATTAAGGTCGGTTAAAAAGGATGAAGGTGGATTAATAACGATAAAGGTGAATTGCAGTAGGGCTTTATAAGGCTTTCGGCTTCGCGTCTCTTAGGCGACAGCTAAGAACATCTGGGAATTTTCCGTTATTATAACTTGCTCGGAAAAATCAAGTAACATGATAGCAAAATAATTTTCCGTCTCCGAAACATACCTTTACTTCTTCGCTAAAATACGTATCATGCTACTGATAATACCCAAAGCAGGCTGTAGAATTATGAAATTTCAAAATGCCTTCGACTCTGCATCGCATCATCTGCTGTTTTTAAGCTTTGTCAACTTAACACGGATTCCAATGTCCTGGACTGGTTAAAATGCTTGCTAACAAATAGATTACAATATGTTTCCGCTAACTAGTATGACTCTTCTACTACCTCAGTGACCTGAGGCGTACATCTTGGTACTTTCTAAGGGTTACTGCCTTTTATTGCACCTCTACGTTAATGAAATCCCTGTCTGCATAAGATCCTTTACAAAATTTTTCGCTGACAACTATATAATGTACCGCACAATCCCTAGCCCGTCCGATCACCTTTCGCTATAGTCCACTGTAGCAATCACGTGATTGGCATTATTTTCGTGTATTGTAATGTTTTTATTTCTTTTTTCGATGTGGTAAATTTTATTGCACGCTTTCGTGTTCTATGTTCAAGTTAGGTATACGTACTACTCAAGCGAACATTTTCCCGTCATATGCGTTACTGGTATAAAGTGTAGCAAATCACACACGCAGATATATGTTGCGTGTGTGATTCCCGATAGTTTAATACAACATTAAAACGACTGAAGAACAAAAAGAAACCTCTATTTCTGCACGCAAATCTCGTGGGCACGACAAGTGCTTGGAAAGGTTATCGCGACACCGAAAAGCTCTTCCTCTCACTCGCTGTTGATGCTCAAAAAGCATGCTTCAACTTTACCTGATATGATGCAATATAACCCAACAAAGTTCTGGAATTTCATGAAACCCACCCCCCTCTAACACTTTAACTTTGCGTGACGAGCAAGGTCGTGAAACTCCTGCGCAGAACGTTGCGCATGTACTTAATGCCGCTTCCTGTTCAGTATTCACCGGCGAACCATTATATATATATATATATATATGTGTGTGTGTGTGTGTGTGTGTGTGTGTGTGTGTGTGTGTGTGTGTGTGTGTGTGTGTGTGTGTGTGTGTGTGTGTGTGTGTGTGTGTGTGTGTGTGTGTGTGTGTGTGTGTGTGTGTATGTGTGTGTGTGTGTGTGTGTGTGTGTGTGTGTGTGTGTGTGTGTGTGTGTGTGTGTGTGTGTGTGTGTGTGTGTGTGTGTGTGTGTGTGTGTGTGTGTGTGTGTGCATGCGTGTTTGTGTGTATAAGCTCAATTGCCGACCGGTTATTATGTCGATCGAGAGTGGCAGTAGGAGAAATAAAAATAAAAAGACTATTTCCTCTTGGTGCAGTCCGTGGCTGATGAAGCTTAACTTTAACAAATGTAAGTGCAGTAGAGTTACTCGCTTTTTTAGTCAAACTGCTTTTTTCGCGTATCAAGTTAAAAATACCCCGCTTTCTCTCATAGGCGACTATTATTACCTTGCCGTCCATATTACTCACAATATCTCCTTGAACATTATACGGAACCTCACAACGCCGACGACGGGGTCGATTTGCCAGGAGTGCCCGTATAATTGCTATCACAATAGAATCAAGCATTTTCATTCTCGCATCGGTAAAAGTGCTAAAACGGAGTAATCAGTCGATGAATTTTAAAGGCATCAGCCGAAAAGGCAGGCTTGCAGAAGTTACTAAGCCTACGTTAAGATTCCAAGAACTGTAATTTGATAATAGAATTCTTTACGGGTGACACTAATAGCAACCCGTATTCAAGACCTAAATACTATGGCTCACCAGCTGAGCGAGGTCGAGCATTGTTGCGCCACGTACGCGACCGTAGACCCTGGTTGTTTTGCGGCCCAGTTCAACCCAGCCTACCATGAACAGGGTCACGAAGGCGGCTGTCTTCATTGCCGACGAGGCGTTCTCCGGCGTGAGTGCGACGACCATTTTGCCGCCTGGAGGATCAGAAGAGAATGTGCGTAGTTTAAGCTGCAATTTAAACTCACACTAATGCTCAAATTAATATTTTGGGGGATTTCAATTTTCCTAATATTTCCTGGGCTGATTTGGTCTTAACTTTGTCTAAGTCCGATGAGGAAGCACATTTTGTTGACGCGTGCATCCCATTTGGACTAACACAACTTGTTTCAGCGCCTAAAAGAATAACTTAACCTAATATCCTTGACGTTCTACTTACATCCCACCCTTATAGCTTGTTGTCCCTCTCATTCATTACAGGTTTAAGTGACCATGTTGTGATACATGCTTCATTTAATTTTGTTACCCAAAAGTACAAAGACAAAGAAAACACTAAGGATTTACGACAAAGTAGATTACAAAGCTGTCATTGACCAGCTTTCTACTTTTTCTGACTGGTCATTGCTTGATTTTTCTCAGCGCAGTGTTGAAACTAACCGGTGTCTCTTCAAACACAGGCTACACGACCTGGTCAAAGTCCATATTTCTGCCATAACCATCACATAACGATCTCATTTCAGGTGGCTTAATACAGCATTAAAACAACTTAAGAACAAAAAGAAACGTCAATTTTGGAGCCCAAAACTGGTGGACACAACACCTGCTTCCGAAGCTTATCGCGACACCGAAATGCTCTTCCTCTCACTCACTGCTGATGCTCAAAAATCATTTTTTACTTCAACTTTACCTGATATGATACAAAATAACCCACACAAGTTCTGAAATTTCATGAAACCCACCCCCTCTAACACTTTATCTTTGCGTGACGAGCGAGGTCGTGAAGCTCCTGCGCAGAATATTGCGCACGTACTTAATACCATTTCCTGTGTAGTATTCACCTGCGAACTATCTGACACCTCGCTTCCTCTGCCCCTAGCAGATCATCCACAGATGCCAAAAATTAGGTTCGATGCTACTGACATTTCTAAAATAATCGATTCTCTAAAACTAACATCATCCGCTGGGGTCAATGGCTATAACTCGAACATATTGAAAGGTACTAAGCACCTTTCAAGCATTATTTTGTCGTACATATTTCAGCAGTAAAACGCGTTGTGGGGCTAGTTGGTGCATAACTTACAATAGAATATCTGAATTATATTATAGAATAGGACATCTGAACGGTATATCTATACCGTTCAGATGTACCGTTCAGATGTATTGTGAGTGAAAGAGCTTCCTGGCAAAACAACGTTAGCCGCTACCTTCTAAAGCAGCTTAACACGTTGGTTATAGATGACCCATTCATGGAAAAGAATAGTTTTGACGTCATAGCCTTTTTACGTGAGTCCCATTCGATAGGATGCTTGTTTTCAATAGATGTTGTTGACCTTTCTTATTCTATACCGCAAAAAGAATTGTTAGCTGCCGTCCTGAGCTGCATTGAGATGAACGGGCAGGTATCCTTTCAGAATACCGCAGGAATTTCCGTGGATAACTTTATGGCACTCTTGGAGTTTTATTTGTGCTCAACAGTTGTGTGTTTTCAAGGCCACTTTTATGTGCAAAGGAAAGGAATTTGTATTGGCTCGTGCGTGGCTCCCGTACTTTGGAACATTTTCCTTGCGGGCATCGACAGAGCGCTATCGAAGGTGTTTGACGGAGGCAAAGTGCTCAAGGTTTTTAGGTATGTTGACGATTTTTTAATTTTACTGACGGAACGATATTCCATGACTTACTCGCATACTGTGCAGGGCATTTTAACGGATTTTTAACAGCAAGGAAATGGCTTAGATTTTACTTTCGAACTATCCAAGGATAACAGCTTGCAGTTTTTAGATCTTAACATAACCCTTACTGACGAAGGCTCCTGCTGAATGTACCGACCCCGTGCCCGCAAGGAGGTGTTGCCGTATGAGTCTACACACTCCAAGACTGTTAAACGAGCAACTGCTACTATGTGCCTCGAATCCGCGCTGAAAAAATCTTGCTGTCATAAGGCACAAGCAAGCTTTGACGACCAGATTTTGAAGTTCAGAAAGGCTGGCTTTCCTTGCTTGGTTTTAAGCGCAGTTTCGGAGGCGTTATTGAAGAAACTGAAAAAAGAAAGAAAAAAAGAAGTGAAGAAGGTCAAACAGTCGAAAAGAAAGCTAAAGCGGTGGTGATTCCATATTCTCATAAAGTGGCGCATAATCTGAAACACGTCGCCGTCAAATACAAAATTCCTGTGGTTTTATTCCGCGCCGCGAAAGCTTGCTACTTTGTGCCGCTTGATTGGCCCGGATGACTCTAAAGAAACAGGGTGTTCTATTAAACATACGAACCCTTTCGTTAAGTGTGAACAAGGGGTAGTATACCACATTCCACTGAAGTGTGGAAAACAGTATATCGGCCAAACTGGCGGATGTATTAATGAACGCCCGCGGGAGCATGGGCTATTTCATTGAAAAATGGATATGGTTGTAACTTGCCGCTTCATTTTAAGGCCTGCGGAAATGAGGATGAACGGGTATGTGAAGCGAGGCTTCATGATACGACAATCATGTATAAAAGTAAAGATTCTGTTGCCCGTGAATTATTGGAGGCCAACGAGATTAAGAAAAGAGGGGACAACTGTGTCAGTACCCCGTCTTTGAATATATACACGAATTAAAGCATGTTTTTAGATAAGTTTTATATTTAGATTAAGCGTGATTCCCTATATCTTCAGTGTTCTCGCACGTGCGCATTCATCTATTCAGTGTCCCTCTTTTTCGTTCTCCTCTCCCCATGGCTATATAATCAACCACTTGTCATTTCAATAAACAGTTGCAAGTAGCGCCTTGTCCTGTCTGTATTCCTTCTTGTGTGTCGTCAATTTTGGCGCTTATTCTATTCTAAGATATTTCAGCAGTCTCTTTCCTCTAGCGTGCTCCTATTGGATCGGAAAGTCCAAGACAATTCGAGTTCTGAATAAAGGTAACCCATCATCACCTAAAGATTACCGCTCAATATCCCTGGCTAGTGTTTGTCCCAAACAGATGGAACACGTTCTTTATTCTCAAATTGTAAATTTTCTCCTTTCAGTAATTTTTTTTTCACCCTAGCCAGCATGGTTTCCAGAAAGGTCTGTCATGCGACACTCAACATGCACTCTTTATTAACGATATCAGTTCTAGTCTTGACACTAACACTCCCGCTGTGCCTTGACTTCGAGAAGGCTTTGAATGAAGTACCCCATTGCCGATTATTACACAAACTTTCGATACTAATCCTTAACCTCCCCGCATTTGATTGGACACGCAGCTTTTTAACTAACGGACAACAGTTTGTGCACCCTAATGGTCACTCTTCTGTTATTTCCCTTGTAGGTTCTGGCGTTCCGCAGGGAACTCTACTTGGCCCCCTACTTTTCCTTGTATACATTAACGACCTACCGACTAACATTTCATGAGAAATACGCTTATTTACTGGCGATTCCGTGCTCTATCGGCAAATGAATAATAATGCCGACGTACTTGCTCTTCAAGCTTATCTTTCTCTCATCGACACTTAGTGCAAAAAATGGTTAATGAGCTTAAATACTAACAAGTCATGTCTTTTGTCTTTCCACAGCAGGCCCTCCTATCCCGTCCGAGAAATGTAATCAATGGTTCCGTTAGTTTCTCAGTTATCGCTTACCAAGTATCAGTCTTTGCTCCGATATGTCATGGTTCACACACATTATTAAGATAACTAACGACGCTAACCGGAAGATTGGCTACTTGCGCCGTAAGCTCCGATTTGCTCCTGCCCCTGTCAAACATCTACCATATTGTACTTTCATCAGACCTAAGTTTTCCATGCGTCACAAGTCTGGGTATCACCTCAACAGCAGTGACGTCAAGTCACATTCCCCATCGGACAGCTATAAAGGCACCCGACGAGCTGTGCTGCAATAGTGGGCGAGGCGGTAGCAATCTCGGCGACATGCTAAACAGTCCCTTTTGATTCATGCTACAGGTTACGGTGCTTGCTCCCGGAAAGCAAGCTTCAACTAGCTCCTGTGCTGCTTCGACAACTTTGGTGGGCGTAGACCAAGACGCTGGCGTGCATCCATCGACACGTGGTGAATGCGGCATCATGGATCGACAAAGTTATCCATATCTCGCAAGTATGGGTATCACCTCAATAACAGTGACGTCAAGTCACATGACCCATCGGACAGCTATAAAGGCACCCGACGAGCTGTGCTTCGCCAGTAGCCGAAGTGGCAGCAATTCCGACAACATGCTGAACAGTTCCTTTTGCTTCATGCTACAGAGTAGTAGATTTATGCCAACTCCTGGTTATCGATCAGATAACCGGTTTTCGCTGCTGCTGCCCTGCCCATAGTGGGTTAATTATTTTTTCAACCCGGCGATCCTTCACCTCTGCTACCCCGACATTTATCCGTCCGACGACTGCAAAGCGTGCGGAGCCAGAGCGACGCTGCAGCACATGCTGTGGGCATGCGCCGGTAGCCAGCAGCAGGAGTTCCCGACGAACGGGATAGAAATGGCAGTCTCGAACCGAGGGGCGCGTTGGGAGGCGGCCCTGCTCAGCCACGACCTCGCCGATCAACTGTGGGCCGTCCGGCACGCCGAGGAAGCCGCCCGAGTCCAAGGACTCGAGGCCGTCACCTAGGCTGGGGTGCTTATGGCCCCACACCGCCCAAATCGCCGGACATTTTCAATAAAGTTTTCACTACTACTGGTATAATTAGCCTAGTCTAGTATTAATCTAGTATAATTAGAAAAACTGGCCACCCTGTATACAAAATGCCTCATGACCTCGAGCGTACCGGCATCTTGGAAGAACGCTAACATAATCCTAAGGCATAAGAAAGGGGACGCCAAAGACGACCGTATAAACTAAAGGGTAGTGAACTGTCAATACCTGAAGACTCTTCTAGGCGAGTACCTGACACACGGAGGCTTTTATGGGAGAGTTCTAAGGAATGAAGGCAAAAAAACATGAACGCAGAGCTGCTTTACGATAAGTTTATCATCAACGGGACTTTGTCTGGTTGGGATGCTGAAAAAAGATCCCGTTATAAGCTGAAGAAATCAGGTGTTGAAAACTGACAGACTAAGCGCAAGCGCGGCCATTTAGGGATGCCTAATGTAAATTGTAGGAGCGTTATAAACAAGCGTACAGAGTTAGAAGGAATTCTTTTATCGTATAACCCAGATATCGTTGTCTTGATGAAGACATGGTTAAATGAAGAAATATATGATAGCGAGTTCATCCCACTTGGGTATAGCGCATCCAGAAAGGACAGAGGTAACAGGGGTGAAGGTGTAGCGATCCTTTTTCAAGGACAACATTAAGCTCTTAAAGGTGCCTGATTTATTAGATGTTGAATGCATTTTTTGCAAAGCCTAATATGAAAATATTCTATATGTCATAGCTGCTCTGTACAGACCTCCTAATTATGGTGTTGAAGTTTTGGATTCTTTGAAGCTATACATGAGCAAACATGTGAAACCCAGTGGCAGCATTATTCTCACGGGAGATTTTAACTTGCCAAACATTGATTGGGAAACGATGCCGGTCAAAAGTGATAGCGACAGCTTAGGGGAGGCCATGCTGGATATTGCTGTATCTTTTAATGTATTACTGTTAGCGGATACCTATACTAGAATACAGGTCATCTTGGCTACTAGGCGCGAAAACACACACGACACAAGGAAGGCGACGGGGCAGAGCGCCTGTCCCGTCTCCTTCCTTGTGTCGTGTGTGACCAACTCGCCCAACAAGACGTCCTTTTAGAATACAGGGTAATTAAAACAAGCCTGAACCTCTTCTTTGTAAGTGGGACCCTAAGTAGTCAAACCAAGTGCGATGTTTTTCCCAGTATATCGGATAACGAGGTTGTTTTACTGACAATAAATAATATGAATTGAAAAGACAGCCTTAACGCTGTCCGATTCCGCAATTTCTCCCGAGTTGATGATGCCTTTATTATAGATACACTTTTGTTTTACATAGATTCATATTCAGAGAATATTGTAGACGTGCAGGAACTATGGGAACGCTTTAGGAGTATTGTTAATGACTGCATTAAAAATATGTAGCAACTATTGTTAAGAAACGAAAAAAAGAATCCCTGGATTTCTCGAGAGACGCTGAGATTGAAGAGGGAGCTCAAGAGGTTAAAAATACCGTAAAAAAATCAACCAGTGGTTTACCAGATCAACGACAGAAATTTCTCTCTTTCATCTAAACTTCGGATCCAACTATCTACCGAGAAACAACGTTACTACGAAGAATCATTGCCTGAATTCATCACAGCGTCTCCAGATAGATTTTGGCGGGAGGTGTCACCGAAACATTACCAATGCGATTTATTTATAGTTGATGGTATTCACTTGAATGATGAATAAAAAAAATTGCTAACTTATTTAATGAGCGCTTCCACACCGTTTTTACTTGTGATGATGGTGTCTTACCTGTGTTTGAGAATTTTTTGCCCCCTATTTCTGATGTGTAAATATGCGAGCAGGGTATATTCCACATGCTTTTAAAACTTGATGAAAAGAAAACTTCAGGTCCAAACGATATACCCAACACTTTCCTAAAAAGGTGTGCGGAATGAGTTTTGAAATACTTGTACATAGTGTTTTTACGTCACTTAGAAGAAGTTCAACTCCCGAATGACTGGAGAACAGCCCGAGTAATACCACTTCATAAACACGGTGCCAAACAGTGTATAAAGAATTACCGTCCCGTCTCTTTAACTTCCAACACTTGCAAATTATTAGAGCACATAATAAATAATCATATCGTGGATTTCTTAGATACACATAACATATTAACAAAATGCCAGCATGGATTTCGGAAGAGGTACTCAACTTTTACTCAGCTATTTGGTACCATCCATGACTTTGATGTATCTATCAATAACGTAAAACAAATTGACGCAATTTTTACGGAACTTTCAAATGCTTTCGACAAGAATCACACAAAATTGTTATTTAAATTACATAGCCTGCTTAGAAACTCTCCACTTGTCATTTGGATTTCAACGTACTTGAAAAATCGCCACCAGTTTGTTGCATTCAAAGGCCATCAATCTAACCAATTACCAGTGAAATCGGGTGTCCTGCAGGGTTAGGTCCTAGGGTTACTCCTTTTTCTTGTGTATAGAAAAGACGTGGTACAAGACATCTCTGTCAAAATAAAATTGTACGTGGACGACTGTGTTCTATATACGAAGTTAATGATCAATCGGATCAAGCATTCTTAAACAATTATTTTGAACGTGTTTCTTCATGGTGTAAGCGGTGGCATATGTGTATAAACTTCGACAAGACCGTTTTCATGCGAATCACTCGAAAAAAGAGGCCCTTATGGTTTGCGTATAATTTTAACAATGTGCTTTTGTCTGAAGTGTCTGAATACAAATATCTTAGGCTATGGGTTTCAAACAATCTTAGGTGGAATAAACATATTCACTACGTTACAGTGAACGCTCATAGAAAGTTATTCTTTTTAAGAAGAACGTTAACTCTGGCTACCCCTGCTGTAAGAAGATTAGCATAAAAATACATTGTCCTCCCAGTCTTAGACTATGCTGCTATAATATGGGACCCCTATACAAAAGGTAATATTCTGAAAGTAGAGAATGTAAAAAACTAAAGCCCTACAGTTCATTTATAACAATTTTCGACGCAGGTCAGTGACTGAACTACAAGCTGGCGCTAACCTAACCCCGTTATCCGATCTCATCACGACTAAACTTTTTATCTCAGTTAGTTAAGCGACACTACGACGTCGACGTTAGCGAATGCATTACATTTTCTTCCGGTTGTTCAACACGCCAAAGACAGGAACTAACAATCACCTTTTCGTTCTCCTAATGACTCTTTCAAGTATTCATTTTTTCCACGAACAGTTAGAGACTGGAATAACCTCAGCAGCTGCATCGTTCAAGCAGACTCTTTGTGAGCTTTCGGATCCCTTCTTGATGGCTGAAACATAATTGGTTATTTTTGTAGTGACTGTCTATATGATATCTGCGTTGATTGTTCCTGTATTTCCTTTGGACATTCGATAAATGCTTTGCTTAAATTATTTCTGTGTTCTTTCTTGACTGTGACCTAGGCATGTACATATATTTTGTTTGCCATTGTGTTGTATTTTCTTTCATGTATTACATCCCACCCTGCTGAAATCCCAGTTGGGGTTGCAGTATCAATAAATAAATAAAATAAAGCCGAATATACACGTGCTGTATGAAACCCTTACCGAGCTAACCATATTAACATCTTTGAAGGAATTTAAAAATACGTGGCCCGGTTTATTTTCTCTGATTCTTCCTTTACTTGCCGACTGGACCAACCACTACAAAGCCGTGTATCCTCCTATAGCCCATCTTTCTTCATTTTTTGTTCGTACCTCAAGAGACTGGAATGACCTACCCACTTCGGCTGTTCTTCCTGAGAACCCTCTTCATTTTAAACGCATGATCGAAGGACAAACTTATGTTAAATAAAATGTACGTGCCCACCCCTCATGTGAAACTCCTTCGAGGGCCTTTGAGGTATCGGAGTAAATAAAAAAATAAATCGGCAATGCGGTATCCGGGCTTTTACAGGCTGTGAACCTGCCGTGGTGGCGCACTGCCTTTGGTTGGCGCTGCGCTACCAAGGCTGACGGCGCGGGATCAACCCCAGCCGCGGTGGTCGCATTCCGATGGGGGCGAAATGCGATGCCTCACGTGTAGTTTTCATTAATTGCACGTGCCCAAGTTGGTCAAAATTAATCCGGAGTCCCCCACTACTATTCATTTCATTGTTTTGGCACGTTATCTTATTTCTCAAGTACCTTGCAGAGTTGTTCTTAACGAAGATAAACGGAAAGGTCGTTCAAAGAGAAAACATTTGTGTCAGGTATTTTTAAACAGCGTTTGAGTACTGGATTGTTTGTCACGGAAAACAACACAGACACAATCTGTGCACAATCAGAGAATATATTCATGGAACAGCAGCACAAACTGCCTTTTCTCGCGCGACACGCTGTGCATATTTCGACAAGCTGCTCAAAAGTCGTCCTCGGGCTCTGCATACGTGCAACCAAAGTCAATCAATCAATGAATCAATCAATCAATTTTTATTATTACATAAACATAATATACAGATAGTGGGATACAGAAGCAGGTCCCATAGTTAAAACTGAATTGGGACCGCCTTCTGAATACTGAATTTGGTCCCAATTCAGTTTTAACTATGGGACTTCCTGTTCATGGTTAACATAAAAGTTCATTAGGCAAGCAACAGAATCTCAATTGGTAAAATTGCAGTAATGCTAAATAATGAGATACAAATCTAAGTAGATGAAGTAATTAGTTGACAATTTAACGGCAGTAAGCAATATTTCGAAACTAGATATACCTAATGTAAAAGAGGAAGAAAGAGAGAAAATTAAAGTAAAATAATTAAATACATGTTGGAGTGCATAAGAATGGCAAGTCTAAAACCAAAAACAGATTATACAGTGTAGTGTCACTTAACATCACATAACAGAAAATGTTTCATTTCATCACAAAGTCAATGGGGTTTCACGAGTTTTATGACAAATGGTAATGTATTCCATGGTGATATTGCGGCACAGTCTGTTTCCCAGTCTGTTTCCGCTTTGGGCAGAATGAAGTTATTATGCAGCGCAAAAGGAGTTGAGTTCCTATTTGTTAGAGATGATATATGAATTAGCGATAATGAGATTTTGTCATTTATTAGCTCGAAAAGAAAAGTGGCGAGGTTGCACTTGACAAGGGCTGCAACGTCTAGAATGTTATTTGCTTGTAGTAACTGTTTAGCATTGGTGGTGTGTGGATTCGACCTGATTATTCTAATAGCCTGGTTTTGGACGGTTTGTATCGGCTTTAGGTGAGTAGTGTACGGCTACTGGCAAATAGAAGTCGACGAGAGAGATCGCGAAAAGACCGCCTTCATCACGTCTGACGGCCTCTACAAGTTCATGCGTTTCGGACTGTGCACGGTGCCTTCAACGTTTCAGTGCGTCATGGACACGGTGTTAGCAGGATTGAAGTGGCAGACGTGTCTTCTTTACTTGGATAACGTCGTTTTCTTCGCTGGAAATTTTAACGATCACCTTAGGCGGCTTGCACCAGTACTCGACGCCATCAAGTCATCAGGGCTCACTCTGAAGCCGGGGAAGTGCCGCTTCGCTTAAGATGAGCTTCTGTTCCTGGGCGACTTCATCCGGAAATTTGGAGTCCGCCACGACCCACAGAAGACAGCTGCCATCGCAAAGCTCCCGCAGCCCATTGACAAGAAGCCAGTGCGTAGATTACTTGGCATGTGTTTCTACTACAGGGGCTTTGTCAATGGCTTTTCACGCATCGCTGGACCGCTCACACATCTAACAAAATGTGACGTCGATTTCAAATGGGAAACGCCACAGGCCGACGCAGTCCAGAGGAAAGATGGACTTGAACGGGTGATAGCTTACGCTAGCCATTCGCTGTCAAAAGCGGAAGGCAATTATTCTACGACTGAAAAGGTATGCCTCGCCATCGTTTGGGCTACAGATGAATTTCGCCCTTACCTATATGGCTGGCCGTTCAAAGTCGTCCGCGACCAACACGCGTTGTGTTGGCTAGCAAATTTAAAGGATCCTTCAGGACAACTGCGTGGTGGAGCTTCAGACTACAAGAATATGGCATCAGTGTAACGTACAAGTCTGGAAGAAAACACTCTGATGCCGATTTCCTGTCACGCTCCCCCCCCCCCCCCAATGACTTGCCGCCGCTAAATGACGAGGACGACAACGCCTTCTTTGGAATAATAAGTGAGGAAGGCTCCGCTGAACAGCAACGAGCAGACCCGGAGCTAAAAGTAGTATTTGGAAGGGTACACTGTCGTTGTCCCAATGGCATTTAAGCGACGATTGTCTTCGTTCTCGCTTCAAAACAACCAGCTAGTAAAGAACTTCTCACCTGTCCGAGCCAACTACCGTCATGTTGTTCCATCAGCGCTGTGTCCAGAAGTACTGCACGCCCTGCATGGCGATCCGACCGCTGGGCACCTCGGATTCTCCCGGCCGCTATCGAGGCTACAGGACAGCTATTACTGGCCACACCTGATTACCGACGTTGCCTGTTACGTCAACACATGCCGTGACTGTTAGCGACGCAAGGCACCACCGACAAGGCCTGCGGGATTACTACAGCCGATCGAGCCTCCTTGTCGACCGTTTCACCAGACCTGGATGGACTTGTTGGGACCGTTTCCGACGTTAACAACCGGAATTAAGTGGATCATCGTGGCGACCGACTATGTCACCCGCTTCGCTGAAACGAAAGCTCTGCCGAAAGTTAGTGCAGTCGAAGTGGCGAAATTCTTCATCGAGAACATCCAGCTGCGACATGGCGCCTTCCTCATCACCGACAGAGGAACGGCCGTTACAGCGGAGCTCACCCAAGCCATTCTCTAGTACAGTCAGACAAGGCAAAGGAGGACAACTGCCTACCACCCACAGACGAATCATCTCAAGGAGCGCCTCGCTGACATGTCAGCAATGTACGTCAACGTCGAACACAAGATCTGGGATTCCGTATTGCCGTACGTAACGTTCGCTTACAAAACGACGGTGCAAGAAACCGCACAGATCACGCCGTTCAAGCGGATTTACGGCGGAAAGCCGACGGCGACTCTCGATGCCATGCTGCCGTACTTCACCGACGAAGAGAATCTCCAGGGCGCCGAAGAAGCGCGACTTCTCGCCCGCCTACGGATCAAGAACCGGCAGCGTACCGACCGCCGACACTACAACCTCCGACGATGCTACGTCGAGTACAATCTCGGTGACTGTATTTGGGTTTGGACCCCGATATGCCGACGAGGACTCAGTGAGAAACTACTGCGACGCTACTTCGGACTCTACAAGATCATCCGACGTATTGGCGAACTGGACTATGAGATCATGCCGGACGGCATTTCGCATTCACAGCGGCGCTGCGCACGATGTGAAGTGGTCCAGGTGGTGTGTCTTAAGCCCTTTTACGCACGCTGACGAACTTCCTTATTTTGTTGTTTCTCTGCTAGGGGTGTTTTAACTTATTAGTTTCGTTTGTTCGCAGCATCGGGTCGATGCTTGAGTCGATATTGAGCAAACATTACAGACAGTCTACTGAACCAGGATTATAAATATTATTGTAGGGGACTTTTGTTTACAGGCTATTTACTGCAGATTTTGGCTCTAAAATTTGATGAGTCCAATAAAAAAAAGGAAAACAAAAAAACTAATCTTATAAAAATAATTATCCTGGTTCAGTAACACTACCTAACATTGCTGATTACAGTGCCACCAAGGTTAATGTCCTAACCCCAGCAGATCATGAGAAAAAGGGTCACGAACATAGCCTAATATGCATGGCAAGAATAGGACCTACCCTGTCCCCTTAAAAGGGGGGTGTTGACACGTGTACGTGTATATCTCTATCGGGCGATCACGTTTCACCACCTAACAAATGTTATCGCACAGCGCAGGACGCGCCTGCATGTATAGAAAATTTCTCGAAAGTTATTGATGGTACTATCCTGTGTCTGTTTTTACCGAACCTTGTATTATCTTATGTCATCGCGTGACGCGAATGATGCAGAACTTTGTGCAAGACACGCGGGTCCCAGCGATTAGTCCGGAACATTCGACGATTGATGTATAAAAGTCGACGCGCTTGACCCGCTGATCAGATTTTGACGATCGCCGACTGTGTTCACCGTTCTTTAACTGTAGCCTGTTTTCGTGGGCACAGGTTTGCCCAATAAAAGTTAGTTTCGTTTTTCACAGTATTGCTTCTGTGTTCTTCTTACATCACTCCAACGTGACAATATATTGAAAATTTGGTTGCTCCGTTCAGGTGTCAAAATTAATTTCGCTCCCATCGAAATGTGGCCGCCGTGGGTGGGATTCGATACCGCGACCTCGTGCTCAGCAGCCCAACACCATAGCCACTGAGCAACCACGGCGGGTAATAGTTCAGGTGTGTGCTCTAACTTCGTTAAGGCAGTTGCGCTCGAGAGGCTTGCAGCTGAAGGCCATGTGTGCACGAAATCTCGCGTCTCAGTTTATTAGCTCTCTGGAAAGCTCATCTGCACTCTGCTTGGCAACTTTAATTATGAAATGTGGGCCCCTGGAAACTGGCCAATGTCATTCTAATCTTGAAATCACCCAATAGAGACACCCAATAAATTCCCGTGCCATATCATTATTTAGTGTCCCCTGAAAAATCATGGCGCACGTCATATACTCTCATGTACTATCCTAGGCTCCATCTTCCATCAGACTCAACACCTAACAATACGGGTTTGTCAAAATGCGTTCTTCCGTAAAGCAGTTGGCCATCTTTCCTGACAACCTGCACATTTAGTTTGAAAGTGACATCCAGGCCAATGCCATATTCGTAAATGTCACGAAAGTATTTGACATGGTTCCTCATAAACCCTTGCTTCTAAAATTGTCTCAGGTAAGCTTGCACCCACACATGCTAAAGTGCGTAACAGCGTTCTTGATCAGTAGTTGTCAGCTTTTCTTCGTTAATAACCATTATTTTAAAGGACTCGTCATGAAGTCAGGTGTCCTACAAGGGTTCGTCCTAGGACCACTTCTTTTTTTTTTACTTTGTGTTAACGGTCTGCCGTTGCATGCATAATGTAATATTCGTAGGTCTGTAGACGCTAGAGTAGTCTCCTAGAGTCTCCAACACCTTTATTAAACAACCAGTCAGAACGATATTAGCAATGCACAAGACTGATGTAACTGCTGCCTCATGAGCTCAAATTACAACAAATGCAAACTTCTGTCCGTATCTGCCATAACCCCCTCAGATTTCAATATTTAATAGCTAGTATTCTAATAGAAGGAGGCCAATCATTTAACTACCTTAGTGTCACTCTGTCTTTCGATCTGTCCGAGCACCTGTACACGGCTAACATCATTCGAGCGGCTAATAAAACACTGGAATTTTTTAGGCGACACTTACGTCATACTTCCCAACATGTAAATACATGAGTCCTCAAATCATTTGTGAGATCGAAACTGGAGCATACATCTACCATCTTGATGTCTTCAATCAAGCCACCAGGTTATTAAGTTATAGCCCTTAATTTCTCATTTATTTACGTCATACCCACAGCCACCCATAGCGCCTAATCTAACTACAGGGAGGGGGGGGGGGGGTGAAGAAGAAAGTGTACAATGCATACAAGGTGGTAGTAAGCAGAAGCAGCAAAAAAAATCGCTAATCGTGTACATAAACAGCGGCAAATCACATCTTCACATTTGATCAAGACAGGCGAACGTTCTCTAGTGATTTAGTAAAAATGCATGCAGCAATAAACATACAATGAACTCACTAATATAACAAGTAAATGTAGATTAGTACTTAACAAAAGCTTACGGTATAGCAAAAGCTATCAACACAAATAAGCCACATGAAAGAGCCTAATAAGTGCAGTAGGGATCACAGGTAGGAGCACGAATGCTCAATTACTCAAATTCTCAAATGTTTATTTGACGAGTGCAAAATAGATTCTATTAGACGATTCAATTGCCACAGACTTGGATTGAATTCATTCACGTATTGTTTTAGGAACAAAAAAACGACTCTCTTCCGCACTTGAATTCCAATACCGTATACTCGTGGTCAAGTGCATGGGAATGGTAGTTAGGTTCTTTTATGTAACTATGCCTGTCAGCACCAACTTTTGCATGATAGATATTGTGAAAAAACTTTAATCGAAGTCTGGGTCATCGACAATCTATTGTGCCCCATTGCAATTCCCTCACGCGCGCAGGGCTGAAGTTTCTACGACAAGATCCAGAAACAAAGTGAACAGCTAAATTCTGTACCCTTTAACGCTTTGCTCTGTCGCGCACTCTTGGGGGGTCCCAAAAGCGCTCGCGTAATCAAGGACAGAACGCACGTATGCTTTACAAACCCATTCCTTAGTTGACATATTAAAGTCAACATAACAATGTTATACTAAGAGAACGGCTCAGAACTATTATCATGCTCACAGTACCACAAATAAATACCTGTATTTAAGCCACCTTCTTTCAAAGGAACATATTATAATTACTTAACAGGGAGCTAAAAACCAACCAGCTCCCAGTTGACCTAATATCAGCGTAATCGTTACTCAATGCTAAAATTACCAACTGGCGTCTAACAAAAATTTTATCTTGCCCAAACTGCGCACTAATTATGGCCAATTCACATTTCTCTTGTTTTGCATTTTATTCTGAATTCCTTGCTTTTAGCTATGAAAAAGGGTTAGACCTCATACAAATTTAAAGGTGATGTTAAATGGTATTGACTAAATTCCCTAATTGCTGTGCGTCTTTTCTTTATTTTGTTCAATCTGTGGTAGATTGTTCTTGAGATATTTTTGTAGGTTGGAACCTTTGGTTATTTTCACGTATGTGGCTCATAGCTTTACATCATTTTATTAGCAATTGGCGCGTGTTTGCATTTGAACATATCTACGAACTTTTTTTTCTCGTTATGCTTCATATTTGCGTGTTGTTCACGTTTCATATATATCACTCAATACTCACATACTTATATTTCTTACCTGTTCTTTTCTTCCTTTTTTGCGTTTTTCCGCTCACCTTGTTCTCATATGTGTTGGAGTTTTATATGACCAGTATGTTAATACCATGATATTGGTTTATTTTACTGCCATACTGTCATTCCTCTCACCGCCTAACCTTGACCGGAGGTGTGACTGGGACCTCGTTTTGGATTTCATATCTGTCAGAACTCGTAACCACTTTGTGAAGGAAAAAACTTGTAAAGCTTGTAAAAAATACACTTGAGTGAGTACGAATCCACACTACTACGTTTCATGATGCAAAAAAGAGGTGAGGTGTGCAGACAGGACACAAGAGTAGAGAAGTGGACAACACGAACTCCCTACACGAACATGAATCCTTACCAACTAGCTCAGCTTTTTGTCGTTCTACTACGTTTATTCATTATTCATATTGTTACGCAAGCGAGGGATTGAACGCTGAAGACTATTTACAAGATATTTACAAATAATGCAGAGCCGTTCCACCCTCTGAAAAGGGAACTCCCGCGAAGCTGGCGCTACGGTTCGCATTGCAATGTTGCATATTTGCTGTCTTGAATTTGACTTTGACGAGTTTAGTATTTGGTGCATAAGAGGCATTTACTCAAAGATCTCCGTTGCCAACATCTATTTCGCGACCATTGTAATGATTGCCTTGTGATCAGTGTGGTACACGGCAAGTGATTGCACTTTCACTGTGGTAATGTTGCTCCCGGGGGTGAGGTCGATGCACAATCGATGACGAGCGGTGAGTGCATTACCATCGGTGAAATAACACTTGAGGTCTGAGCGCTCCAACATGAAGATGCCCGCGCCATTGGGTCTGCTCACACTGACACTGAAATCACCCATAATGACCATGAATTTATTGTCGGCGACACGTCCCACACAGGGTCTCTTGCTTCATGTCTTCGGAGGAGTCGCACTGCCGCAACACACCCGCGGCCACTTGACGCTGTTGCGCATCACGTATGCCACCGAACTTGTCACGATTGGCGCATAGAAACAATGAAGTTTTATTATAACGCGGCTACACCAATCACGGCACGCGCTCTAGTGCACCGCACACGTGCCGCCGATGAGCGCGCGCCGCAGTATTGCGCAATGTCGGGAGGAACACTGCGCTCGTGGCGAGGAGAATACATAACTTGGGAAAGAGGCGTCGGTGGTGGAGAGGAGTATAAATTGCTGGTCTATGCCCACGGAGACGAGATCCGCCAGAACGTAGCCATATGCGGCTTCGCTGTAAAAACAACTGTAGCGCTGCCGAGCTGTTCAGCGCACAGCTCGAGGTCCAGGAGCAGTTCGTCTTCTTCGTCGAGGCGCTCGCGCACGTTGTCCAAAAGAAACACGCAATACGCATATATCATTATCCCCGGTGGCAGAAGAACTGTTCCGGTGCCTACAAATAACGGTGTCAACAGAAGAGAAATAAGGTTTGAGGCGTGGGACATGCACAGCGGGTATGCGGGGCAGGTGAGGCACTGGCATTGACTGGGCCAATTTGATTTATACAACTGGAGTCACAGCACGCAGCACTCGGTATGGACCTGTCTAGCGAGACAGGAGCTTTTCTGACAGTCCAACGAGACGGGTCGGGGAACACAGTAGCACCGGAAATCGAAGTGAAAAGTGCGCGTCTTTGTGTTGTCGATCCTACAAACTCCGTTGGTTTCTCTTTGGAGGTCAGGATGCGAGTGCGGGCAATTTCGCGAGCTTGAGCTTCCCCGGTGATGGCGTCAAGTGCGTATTTGCTGTCCTCTGCAGCGGCAGATGGAAGCGATCTGTCTAGTGGCAATGCTGGTTCTCAGCCGCACAACAGAAATAACAGGGAATAACCGGCGGTGTCGTGGCGCGAAGAATTATTGTAAGTGTGGCATAAGGTAGAGCAAGGTCCCAATCAGTATATGGATGGACGAGACATACTTTGCAAGCATTTCTGTAAGGGTTCGATTCAGGCGCTCCGTGAGGCCATTAGTTTGTGTATGGTAAGTGTAACATAGCCGCGGCCGTTAGGCCACGGCAGGAACGGAATGTACGTACACGACTGAGAACACGACAGGTAAAAACCAGCGTTTATTCTCAACAGTAGGGTGGATATATGGTAATCCAGAAAAGGGAGAGGGAAAGGAAAAGGGACATAGCGAGTTAGAAAGAAAACTTCACGCTTTCGCAGTGTTTAGCACGCACTATGACACAGCGGCCGATACAACAGTTCCTTATGCAAAAAGGTGAGGCGTGCGGACAGTACACAAGAGAAGAGAACTGGAGAACACGAACGCCGACTATCAACTGAAAGGAGCACTGATGCGAAAAGAAGTAAGAAGACACAAAACTCATCTGCACAAGCTCTGGAATGGTATCACCACGTGTCAGTCGGGTTCATGCGCCGGTCTAAGTCAGATATTGCTCATAAGGCGCTCAATCTCTTCCTTGTGTAAAGTAATCGAAGGCTGACTCGCGCACGCACTTCCGCGATTAGAGATGTGCCATGCATCTACCACAAGACGCGTATCTTCATTCTTGTGCCTGTGCGATATCTCACATTCATCTAAATCTTGCGTGCAGTTACAATCTTGGCAATGTAGGGAAAGATGAGAAGGCGATCCACCGGTTAACGACCTTTTATGTTCCATTAGCCTCTGATTGATACACTGCCCCGTTTGTCCTACGTAGAGCTACCCACAGCTAAAGGGAACTTTATAAACCACACCCATGCGACAGTCAGTAAAACTGTTGTTCTTATTGTGCTTCACAGGACAAATATCTGCTCTTTTTTGCATTTTACCTACTCCCTTTTCCTCTGCACGGCAGCACATATCTTACCTAGCTTATTGGGAGTAGTGAAAGCAACATTAACATCATATCTACTGTCTGCACGCCCCACCTTTTTGCATATTGAATCCTTACCAACTACCTCAGCTTTCTGCCGTTCTAAACAACAATTCTGCCTCCTAAATTTGGTGAACTTGTCTCCTCGTCCTTGTCGAGCGTCTTTGGACTTGCGCGCGTTCGCTTGGCACCACTGCTCTGGATGACGGAACTGCCGCGAAGGCACCGTCAGCATGATGATCGCCAACTGCAGGCGGCAAAGCAGATGCTTCCAGTCTCACATCGAGCTGTGAAGCGGATTCCTCTGGCCAGAATGTAGCTCCGCCCGGGCGCGCGTCTTTTGCAGTGTCGAGTGACAGTGTTTCTTTAGGCCGACGACGTACCTGGTCCACGTGCCACCGGACAATTGCTCCAGGTGTTTCTACTGTAACTATTCGGGTCCCAGATGTAGATGTCACATGTCATGATACCCATTTCTCTCCTGTCCCATAGTTGCGAGCGTCACACGGCTCTCTAGTTGGGGCAGCCACTCCTGGTTATCAAACGGTGCGTCTTCACTACCCTTCGGGAAACACGTCTCCAGGCGCGATCTAATCTGGTATCTGAGAAGCATGTCTGATGGCGACGCCCCGCTATTCTGGGGCGTCCTTCTGTAATTGATCAGTAGCTCCATAACTTTGTGCTCCAATTTTCCTACCTCTCACTTCCGAAGACCATCTTTCACTGTTCGGACAGCCTTTCGGCCGCCCCATTATATTGCGGGTGGAAGGGGGTGGTCCTAACATGCGACATGTTGTTGTGCTCGAGAAATGTTGCAAATTCACGACTAGCGAATTGCGTTCCATTATCGGAAACTATTGTTCTGGTCACGCCAAATCTGCTGAAGCTGCCGCGGTTGCTCAGTGGCTATGGCGTTAGGCTGCTGAGCACATGGTCGCGGGATTGAATGCCGGCCACAGCGGCCACATTTCGATGGGGGCGAAATGCGAAAACACCCATGTACTTAGATTTAGGTGCACGTTAAAGAACCCCAGGGAGTCGAAATTTCCGGGGTCCTCCACTACGCCGTGCCTCATAATCAGAAAGTGGTTTTGGCACGTAAAACCCCATACATTTTTTAATCTGCTGAATATGTCTCGCAAACAGTGGATTGTAGCGGTCGTGGTAGCTTGCTTCCGAAGATGCGCTTCTATCCACTTGGTGTGCGAATCGATTAGCACAAGGACTATCTTGCCTTCTATCAGTCCGGCAAAATCCACATGGATGCGCGACCACTTCTCAAACGTTCGTGGCCAGCTTGCTGGTGGAGCGGCTGGCGGCATGGGCAAATTGTCGATTCAATTCTTGCACTGAACCGACATTTCCTTAATCGCTCGGTCTAGGCTTGGCCACCAAAACAACGATCGCGCAATGGATTTCATCGGCGGAGACCGTTGGTGGGTTTCATGCAGCAGCTGCAATCGTTTTCGCGCACCGGCTGGTATAACCACTCGATGGCCCCAATAAATTAACCCATGTGTCAGGGAAAACTTCAGTCGACGGTCAAAAGATAATGCCAGGCCCGTCTCAAGGCCTTTCGAGCTTATTGGCCAACCATGTAGCACGTAAGGCTTGACGCGATCTGGTGTCGAATCGACGGCTGTAAGGTCCTTCAGCTCTCGTATCGTGACTATGGCTTCCTCCAGGATTTCCAAAGAAAAAACGTACTCTTGCGATTCCTGGGGCTCCTTACTGGGACCGGGTGATTGCAGCGGCAGCCTGCTCAGGGTGTCCGAGTTGCCTTCAGAGAGTTGCCTTCCGAGAGTGTACTGAAGTTTGCAACGATATCCTCCAAGATAGAGTGCCGAACGCTGAATGCGGGCTGCAGCCATAGAGGGTGTTGGGCGGTATGGCCTTAGCAATCCAAGGAGAGGCTGCTCGTCTGTAACCACCGTGAATTCACGGCCCAACAGATAGTCTCGCAATCTCGTGACCCCAAAAACTAGTGCCAGCGCCTTATGCTCCAGCTGTGAGTAATTCCGTTCGGCTTTCGTGACAGTCCTTGAACGGAATCCAATGGGTCTTTGGACGCTGCCTACTGTGTGAAACAGTACTGCGCCAATGCCGTGTGGGGAAGCGTCGCACTCCAGTTTCAGCTCCTTTAACGGGTCAAAATGGGCAAGCACTTCGACATCCTTGAGACACTGTTTGGCCTTGGCGAACGCAGTTTCCTGGGGATGGTTCTACTGCCATCGGGCATTCTTTTCTAGTAACAGATACAACGGGGACAACACGCTTGACATGTTCGGCAAAAACCTTTAATGAAATCTTAGCATTCCGACAAATGAACGCAGCTCGCTCACGTTACAAGGGCTCAGTGCTTTCATGATAGCTTCGACGTTCTTTTCCGTCGGGTGAAGACCGAGACGATCGATACGGTGTCCCAGATAAGTAACCGATAACTTGCTGAAATTGCATTTGTCGTATCGCAGCTTTACACCGTGCTCTCTAAATCGCTGCAACACTGTTTTCAGCCGAGCTGCATTTTCTGCCCCCATTTCAGACACAAGCACATCATCTAAGTATGCCTGAACTCCAGGCAGGCCCGCTAGAATTGTATGCATCTTCCTTTGAAATATAGCAGGAGCTGAGGAAATGCCGAATGGCAGCCTGTTGTAACAGAATAACACTTGGTGCGTTTTAATGGCGCACAGCTTGCGCGAAGCTTCATCTAGTGGCACCTGGTAGTAGGCATCTTTCGAGTCGAGTGTACTAAAAACTTCACCACCGCTTAAATATGCGAGCGTGACTTGAATCACCGTAAGGAGGTACTGCTCAAGTGCACAAGCATGATGCAAGGAAGCCTTAATATCCCCTCAAAGCCAGACTGTGCCATCTTCTTTAGGCACTAGTAATATGGGGGTCACCCAGTCTGCATATATCATGGGCTATATTATGCCTAGTGACACCAGCCGATCCAACTCTTTTGCCACTTTATCGCTGAGCGCGTACGGAAGCGGTTTCGCCTTGCAAAACTTGTTTACCGCACCGTCCTTGAGCACCAAGCTGGCTGGGGGTCCTTTTATCAGGCCCAATTCCTCCAAGAAGACATCTTCGTAGTTACTGCGGAAGGCATGGATGTGGATTATGGCTTCTTCCGTTACCAGCACTTCCCTTTTACTGACTTGCAGAACCGGAACCGCAGCCCTATCGAGCAGGCTTAACAGGTCTCGGCCGCACAGGCTTGGTCCGGTGCAGTCTATAACTATGAGCGTGCCTTCAATTGACACACCTTGGTGCGCAACAGCTAGCTGAAGCTCGCCTAACACAGGCAGCTTCCAGCATAGCACGAATGTTTCAGATGTGAAGGCTTCAATTTTGTCCAGTGTTTCTATGCTTATTGAAACCCTGCCGCGCTATGGCGCATGCTGGTGATCCTTTGTCTACTTCCATTGCCACTTCTACAACGCCCCAGTTGCACTAAAGCAATAGCAAAAGCAGCTATTGCTGTCGCTTCGGCTTCTTCTAGCGTTAGCTCTTTCTTTTTTTAAGAGCTGTTTCCGTACTGCACTTCAGCGTACGCCGCAGACAATCCTGTCTCGAATGATCCTGTCAAGGAAACTGCCAAAGTTGCAGTTGTCTCCGATGCGGCGGATTTCGACGAGGAAAGCCTAAATAGATTCTCCTTCCAGTTGGCAACGACTGAAGAAACTGTAGCTCTCCAAAATTTCGTTCCGTTTAGGGTCATAGAAAAAATTTAGTTATTTTTACGTGCCAAAACTACTTTCTGATTGTGAGGTACGCCGTAGTGGGGGACAACGGAAATTTCGACCACCTGGTGTTCTTTAACGTGTACCTAAATCTAAGTACACGGGTGTTTTCCCATTTTGCCCCCATCGAAATGCAGCCGCCGCGGCCGGGATTCGATCCCGCGACCTCGTGCTCAGCAGCCCAACACCATAGTCACTGAGCAACCTCGGCGGGTTTGGCCGACAGTATTCATTCAAGGCTTTCATAACTTCGTCGTAACTCAAAGAGTTTGGCGCGCTGGAAGCCACCCTTCCGGCAAGGATTTGAATAGTCTGCGTGCTCAGTACGCCACAAGAAGTGCTCTTTTCTTACTTGACTCAACGATGACATTTACTTCGAAATACGCCTCCACTTTGATGAAGTACGGCTTCCACTTATCTGTGCTTTCGTCGAGGTTCGGGAGCATCTGGAAAACCATGGAAATCGCTGGCATGACTGTCTTCAGGGCCGGAGTGTCTGGGTCTGCTCTGACGTCACGGGTGTCGTTTTGACTCGTCGGCACTGTAACATAGCCGCGGCCGTATGGCCACGGCAGGAACGGAACGTACGTACGCGCCTGGGAGCGAGACAGGTAAAAACCAGCGTTTATTTTCAACAGTAGGGTGGTTATATAGTAATCCAGGAGCGAGAGGGAATGGAAAGGGGACATAGTGACTTAGAAAGAAAATTTCACGCTTAGCAGTGTGTAGCCCACACTATGACACAGCGGCCGATGCAACAGTGAGACGTATAGCTTGTGCCAACTTGAGCAGGACTTCAGGATGTCGGTGATGTCTTTTTAAAGGAATATCCGGCCAGTGACAGGGAACAGTTGGTGTGGAGCTCCATGTCGTAAAATCACGTCGTGTAAAAGAATAAGGCGACATCTGCGACGCAGTTTGTTGGGAGCGCTCTGGGGATTGCGTAGCGCATCGCGTTGCCATAGCGACGCACTCGTTGCCAGACGTTGACAGAGGAAGGCGCCAAGTAAGTGCAAGCCAACGCGAAAGAACTGCTCCGGAGGAATGCCGAGCCGTTGAAGGCACCCGGTAGGGAGCGTCGATGGTGTGTTTCGGAGCTGGCATTTCTGACATGCCACAGCGTATTTCCGGTCGGACTGACCAAGGCCTGGCCAAAAGAAGCGTCGGCGAATCCGGTCGTAAGTGCGAGAGAGACCGAGGTCCCCGACGGTTGGTAAATAGTGCAGTTCATGGGGAATAGCTGACCGGAGGTGCTTACGGAATGAACCCGACTAGAGAAGTACCGTCGGCTTGGTATAATGCCCCATACCGCAGGGCAAACAAGTGAACGGACGAATGGGAAGCCGAAGGTGCCAAGCAATCAATGATCATGTGCAAGGTGGCATCACGGCGTTGCTGGTGAGCGACGTGGAGTAGTTGAGAAAGGGAGAAAAGGCAAGCGTTGACATCGGTGTTAGAGACGGGAGGTGATTCATACACTGGATGACGTGCAGGGGCGTAGCCGGGGGGGGAGGGCTTACAAGGCTTCAGCCCCCCCCCCCCCTCCCGAAAGTTTTTCGTGCTGTTCATGCGCCGCCGACCAAAGCAAGCACCGGTGCTGGAAATCATTCTGTATTTTGTCTAGATCATCTTTTTCACACTCGAAAAGCCATTTCAACGCGAAAATTGCGAGCTCGGGCTGATTTCGCGGTAACGCCCATGCACCAGGAGTCGCATAACGCAAGCAGCCCCATCCGAGCAAGTTCCAAGGACGTTTTGAGGCTTGCCGCGGCATCTCGCGGAGGCCGCGGAATGTACACTCTATCATGGAATTTACGGAGCGCGTGGATGTCAATTCCGAAACTTTATGGGTACAAGGTTCTCATAAACTTTTGATGTGAAAGGTGCATTGACATCTCCAAACGTGTGCTTTAGATTTTCAATACGGGAACTTTGTAAGTTCCCGTATTGTAAGTTCGTAAGTTCCCCATAAATATTTGACGCCAAAGGTGCATTGACTTTTCCAGTCTTACATCAGGCCATACAACGAGACAGGCCAAATTAACGCACTATCAGACAAGTTGACAAAGCCCGCAGCGGGGCCCGATGAGCCGAAGCGTTGTGGTGGTTCATTCGTGCCGTCATGTCGCATAAAAAATATCAACAATTTTTTAACCTGCTACAAAGCATCCAGTGAAGACACTAAAGCCAGCCAAGGTAACTAAGTTCTTATTTATTTTTTCTACTTTGACTTTTAATCATGAGGACACATTTAGCCTCTTCTATTTGTTTGTTCTCGCCCCCCTACCCGCGGGCTGCCAGAGCCAGCCAGGGCGCATGCGTTTTTCTCGAGTTGCCCCGACCACCGCGCTGCGCACTTCGGTGCGTGTTAGGTTTTCTCTGGCCGAGTGCATTTTCGCCTGGCAGATCGTCGGATGCTTTCTAGCTAACAGACGAGAAAAAGAAACAACGGTCGCTAGCCGCCATCACTGTGGGGACTCGACGGATTGCACCGCGTTCGCTTAAGCGCAACCTCTCCAGAAAGTCTTGTCTCGCTGGTGTAGGATACCGAGCAATATGCGCATGGTTCTTGGTGGACCAAGCGTCTCGTGTTTATTCGATATTCCTTTAATAGGCGCATAAGTTGCCCAACGTAGGCCTTCGATTGTGACCAGCATAGTGTGCGTTTTTTTTTTCGTTGCGGTGGCCCGCGGCCCACACGAAAAGAAAAGGTGTTGTCGCGGTGCAGCGAATTGTCACATGATGAAAGTCCTATTTTCTTCATTCTTTTGCGGAAACTAATCGACCATGGGACGCTTCAGTTGCCGGATACTCTTATTATATTATTGCGACAGCAATTATATGGGTATTCTAGGCACATTCCTGCCGTCGCCGTCGCTTTCATGTTGCGCATAAAGTCCAAGGACGATAACATCGTGTCCCCTCGCTGCACGCTGTATGTACGAGTGAAAGCGTGTGGGGGGTGGGGAGGAATGGGTGAGCCAACGATGGTGGCTCAGTCTTGTGTGCGCAAGGGAGAAAAGTGAGGAGTAAGCGCGCCGCCTTCCGTCGCGCGCTATACATCGGGGGGAGTGGATGGAATGGGGGGGGGGATCTCGGATTCTGTGAATGTGTGATTTCGCAACATGTTTATTTGCCTTGTCTGACGCATTATATACCATGCCTTTTTCTTAGATACATAGATTTATTGGAGACTTACTTATGCGTATGTTTAAATATCTTGTTGCGAGTTTTTGTGTATATGCGCAGTGAACTTTGTTTCCGGAGGCACTTTTTTGCCCTTTAACGAGCTGTATCTTTGCATTTCTATATTCCATTGTGTCTTAGCATTTCTAATGTATGAGGGCTAGTGAAATGAAAGTGAGCCTACCCACCCCGCACAATTATGGTTGTGTTCATTATCTGCAAGGCATGCGCGCAGCAAACAGGCATCTCTCATTTACAAAAGTGATACGCAGGTGTGAGGATAAATGTTCTTTAATGCTCTCATACACGGGGTTTAACATGGTTTCGTGCCGAAATGGACGCTCCAGAATTTGAGCAGCGTGGTGCCGTGAGGTTTTTGACAGCTGAAGGTGTTTCCTAGAAAGAAATTCGTCACCGTATGGCTGTCGTTTACACTGAACATTGAATTTCATTGGCCACTGTGAATTGTTGGGACAAATGGTTCGAAGAAGGACGTGCAAGCTGCAAAGACGATCCCAGACCGGGCCAAAGCCATCGTGCAATCACCCCTAACAAAATTGCAAAGGTTAATGAGCTGATGAGGCAAGAACGAAGGATAAGCATCGATGAACTGCCAGGGCGTGTGAACATCAGTCACGGTTTGGTTCACACCACAATTCATGAACATCTCGGTTACCGCCTCTTGTGTGCGCAATGGATGCACAAGATTTTGAACCACGGCCAGAATACGGAAAACATCAGCACTGCCTTTACTCATCTGATCCGGTATCACAATAATGGTGACGGTTTCTTGTCTGCAATTGTGATCGGAGACGAAACATCATGCCACTACTACGAGCCTGAAACACGACGGCAAAGCTTACAATGGAAACATTCGAATTCACCACCCCCAAAGAAAGCAAAGGCCGTCATTTCCGCCGGGAAGGTGTTCTTGACTTTTATTTTTCGATCATCAGGGGCCATTACTGATAGAATTTGCTTAATCTTGAGAGACTATCAATTTTTTCCGATATTGTGAAACGCTGGATCGGCGGCGTGTTGCAATCAAGAACAAACTGCGTGGAAAATTGACGAATCGGGTCATCTTGTTCCAGGACAATGGTCTTCCCCACGTCTCTGATGTGGTTAATACAACACTGGCAAAGTTCAAGCGGCAAACGCTGCAACATCCGTTATACAGCTCAGACCTGTCGCCTTGCGACTTCCACATTTGGGGGCAACCGAAAAAACAGCTCGACACGACGATGCGTGAAACGTGAACAATACGTGAAAGTCAGTTTCAGACGTTTTGAAGCAGCAGCCAAAGGTGCTTTATGAGACAGGAATTGCGCGACTCGCTAATCAATGGGAGAAATGTCTAAATGCTCATGGAAGCTACTTTTAATTAAAGTACCCCGTTTGTCATATATTCGCATTGGCTCACTTTCATTTGGCTCGCCCTCGTATTTAGTAAAGCAATGAAGAGGGCTAGTTGGTGAACGTTCATGGTTATATTGCGCTCAGTTTTACAAGCACGATATTAAGGAAGGACAGGACGTGGACGGACGCAGCGCAAACTACCAACTGCTTATTACTGTTAAAGAACGCGCTTAAATACAAGCAGATATGGTGTGGGGGGAGGGGGGTACATATAAAAAGATATGACAAGGTGACGACAAGTGATCATTAGTTTGAGTCAGGCATACATCGTTCACATGCCCCCGTTCGCCCTGGCAAACTCGACCTCAGCTTTGATAAGCGCGATGGACGGAGTGCTTACGCACATCTCTTTTTCTTTAGCTATCGCGAGCGCCTGCCATATTTCTCGCTCCGTTTTTGTTTTTGATGTTCCAATGACTGTGGTGCTTTCTAGTAGCGGGGAGCATTTACATTGTTTGCAATGTGCGGCCAAGTTGCTAGGTGCTGTCAGTAGCTGGCACGTGTGTTTGTGCTCCCATAATTTATCATTTAGACAACGTCCAGTTTGCCCAATGTATACTTTTCCGCAAGCTAGTGGGATTTGGTAAACAACTGAAGTAGCGCATTCCACGTACTTTTCCACGTGCTTAGTCTGACAGACCGTAGCACTAGGGTTGGCCTCTGTGGGTCCTGCGTTCACCCTCTTGCACATGCCTTTTAGTTTTTGCGGGGCGGAGAACAGAACTTGAACATCATGGCGTTGGGCTGTCTTTTTTATCTATGTGACAAACTGTGGATGGTAGGCAACACCACGCGTTTTTTCAATTTTTCCTGTGTTTTCTGCCTTTTCCTGTTGGCTCTGATTTCGGGCAACAAGTTTTTACAGATTTGCACCACCATGCTGTTGGGGTGCCCACAGTTTCTTAAGCGGCTTACTTGCAAATCGATGCTCTCCCTCACAGCATGACGGGATGATTTTTCAATTGCTTGACTGATGCAAGCCTTGGCGATGCCTCTTTTTATGATTTTAGAATGGCAAGAGTCATACCTCAGGATTTCTTTTTCCCCTCTAGTTTTCTAGCACCAGCAGATGTGGGAACCTCTGAGCCTAATGTTTATATCAAGGTACTGCAATCGACCTTCGGTAGAAGTCTGGTACGGGAACTATAAACCTTCATGCGCGTTTTTGAACATGCTGATGACAGTTTCTACGCTAAATGGATCGGTTTGGTTTTCTTTCATGCACACCAAATAATCGTCAACATATCTGAAACAGGTAGTTATGTTAGTTTCTCCAAACAAGGCGGCAAGTTTCCTGTCTCCCACACTCAAAAATAAGTCGCCTCTTCGTTGCCCCGCAGGCCTTCGTGCCCGGGGCACCAGACGATACAATGGGTCCATTGTAGTGTGCGACCCAGGATTCGAATGGCTTGTATAGGGAGTGTTTCATTCAGGTATAAACGACAAGCCGCTTGTGAGTCAGTAAGGACACGGGCGGACCTTCCCTTGCTCTCGGCGTCGCGAAGTGCGAGAGCGATTGCTGCTGCTTCTGCTGCTGCGCTGCATGTGGCGCGGATGGAGGCTGAGGCTACCAGGTTCCCCTGATTGACAACGGCGATTGTGTATTTGAGCCCGCAACGTGGCGACGAGGGATACGGGCTAGCGTCCATGTATACGTATCCGGGTCTCTAAAACAACGTTTGTGCAACATGCGGGCACGCGCTGCTCTTCTCTCCTGATTGTGGGTGGGGTGCATGTTCTTGGGGATAGGGTCTACTACAATATTCTCCCTAATGTGGTTAGGCAAGAGTTGTGTTTCTTCTTTGCAGTACTGAGGTGTCAGCGGGTACCCTTGCCGTTGAAGAAGGTGTCTTCCCTGTTGAGTCTTGTTGAGGCGCTCCCTCTGCGCTATGAGCGTGGCCCTGTCAGAGGGAACCACCCAGGAATAAACCGCGCAACGCTTTCTGCAATAATAAAGTTTTTCATCCTCCTCCTCCTTCCACATCTGCTGGTGCTAGAAAACTAGAGAAGAAAAAGAAATCCTGAGGTATGACTCTTGCCATTCTAAAATCATAAAAAGAGGCATCGCCAAGGCTTGCATCAGTCAAGCAATTGAAAAATCATTCCGCCATGCTGTGAGGGACAGCATCAATTTGCAAGTAAGCCGCTTAAGAAACTGTGGGCACCCCAACAGCATGGTGGTGCAAATCTGTGAAAACTTGTTGCCCGAAATCAGAGCCAACAGGAAAAGGCAGAAAACGCAGGAAAAATTGAAAAAACGCGTGGTGTTGCCTTACATCCACGGCTTGTCACATAGGATAAAAAACACAGCCCAACGCCATGATGTTCAAGTTCTGTTCTCCGCCCCGCAAAAACTAAAAGGCATGTGCAAGAGGGTGAACGCAGGACCCACAGAGGCCAACCCTAGTGCTGCGGTATGTCAGACTAAGCACGTGGAAAAGTACGTGGAATGCTCTACTTCAGTTGTTCACCAAATCCCACTAGCTTGGGGAAAAGTATACCTTGGGCAAACTGGACGTTGTCTAAATGATAAATTATGGGAGCACAAACACACGTGCCAGCTTCTGACAGCACCTAGCAACTCGGCCGCACATTGCAAACAATGCAAATGCTCCCCGCTACTAGAAAGCACCGCAGTCATTGGAACATCAAAAGCAAAAACGGAGCGAGAAATATGACAGGCGCTCGCGATAGCTAAAGAAAAAGAGATGTGCGTAAGCACTCCGTCGATCGCGCTTATCAAAGCTGAGGTCGAGTTTGCCAGGGCGAACGGGTGCATGTGAACGATGTATGCCTTACTCAAACTATGATCTCTTGTCGTCACCTTGTCATATATTTTTATATGTACCCCCCCCCCGCAACATATTTCCTTGTATATAAGCGCGTTCTTTAACAATATTAAACAGTTGGTAGTTTGCGCTGCGTCCGTCCAAGTCCTGTCCTTCCTTAAAATCGCGTTTGTAAAGCTGAGAGCAATATAACCATGGTCGCCCTCGTATATTCTGCAAAACTCCTGCTTTTTATACGTACTCTCTGTTGCGACTATAATTTCGGCGCAATTACTCACGATACACGACCGGTGACAGCTGCTGCTCGGTAATGCATTGGAGCAAATGGCATCGTCATTGAGATTTTCCACTGGCCGTTGCATATGTAGAAGAATGTAAACAAGGATCTTGAATGACTAAGTTTCATTACCATATTTGTCCTCACCTTGTTCATTTCATGGTCCTTACATTTTTCATATCAGTGGCATGCACTGCTTTAATGGCTTCGAACTGATGTAGTTCTAAAGTTCATGTGATATTTTCTTTACTTACTAAATAGATAAAAAACATGGAAACATTGACATCAGTTATGTTGGGCACAATTTTTGGCACATACGAGTATATTCCTTTATGAAAAAATACATATTTTACTTGTATTGACAGTGCGTAGCGTTCAAGGATTCGTTTGCAGCATCTGTGGCAATGGCAATAATGTTATTATTCGTGTTCAGCACAATGAGTTGGAGGGCTAGTTGGTGCGGTGTTGGTGCAAAACAACAGACACAAGAAAGGCGACCTTGTCCTGTCGCCTTTCTTGTGTCCGTTGTTTTGCGCTAAACGAAGTATTTATGGATATTTTTATTGGTGTATTTATTCCATAGAGAAATTTTTTAAGAGGAAGCTTCAGCTCGGGCCCAACTTCGACGCGGCCCATTCAGATGCATGTAAAACGCAGAAACACTTTTCTCAGATTACTCAGATTGCCGTGTCCACTCAGATTACTGAGTGGACACGGCAGCACCGCCGTGAAGATGTCGCCTGACGTACCGCTGTTCATGCAGGTTCTCTGCGCATGCCTTAGTCTCATCGCTGGAGGCGCTGCGAAACCCTTCGACGCTGGAAACAACATGCTTCGCTACGATGCTGGCCAGCCACGACACTTCTGCGCAGGCGGATACTTCGGCCAGTTTGCTGACCTCACCAGCATCCAGGGGCATCGACACGTGAATGGTCTTTTCGACTCGCCATCTGGGGGCACGATGACGTCAGGACGCATGCCCAGAAGGGATCAGCTGTATGCTATAAAAGCATGCCCTTCGCCTACCAGCTTCAGTGGACACGGCAGCACCGCCGTGAAGATGTCGCCTGACGTACCGCTGTTCATGCAGGTTCTCTGCGCATGCCTTAGTCTCATCGCTGGAGGCGCTGCGAAACCCTTCGACGCTGGAAACAACATGCTTCGCTACGATGCTGGCCAGCCACGACACTTCTGCGCAGGCGGATACTTCGGCCAGTTTGCTGACCTCACCAGCATCCAGGGGCATCGACACGTGAATGGTCTTTTCGACTCGCCATCTGGGGGCACGATGACGTCAGGACGCATGCCCAGAAGGGATCAGCTGTATGCTATAAAAGCATGCCCTTCGCCTACCAGCTTCAGTGGACACGGCAGCACCGCCGTGAAGATGTCGCCTGACGTACCGCTGTTCATGCAGGTTGGTAACCGAAAATATGGCTTCCGTAGTGATGTTCTTGGTCTTATAGTGCTGCCGTGTCCACAGGCTGTCGTTGACTGTATAAGCGACTGTTTTTCTATTGCGGCCCTGTTGTTGAGTCTCTCTGGGGACGTGGAGAAAAATCCAGGTCCAATAACAGAAGTAATGTGCAGGGAAATGCTCCAAAACCAGAAAGACATTTTGTCTAAACTCACGGCGGTTCAAGACAAGCAAGACTCGTTTGAAACAAGAATACTAGACATGCAGAGTCGGATTCTTCTTATCGAGAGTAAGGTACAAAGCTTAGACGAGACTCGGAACAGGCTCGCAACTCTTGAGGGAATTGTAGCTGACCACAGCGTTGGAACATCTACTCTGGTCAAACATCTGGATGATCTGGATAATCGTTCACGACGAAATAATCTTATCATTAGAGGAATTAAAGAAGAGGACCACGAAAACGAAGAGACTCTATTAAGCAAAGTAAAGGACGAAATCTTCAGCGCTACTCTGAAAGTGAATGTATCTTCTATTGAACGAATTCATAGGTTAGGCAGGAGGATGTCTGGTAGAACTCGACCAGTTATCCTGAGGGTGGCAGACTATAGGGATAAAATGACAGTTCTGCAGAACTGCACAAAACTGAGAGACACAGATTACAGCGTAAGCGAAGATTTCTCTAAAAGAGTACAGGGAATAAGAAAAAAGCTATGGGCCTCGGCGAGTGAGGAGAAGAAGGCAGGAAAGAAGGTAAAGCTGCTTTTTGATAAATTAAAAGTAAACAATACGCTGTACAGCTGGAATGAAGAACGTGATGAAAGGTGCAAACTGCGAACTGATGCAGGAGCAAGTGATAATTGACGCATGCAGGGCCAACATGCTGGTTTCAAAATAATCAACGTAAATGCAAGAAGCCTGATAAACAAAGCGCATGCGCTTGAAGCTCTAGTTATTGATCATGCTCCTGACATTGCTGTAATCACTGAAACCTGGTTGCATAAAAATATTCTCGATAGCGTTATCGCGCCACCCGGATATTCGCTGGTTAGGAGGGATCGAGATGGAAGAGGCGGAGGCGTGGCCGTTTTGGTGAAACGAAATATCATATTTTCCACTTTAGAAGTACCAGGAAATATTGAGGCTGTATGGATCACTACAAAATTGAATAATCGCACTGTATTCATCGGAGCGGTATACAGGCCTCCGAACTCCCCAGTAGAACACATTATGCTGCTAAGAGAATTCATGGAAACACACGTGAAAGAGCAAGATAGCATACTGTTACTAGGTGATTTTAATCTCCCGGCTATTGATTGGGATTCATATGTAGCCGGTGACACAGATGTTACATCTTCTGAGTTGTTCTTGGATCTAATATATTCATACAATTTAACCCAGCTTGTTAACCAATATACTAGGGAGTGTGCAACAAGGTCATCTGTACTTGATCTTATGCTAATATCAAATGCTTTGACACCGCATGTGATTGACTGTCTTGTTGATGAAGGGCTATCTGACCACAAAATGATTATTCTGTCCATGAACATGTCATCGTACCCTTTGCACCAGGATTCAAGCATCCAATATCTAAACTTTCAAGCTGCTGATGATGTTAGCATCTTGGATTACCTTGAAAGGTCGTTTGATAATTTTATGTCTGTTTATGAATCCAATGGTGGCACTGACGATCTCTGGGACTTTTTTTCCAAGGTTACGATGCATTGCATTACGCGATTTATCCCTATAAGCGTCAAAAAATGTAAACGAAATAACCCATGGATTACAAGGGAAATCATACATGTCAAACGGAGGATAAAAAGGAAACGAAAAGCTTGTTCTCGAGATCCTAGCGCCCAAAACAAGACTTTGCTTCATAACATGAAGCTCGACTTAAACCGTCTGATCAAGGAATCCAAGGAGAGATTCTTCAATGTAACACTGAAAAATTTCCTTCATAATGCACCTAGTAAATTTTGGAGATATGTGAACCCTTCTAAAAAACAACACAAAGACGAGGATGAAATGATTAACCAAGAACGCACAGAAAATTTCAATTCCTTTTTTTCCTCCGTGTTCACCAGTGATGATGGCACACTTCCGTACTTTCGTGACACCTCTGACCGCCCTTCAGCATCTGACCTTCTCATCAACGAGGCAGGAGTCCTGAACCTTCTTCTGAGCATTAACATTAAGAAATCCCCCGGCCCCGATGGCATCCCGAATGAGTTCCTATGTAGATATGCTCCATGGGTTGCTAAATATCTTACCATAGTCTTTCAATCTTCGCTCACCCAGGGAACATTTCCTACAGCCTGGAAGCAAGCTAAAATAATTCCAGTTCACAAAAGTGGGAGCACATCTGAGGTAGGAAACTACAGGCCTATTTCTCTTACGAGTACCTGCTCCAAGCTACTTGAGCATATAGTTTGTAAACATCTGTCTAATTACCTGGAAGCTTACGAGTTATTATCACCAGCACAACATGGCTTTCGCAAGCGGTTGTCTACAATAACGCAGCTTGTTCAAACCGTTCACGATCTTTCACAAACTTTAAATTGCCGAGGACAGGTCGACCTAATTTTTTTAGACTTCGCCAAGGCGTTCGACAAAGTATCGCATCCTAAACTTCTCTTAAAAACGAATGAAATATTTAGAAATCCAAATATTACTAAGTGGCTTAAATCCTACCTTCAGTCTCGTGAGCAGTATGTTGAAATAAACAAAATTAAATCCATGCCCAAACCAGTTTTGTCTGGAGTACCCCAAGGCAGTGTCCTGGGTCCCCTTTTATTTCTTATATTTATTAATGATTTGCCTTCCGATATAACTGTTCCACTAAGGTTGTTTGCAGACGACTGCGTCATTTACAATAGGATCGGATCTTTAAGTGACCAGTTAGAACTTAACAACAATTTACAAAGAATATTAAAATGGTGTAATGAATGGCAAATGTCACTGAACCCAGTAAAATCAGTTTGTATGACCATAACAAGAAAGAAGGTGCCTTTGCGGTACAAATACAGCATAGGACCACAGGAACTAAAAAGAGTAACAGAATATAAATATCTAGGACTAATATTTACTCAAGATTTGAGATGGAATGCGCATATCAATCAGGTGTGTAGCAGAGCAAATAAAGTCTTATGGGGTCTCAGGCGAAGACTGTACAGCGCAACTCCTGAAGTGAAAAGCTTGGCATATAAGGTATTAGTAAGGCCAATTATTGAATACGCTAACATTGTATGGGACCCACACACTGTAACCAACCGTCATAAATTGGACAGAGTTCAACGACTCGCCTCCAGGTTCATATTTAATAAGTATCAGCGCGTGCACTCTCCTACTGAACAATGCAGACGCGCAAACCTCTCCGCTTTAGAACTAAGGACTAAGTTTGACCGGCTGAAATTTTTCTACCTAATTGTTCATAACCAGGTTAAACTTAATTTCACTGATTTCTGTATAATTTCACCAGATCAACGCTCCAGACACAAGCACAGTTTATACATACACCCGCCAGTTACACGGAATGATATATTCAAGTATAGTTTCTTTCCTAGGGCGATCAAGGAATGGAACGAATTACCCAATCCACTTGTCACATGTTCCTCTGTCACTGCTTTTACTGCTGGTTTAGAGAATCTTATTTTTCCGGATATGACTGCATCATAGCATTTGTTTCTGATGCGCATATTACGAGTGTTTTGTCTTTGATCACTGCATGTCACTTTTTACAGATACTGCTATTGCATTATTCATTGTTCAACATGTACCGATATTTTGTATATGTGTTGTTGTATTTCTATCCACTCCTGTAATGGTCCATCCTTGGACTGACAGTATAAATAAACAAACAAACAAACAAACACTTTTCTCAGATTACTCCTGAATAGATTTTAATGAAATTTGTTACATTTTAGAGAGTAAGTTAAATTTTAGTGTCTGTTCGAAGCGAATTTCCAATTAAGGCCTGAACTTTGTTTATTATATTGTGAAAAATTTGAAAGTTCGAGAAATACAGAAGCACGAAGTTTACAAATTAATAGTTCTGCATCAAGATCAGATATCGCGGTTCTGTAAACGGCATCCATTACACCATTCAAAGCGGACAAATTCGATATGTCTATTTGTATTTTACGTGAATCGGTTATGTTATGTGCAAGGGTTCTGCGAAAGCCGTATTTTCATAATACTTATTTTTTTGAGACTCATGCGTAACATATCAGTTTTGTCCGCTGTAGATGTACTATTATGTGCAATTCGCAGAACTGTTATATCAGTTTTTATTACTGATTGACAGAGTGGTAAATTAATTGTTTCATTTTCTGAAAATTTTAGATTTTTGCCACTTTGCAATAAAATATTGACGACCTAAATCGAAAATTCGAAACAAACGGTCACTAGAACTTGAGTTTTTCTTTCAAATGCAACAAACCTCGTGAACTTTGGTGCAGCTGTTGCCGAGAAAAACGAATTGGCCTTCTATATTTATTTAGATAGGAGCATCCGACCTAATGTCCCCCCTTAAGGAGGAGGCCGAGCTGCAACGTGAGCCCCCCCCCCCCCCCGAACGAAATTTCTGGCTACGCCACGGATGACGGGATAAACAATCTGCGTCTTGATGTAGATGGCCCAACTTGCACACTACTGCGTAGAAATATTGTTTTAGCCACAGAACCCAGTGACCAAGCCGTAAGATCCTTGGTTGACGAAAGCCAGAAGAGCGCGTGATGGTCCATGATTACACACAAGTACGTGTCATACAAATACGGGCGGAATTTAGGGACCACCCAGATGGGAGCCAACCATTCACGCTCTGTAATAGAGTTGCGGTCTGCTGCTGGGAGGCGATAGCACGGACTTGTCTCCGTTGACGTTGATCTAAGACAGCTCCGATACCTTGACCACTGGCATCGGTACGCACCTCAGTAGAAGAGGACGGGTCAGGTATAGTTAGCATGGTGAGAATCGTGGTGAGGTAGGCGCAAACGGCAGCTTTAGTGGGACCCCACACAAAAGGCATATCTTTCTTCAGAATATAAATGGTCGGGCAGATGCGGCGAAATCTTTTACGAACCTTCGGAAGTCGGAGCACAGTTCGGCAAAACTTCGGACGTCTTAGACAGATTTAGGTACATGAAAAGACGTGACAGCGCGAATTTTCTCCAGGCCTGGTTGAATACCGGTGGGAAGCGTCGACGAGCTGGCTCAGCACTGAAATCTGCTGGCGACGGACATCACATTTCGTTGAACTCCGTTGGAGCCCAGTTTTGAGGACGACTTGAACAATAGCTGATAAGGGCTCAAGGTGAGTCTCAAATTTACGGGAAAATATGTGAACGTCATCCAGGTAGCAGAGGCATCTTGGCCATTTGAACCCTTGAAGCATCATACGTTGGAACGTTGCCGGGGAATTGCATAGCCCGAATAGCATAACTTTATGTTGATATAGACCATCAGGCATGACGAGTGCCGATTTCTCTAGTTCATCTTTATCTACGGAAATCTGCCAATAACCAAACTGAAGGTCTACTGATGAGAAGTAGACGGCGCCGTGAAGACAATCGAGGGCGTCGTCAATGCGAGGCTCGGGGTAGACGTCCTTCTTGGTAATTCGGTTTAGAAGACGATAATCTACGCAAACATGCCTCGTGCCATTTTGCTTTTTAACAAGCACTACCGGGGACGCTCAAGCGTTTGGTGAAGGTTTAACAATACCTTTGCCTAGCATCTTCTTCACTTCATCTTGAATAACGTTACGGTCTGATGCAGAAACTCAATGTGGGCGGCGATGAATTCGACTAGTATCACCAGTACTTATGGAATGCTTAACGAGTGATGTCTGGCGTAATGGCCGATTGTTGAGGTCGGAGATATCGCGGAAGGAAACAGAGAGCCGGCGTAGAGCGGCGCAGGCAATCGTGGGACTGATTTCGCGTCGAGGCCAATTGCATCCTGTGGACACCGCGAAGAATCAGAGCAGACGTCTATGGAGAACTGTCGCAGTTTCGCCCATAAGGTGCACTAATGCTATACCGCCCGAAATATCGATTGCGATATAAAATTAGTACACAGCTATAAAAAGTAAGCACAGCAGTTTTGTCGGCTTTGTAAACTTCGAAACATTCACCTACTAACTGAATTAACAAGCGCAAAAGAAAGCAAGAACACATCACACTCGATGAGCACGGACACTGTATGTCAAAACACTGGTGTGAGCAAGCGCGGCATCAGCAGTGAGCGAAGTGACCTTCATGCGGTATATCGCATCAACACTAGAACGGCGAGAACACAGCACGCACAATGGTATGGGCGTTCGGCAGATCCCTTTGAATATACAGTGTGCGCGATCGCGCGCGGCCGTACAAAATACGCGGCGGAATCGAAGCCTTCCGTTCTGTCCTCCACGTATGGCGCGCGAGATTGAGCCGCTATCGTCAGTTCCTCTTGCGCTCTGTTGCGAAATGCACAGTTGCTGCCGGAAAGCACAACCTCTCCCCCGCTCCCATCGGCCGTTCGCGCGCCGGAAGACGGCGTGTTTTCTCTCCGTTTTTTGCCTTAGCGCGTGCAAAATTGAGCCGCGATCGTCGGCTTTCCTCGCGTACTCGCACATAATGCATACGAGGAGCGGCTATAGCGTTATCGCCCTTGGTCATTATGCGCCTGGAGCGTCCACTTAATTGCTATCGCAGTAAAAGTAGTGACGCGGTCATCTACTACAGCACGCAGCATCGCAGCCGTTTTACCTCGGGGTAGAACTTGGCGCTCTCATTGTCGTTTTGTTAATTGGTAGGCTTCTCGCTTACTGCTTCGCGTATAATCGATTCCCGCAGGGCGTGCGATATGCCGGTTTTTTTTCCCTACAGTTCCCCTTAATGATGCACAGTTCATCTTCCCCCTTCACACATATGTTGTTGCTACAATACCATATCTCAGCCTGCCGTTCACCCACTTCAAGTTTCGTGCTTGCACGTTCCCGAACCAGCTCTTTTCAAGCCTCATTCTTTAGTAGAGTGGCAAGGAACGGCCCACTTCACGCCATCACAGCCATCACAAGCCCACCTACCATTGGCGAAGCTGTTATCACCCATATTTATAAATGACATGCTTTTGCCGCAATTGAACACTCACAAAAGGAAGACACATAAAGAAAACACGAGCGGCACTTCCAACTGATTTATTTAGGGCTGTGACCCAAGAATATATATATACATGCACGCATGCGCTGGCTGTTCACAGATCTACGTTACCCAGCGGTCAAACAATCTAGTTTCCGATTTATAGAGCCCGATAGATGTATCACTAATACAATTTGTACCTTTCATTTTTATATAGTAAGCTTCCATCAGCTCACGTGCTGTTTGAAATCTACTTCTGCCAAGAATCCTAATCTCAGAAAGCCGTGGTTTGCACATGCACGCCTTGTAGTGCGCAGGCAAATGTGCCACACCATCTTTCACTAGATTTAGTTCGTGTTCCCTGGCTTGTTCCTGCCACCTTCGTTATCCTCCAACAGGGTTCACGAGACGTCATTCTCGGCATGGACTTCCTGAACCAACATGGCGTAATCATAGACCTGAAGTCAAAATCGATAACGCTGTCGGAAGATCAAGCGATACCACCGGAGAGCTTTCGTAGTCACCACGCCTAGAGTGTTCTCGAAGAACAAGTGAGCATCCCGCCTCGCTCGAGCATTGTTATTTCGATCGGCACCGAAAAGCCGCTGACGTAGAAGGCGTCATCGAAGGCGACCAACATCTACTGCTAGACCGTGATATGTGCGTCGCAACAGGGATCGCTCGACTGCATGGAGGGAAAACTGAAGTGTTGCTGACAAACTTCAGCCAGGAGTTCAAGCACATCAACAAGGACACGACGATCGCGTACATCGAGGAAATTCTGGAAACCAGTAATGCATTTGTCTTCTCGGATTCCGCCGCATCTACCCCTACAACAATGGTTCCCGAACCAGACTACCACATTAATCCAAGTCTCCCCGTTATTAAGCAACAGCAGCGCAGAAGTCTGCTCCGACGATACAAAGGCTGCTTTTCGACGTCATCGAGGATTCGACAAACACTAGTCGCCAAGCATCGCATAATCACCAAGGAGTGCGCTCGACCACTCCGCCAGAGCCCTTGCCGAGTTTCGCCGCCAGAACGTGAAGCTATTATGCAATAAGTCGACGAAATACTCCGCGACGACATCATCCAGCCGTCGAAAAGCCCGTGGGCATCTCCTGTTGTCCTGGTGAAGAAAAAGGACGGAACCCTACGTTTCTGCATCGATTATCGTCGACTGAACAAGATCACGAAGAAAGACCTATACCCCTTTCCACGGATAGACGACGCATTTGATCGGCTCTGCAAAGCTACATACTTCTCGTCATCATCATCATCATCAGCCTGGTTATGCCCACTGC
This sequence comes from Dermacentor variabilis, assembly GCF_050947875.1. Taxonomy (NCBI): domain Eukaryota; kingdom Metazoa; phylum Arthropoda; class Arachnida; order Ixodida; family Ixodidae; genus Dermacentor; species Dermacentor variabilis. The sequence continues at coordinate 1,691,426 of NC_134576.1, forward strand.
AGGGCAAAGGCCTCTCCCATACTTCTCCAACTACCCCGGTCATGTGCTAATTGTGGCCATGTTGTCCCTGCAAACTTCTTAGTCTCATCCACCCACCTAACTTTCTGCCGCTCTCTGCTACGCTTTCCTTCCCTTGGAATCCATTCCGTAACTCTTAATGACCATTGGTTATCTTCCCTCCTCATTACGTGTCCTGCCCATGTCAATTTCTTTTTCTTGATTTCAACTAAGCTATCATTAACTCGCGTTCCTTCCCTCACCCAATCTGCTCTTTTCTTATCCCTTAACGTTACACCTATCATTCTTCTTTCCATAGCTCGTTGCGTCGTCCTCAATTTAAGTAGAACCCTTTTCGTAAGCCTCCAGGTTTCTGCCCCGTACGTGAGTACTGGTAAGACACAGCTGTTATAAACTTTTCTCTTGAGGGATAATGGAAACCTGCTGTTCATGATCTGAGAATGCCTGCCAAACGCACCCCAGCCCATTCTTATTCTTCTGATTATTTCCGTCTCATGATCCGCATCCGCAGTCACTACCTGTCTTAAGTAGACGTATTCCCTTACCACTTCCAGTGCCTCACTACCTATTGCAAACTGCTGTTCCCTTCAGACATTGTTAAACATTACTTTAGTTTTATGCAGATTAATTTTTAGACCCACCCTTCGGCTTTGCCTCTCCAGGTCAGTGAGCATGCATTGCAGTTGGCCCCCTGAGTTACTAAGCAAGGCAATATCATCAGCGAATCGCAAGTTAATAAGGTATTCTCCATTAACTCTTATCCCAAATTCTTCCCAATCCAGGTCTCTGAATACCTCCTGTAAACACGCTGTGAATAGCATCGGAGAGATCGTATCTCCCTGCCTGACGCCTTTCTTTATTGGGATTTTGTTGCTTTCTTTATGGAGGACTACAGTGGCTGTGGAGCCGCTATAGATGTCTTTCAGTATTTTTACATACGGCTCGTCTACATCCTGATTCCGCAGTGCTTCCATGACTGCTTTGGTTTCTACTGAATCAAACGCTTTCTCGTAATCAATGAAAGTTATAGATAAAGGTTGGTTATATTCCGCACATTATTCTATCACCTGATTGATAGTGTGAATTTGGTCTATTGTTGATTAACCTTTACGGAATCCTGTCTGGCCCTTTCGTTGAAGGAAGTCTAAGGTGTTCCTGATTCTATTTGCAATTACCTTAGTAAATACTTTGCAGGCAACGGACAGTAGACTGATCGGTCTATAATTTTTCAAGTCTTTGGCGTCCCCTTTCTTATGGATTATGATTATGTTAGCGTTTTTCCAAGATTCCGGTACGCTCGAAGTCACGAGGCATTGCGTATACAGGGTGGCCAGTTTCTCTAGAACAATCTGCCCACCGTCCTTCAACAAATCTGCTGTTACCTGATCCTCCCCAGCTGCCTTCCCACTTTGCACAGCTCCCAAAGCTTTCTTTACTTCTTCCGGTGTTACCTGTGGGATTTGAAATTCCTCTAGACTATTCTCTCTTCCATTACCATCGTGGGTGCCACTGTTACTGTATAAATCTCTATAGAACTCCTCAGCCACTTGAACTATCTCATCCATATTAGTAAATATATTGCCTGCTTTGTCTCTTAACGCATACATCTGATTCTTGCCAATTCCTAGTTTCTTCTTTACTGCTTTTAGGCTTCCTCCGTTCCTGAGAGCATGTTCAATTCTATCCATATTATGCTTCCTTATGTGAGCTGTCTTACGCTTGTTGATTAACTTCGAGAGTTCTGCCAGTTCTATTCTAGCTGTAGGGTTATAGGCTTTCATACATTGGCGTTGCTTGATCAGATCTTTCATCTCCTGCGATAGCTTACTGGTATACTGTCTAACGGGGTTACCACCGACTTCTATTGCACACTCCTTAATGATGCCCACAATATTGTCGTTCATTGCTTCAACACTAAGGTCCTCTTCCTGAGTCAAAGCTGAATACCTGTTCTGTAGCTTGATCTGGAATTCCTCTATTTTCCCTCTTACCGCTAACTCATTGATCGGCTTATTATGTAGCACTTTCTTCCGTTCCCTCGTCACGTCTAGGCTAATTCGAGTTCTTACCATCCTATGGTCACTGCAGCGCACCTTGCTGAGGACGTCCACATCTTGTATGATGCCAGGGTTAGCGCAGAGTATGAAGTCTATTTCATTTCTAGTTTCACCGTTCGGGTTCCTCCACGTCCACTTTCGGCTAACTCGCTTGCGGAAGAAGGCATTCATTATCTGCATACTATTCTGCTCCGTAAACTCTACTAATAACTCTCCCCTGCTATTCCTAGCGCCTATGCCATATTACCCCACTGCCTTGTCTCCAGTCTGCTTCTTGCCTACGTTGGCATTGAAGTCGCCCATCAGTATGCTGTATCTTGTTTTGACTTTACCCATCGCCGATTCCACATCTTCCTAGAAGCTTTCGACTTCCTGGTCATCATGACTGGATGTAGGGGCGTATACCTGTACAACCTTCATTTTGTACCTCTTAATAAGTTTCACAACAAGACCTGCCACCCTCTCGTTAATGCTATAGAATTGCTGTATGTTACCAGCTATGTTCTTATGGACCTCAAGTCTGGCTACTGGCGAATAGAAGACGACTAGAGAAATAGCGAAAAGATTGCCTTTATCACGCCAGACAGCCTCTACGAGTTCAAGGTCATGCCATTCAGACGGTGCTTGGCGCCTGAAACGTTCCGGCACGTCACGGACACAGTGTTAGCAGGATAGGAGTGGCAGTCCTGTCTTGTTTACTTGGATGACGTCATCGTCTTCGCCGGAAATTTCGACGATCACCTTAGGCGGCTTGCGACAGTACTAGAGGCCATCAAATCATCAGGACTCACTCTGAAGCCAGAAAAGTGCCGCTTCGCTTACGATGAGCTTCTGTTCCTAGGCCACGTCATCAGGTAATCCGGAGTACGCCCCGACCCGCAGAAAACAGCTGCCATCGCAAAGTTCCCGCTGCCAATCGACAAAAAGTCAGTGCGTAGATTCTTTGGCATGTGTACCTACTACAGGCGCTTTGTCAAAGACTTTTCACGCATCGCTTAGCCGCGAACGCATCTAACCAAATCTGATGTCGAGTTCAAGTGGGAAACGCCGCAGGCCGACGCATTTCAAGAACTAAAACGGCGCATCCAGTCACCGCCGGTACTCGCACATTTCAACGAAGACGCCGATACCGAAATTCACGCTGACGCCAACAGCCTAGGCCTGGGTGCCGTCTTAGTCCAGAAGAAAGACGGACATGAACGGGTGATATCTTATGCTAGACGGTTGCTGTCAAAAGCGGAAGCCAATTATTCTACGACTGAAAAGGAATGACTCGCCATCATTTGGGCTACAGCGAATTTCCGCCCTCACCTATATGGCAGGTCATTCAAAGTCGTAAGCGACCATTACGCGTTGTGTTGGCTAGCTAACTTAAAGGACACTTCAGGACGGCTGGCGAAGTAGAGCCTCAGACTGCAACAATATGACGTCACGGTAATCTACAAGCCCGGGCGAAAACTCTCAGACGCCGACTGCCTATCACGCGCCCCCATCGATTCCCCGCCGGAAGACGACGAGGGTGACGACGCCTTCCTCGGAATAATAAGCGCAGAAGACTTCTCTAAACAGCAACGGCGAGACACGCATATAAAAGGCCTTCGAGTATTTGGAAGGGAACACCGCCGTAGTACCTAGAGCATTTAAGCGCGTTTCACATTACAAAATTACCTGCTCGTAAAGAACTTCTCACCAGTCGGCGCCAGCTACCTTCTTGTTGTTCCGTCAGCGCTACGTCCAGAAGTACTGTACACCCTACATGACAATCCAACCGCTCGGCATATCGAATTCTCCCGAACGCTGTAATGGATACAGGAAAGGTATTACTGCCCGCGTCTGACCGCCGGAGTCGCCCGTTACGTCAAGGCATGCCGAGATTTTCAGCGACGCAAGACACAACCGATAAGGCCAGCATGATTACTACAGCCGATCAAACCTCCTTGCCAACCAGTTCAGCAGATCGGGATGCATTTCTTGGGACCATTTCCGGTGTCAACATCCGGAAATAAGTGGATTGTCCTGGCGACGGACTATCTCACCCGCTTCTCTGAAACTAAAGCTCTACCGATAGGCAGCGCAGCCGAATTGGCGAAATTTTTCGTCGAGAACATTCTGCTGCGACATGGTTCACGAGAAGACCGCATCATCGACAGAGGAACAGCGTTTGCAGCAGAGCTCACCCAAGCCAATGTTCAGGAAAGCCATACCAGCCACAGGAGGACAACTGCCTACCAACCGCAGACGAATGGTCTCAGGGAGCGCCTGAACAAGACCCTCGCCGACATGCTAGCAATGTACGTCAAGGTCGAACACAAGACGTGGTCCTGCGGCACGTGACCTTTCCTTACAACACGGCGGCGCAAGGAACCACACAGATCACGCCGTTTACGCTGGTTTACGGCAGGAACCCGACGACGACGCTCGACGCCATGCTGTCGCACGTCACCGACGAAGATTAACTTGACGTCGTGGCCTATCTCCAGCGCGCCGGAGAACCTCGACAGCTCATCCGCCTACGGATCAAGAACCAGCAGCGTACCAAGTGCCGACACTACAACCTCCGGCGACGCTTCGTCGAGTACCAGACCGGTGTCCGTGTTTGGGTTTGGACCCCTATTCGCCGACGAAGACTGAGCGAGGTTTTGCGTCGCTATTTCGGACCGTACAAGACCATCCGACGAATTGGCGCACTGGACTATGAAGTCATGCCTGACGGTATTTCGCTATCACAGCGGCGCCGCTCAGGACCTGAAATAGTCCACGTTGTGCGACTCAAGCCGTACTACCAGCGTTATTGAACTTTGGGAATTCGCGTAACTGACCTTTGGACTTTCTTTGTTTACGTTGTTTTGTCACTATTGCTTTTATAAGTGTCCTTTTGTGTTTCGCTCTCTTATATTTAGCATCGGAACGATGCTTTTTAAGAGCGGGGTAATGACACGTGTAGTTCTTTATCTTTATTGGGCGACCACTTCTCTGTTACACTACACTCGTAGCGTTGAAATCCTTTGAACGAGCTGCTGCTGCCTGTCATCTCCAGAATGCGACGCTGTTTTGCTACATTTCGCTGCATTTTACCATCACCCTAAAATTTTACGGCATTACGTCCCTTAAGCCCCTAAGTCCATACAGACGCTACAGGTATTGTCCTCGGTGCACTTGTCGTGCGACGTACTTCTGGACGCGTAGAATGCGTCGTAGTATATGCCAGCCGCAAGTGGTCAAAAGCCGCATTCAATTACAATCATTACGACTGCCCTACTGAGGTTATTATCGACCACCACGCACTTTATTGACTTTCCTCGTTGAAAGACATATCCGGCCATCTTGCTTGCTGGGCTTCTTCATATCAGGAGCATGAACTACGTGTGATATAAAGATCCGCTCGCAAACGCACTGATGCTGACCCTATGTCCCGCTCTGCAATACCGTGCGACCCTACTGACTGCCTTTCCACCTCTGGCTGCACGTTGTTCTCGATCGGTGCCGACACCATTGCTTTCTAGCAGCGATGTGTCTTCTGGATCGCCCAACTCATAGACTTCATCTCCGGACCACCCTGTCTCCCGGTACCTCGATCGAACCGTCAAGCTTATCATTTCACCATACTAAATCGGCTACTCTACACGTACAGTTACGTGCCAGATGTTCATAAATTGCTGCGCATCATTCCAAGAACTTCGATCTCAGACATATGGGCTCCTTCTGCATCGATTCACAGTGCGCTAACGCTGTAGTTTTTTTTTTTTTGTTAATTTACGACTGCGCCAGTGCTATTACTAGCGTGGCATGTCCAACTTCGTTCAGAAATTGGCTCGCTAATACATAGACTATCGGTGCCGTAAACCACCTCCTCATCATCCAATTGGTCCCATTTAACATCTCTCTTGCTCCGCTTGCCCATTCCACCTCTTCGGTGTGGATCGCTAAGCTCCGTTACCACTTACTGCAGCTGGCAACCAATTGGTCATTGTCGTGGTGAATCACTTGACAAGATATGCAGAAGCAACGCTGTACCAGCCGGTACTGCGAGAGATGTTGCCCCATTTCTTCTTCGAAACTTCATCCTGCACCATGGCGACCCAGAAGAAATCCTCAGCAACATAGATCTTGACAAGGAACGAAAGAACCCTTTCTGTCTGACATCGTACAAATTATTCTTGCTGAATGCCACATTTTCACTGCACAAGCACAGCGTACCATCAAGAAACTAACGGTCTTACAGAACGCCTCAATCACACTCTCGCCGATATGGTCACCATTTACGTCGCATCCAATCATGTTAATTGGGATCATGTCGCATATGCATGCAACACCGCGACACGGTCTACTACTAAGGAGGAGGAAGAGGGAAATAACTTTATTGAGACCCACTCTTGGTTTAGTGGTTGGCAGGGGTCGCGGGCCGCATCCACGTTGGAATGGGAAGCCCGTGAGCCTCCGCCCTTTCGTGAGCCCTCTGGACTGCCCTGGAGCTGGTTCTGGTGGTCGTCGCTTCGCAGGGCGTCTGTCCAGTCTTCTTCTTTACAGAACACGGCACCGCTTAACGGAGAGCATCGCCAGAGCATGTGCGCTAGCGAGCAGTACGATTCGCTACAATCCGGGCATTGCGGCTCTACTTCTGGTGAATAAAGTCTCAGTCTGCCTCTCGAGGGGAACAACCCTGTCTGAAGCGTTCTGAATATAGGTGACTGTGGTATAGTCAGTTTAGCATGGGGGAGCAGGACGGTCCTCCTCCACAGCTGATAGTGCGTTGTTATTTTGTCACATCCCGACAACGCCAACTAGCTGGCACACGGACGCCCGCGAGGACTCACGCACCGCGGAGATCGTGGTAAGCGAAGTGGCGGGGAGGGAGGGGAGCACCGAGACCCGCTACTCACCTACTACTAAGATTTCTCATTTTTTCCCATTTATGAGCGCCATCCTTCTCATACCATCGACACCATTCTGCCATACCCTCCAGATGTCTCGGAGTGCGTGCCAGTCTTTCAAGCTGCAAGATGCACTGAAGAGTGTCGTCAAGTTGCCTGCACATTCACTTCTTTTTACGAGTAACGCCATAAAAACACTCGTGAAGACCCCCACTTAATTATCTGAATTATCACCCGACAACCTAGCGGTGTTTTTCCATACCCCTGGCTTCTCGTCCAAATCTGTTTATAAGTACGATTGCCGCTAGCACGTTCTCAAGTGCACACCTGTCAACTATCTCATCGAGCCATTGATACCTGCCTCAGATAAACGTCACCGTGGCCGTGACATTGTGGATGTTGAGAAACTGAAGCCTTACTAGGGCCCTCTTGGCGTCGCCACCTGTTAACGCGTCAGGGTGATTCCTTTTTTGTCTGGCGGGGAGGTGGCAGTTGTAAGGAAGAAAAGCAGCCCGGTCAGTGGCCTCGTGAACGCGTTGCTCAACAAGGAGAGCACGCGCTGGAACTCCGTGTTGTTGTTAGGCCACCTACCAGCGGCTACTCATATTTTGCAATAGGAATCAATAAATTACAAACACTACAAAGCAAAAGGCCGAGAGGGATACTTGGGGAAGGCCGTATTTAATTCATTGCAATACCATTAAAATACTTCAACAATCACTGCTTGATTGCGTTGGCATAAGTACGAGTGAAAGAGATACACAAGAGTCGCCCATACCATATTTCTTGAATGTCGTGGTTCCTAAGGTCGAGCACCTTTGTAAAATTTATAAGTATATCTTCATCATCACCATCATAAGCTTGTTTTATCTCCACTGCAGGACCAAGGCCTCTCCCTGCGATCTGCAACTACCCCTGACCTGCGCCAACCGATTCCAACTAGCACCCTCGAATCTCCTAATTACATCGCTCCACCTAGTCTTCTGCCGTCCTCGACTGCGTTTCCCTTCTCTTGGTACCCATTCTGCCACCCTAATTGTCCAATAATTATTTAACCGGCGCATGACATGACCTTCCCAGCTTCATTTTTTTCTCTTCATTGCAGAAAGAGAGAGAGAGGGAGAACAAGGATACGAGATGCAGAGATGTCGGCCGGAGGTGTATTCCTCTAGCCAGCTACTCGGCGTTGGGGGAGGTGAGGCGCATGATGGGTGACAATGACGAGAGTGAAGAAAGAGGCGCATGATGGCTGACAATGATGAGAGAATGAGGATGTAAAACATATGGCAATCAATTTGGCATGCTCAAAGCCGACAGTTCAGGCCCTCACTTTTTAAAATGTTTAGTAACGCCTCGATGGCCTTGAAACTCGATTGAGTGTCTGGCCAGGGGCCTAATATAACATCCACCGATAACGATGGGCTGTCGAGATGCTAAGGTCATTTTCCAACTTTTGACGCTCTTCCACGTACTTAGGGCAGTCGCAAAGCACATGACCTATAGTTTCATTCACCTTGCACGACTCACAATTTGGACACTCGTTGCGTCGCATGAAGTGCACGTATCTGCGCGTAAACGCTACCCCCAGCCTTAGTCTGTGCAGAACACTGGCACAGTTGCGTTGATTTTTCGATGGTAGCCTAAATTTTATGGTAGGGTCCAATCTCCGGAAGCGTCTATGGCGATTATTCGGATTGTCCCAGTGCTTTTCTGCCGATTTACGGATGACACTAGTAGCAGCGGTTGCGAGCGTGCACGAGGGAACCTCTGTCTAGAAAGCGTTCTGCTGGGAAAACTGGTTACGGCGGCTGAACAAGTTCTGGCGAGCGCTAAAACGAAGAAAGCCACTGAACCAGAAACAATTGTTGGTAACTTCAAGAAAGGCTTTGAGGAATTGAAGGGGGCCTGGCCTACTTAAATGAAACTGTGAGGAACTGAAGTCTGAGAACGAGAAACTGAAGATTACGAACTTGGCACTTACAACTAGAAACGCAGCCTTGGAACAGAAAATAGGTGTGCTAGAGCAATACTCACGCAAAAATAATGTTGAACTAAAGGGTGTGCCCTGCACCCAAGGAGAAGACTGTGTGGCGATTCTTCAGGATTTTAAGAGTAAAATTGACTGCCCGCCATCGAGGGACGACATCGAAATTGCCCATCGAGTGCCATCTGTCTCAAGCACGAAAAACTTAATCGCAAAGTTCACCTCGAGAGAAAAGAATGCAGAATTCGTAAGCAAGGCGCGTAAGGCGCGTCTCCAGACTCGCGACCTAGGCTTTCATTGAACTGAGTCTAAGCCGATTTACGTCAACGACCACCTGACACAAGAAAACAAAAATATATTTTCGAAAGCTCTGTCTCTGAAAAAAGAAAACCGCTGGCAGTTCCTATAGACTGGTGACTGCCTAATCAAGGCAAAGAGGAACACTGACAGCAGGGTTTTTCGAATTCGAAACGAGGCAGATCTGACAATTTTCACTAACCATGTGTAATAACACTTCATTTCTTCCAACATGGCGTGCGCTTAATCAAACGAACTGGCATCGTAGTTGTCAAATCCCAGCTGCTCAGCTATCCATTTCAATGCAAGAAGTCTGAAAAAACACTATGACAGATTTCATCTGATGTTATCATCGATCAATATTTCCTTTTCACTGGTTTGTGTAACAGAGACATGGTTAAGCGAAAGCGATAAGAACTTGTTTTCATTTCCATCATACACTCTGGAATATCGTCATCGCGTGTCATCCAACCACGGCGGTTCCGGAATCTTTATTTCACAAGATATGGAGTATAAACGCAGGCTAGATTTAAATCTTAGTATGCCTGGTTGCGATGCAGTATGGATTGAAATCAGTAATTCATGTTTCAATACCGGTGAAAAGAGCACTGTATTTAGTTGCATCTACCGATCACCGAGCTCTAGTATAAACACGTTTTGCTGCGCTCTATATGAAATTTTGCACGCTGTTTCGAATGAAAACAAGAACATGGTTATCATGCGAGACATAAATATCAATCTTCTAGATGAGGACTGCGCTTACAGCAGAGAATACATTAGCATCTGTCTTGGATACGGTAACGAGTCTTTGTTACAACTACCTACTAGGTGCGTCTCTATCTCGAGTACTCTCATCGATCATGCACTAACAAACCTGCTTTATCCCCCTAAGACTTTTATCGTACGAAGCAACATAACCAACCACTTTCCAATTGTGCTCTGTTTTCCACGCCTTAATCACACCTTGGAAACTCTGTGCACAAAACCCAGGTTTGACAAAGAACATTTCATAGAGCTAGTTAACAGCTCAGATTGGTCACGCGAAACATCATTAAATGACGCTGAAACCTCTTATAATGAGTTATCTGGCATAATTAAAGCTTGTATATCCTCAGCAACAACAAGAGTTAAGTGCCGTAAACATTTTGCCTCCCCTTCAAACCCTTGGCTTACACCAGGATTGTTTAAGGGCATGCGCAAGAAAGAAAATCTGTATCGTAAATGCAAAAATAGACCATTTAACCAAGCTCTTAAGCTTCGGTGGAAGAAGTTTTCCACCTTACTGACATATCTACTTAAACAAGCGAAGAAAACTTACTACCAAAATGTAATACATATAACCGGGAACGACTCCCGGAAACAATGGGAGATACGTAATGCTTTTCTGAATAAGAATCCTACTAGGCATAGAATAGCGAAAATTCCAGAAAAAGACTGCAGGCTTACAAACCTTGAAAATATTGCATGCGCATTCAGCAACTTTGTTACTACTGTGCCTCATATCCCTGGCGGTAACGACACTCACACCTCACGCTTGTCACAACAATCATTTTATCTCTTCCCAACTACACCCAGTGAAGTTCGAGCAACAATTATGAATCTTAAAAATTGCAGTCCTGGTTTAGATTCCGTATGCTCGTATCGTATCAAACAAATTGTTGACAGCATAAGTGAAGCTCCCAGTCAGGTTGTCAATTTAATCTTTAAATCTGCCATTTTTCCTAGTGGCTTGAAAAGATCAAAAATAATTCCTGTGCACAAAAAAGGAGACGTCACCTTACAAGCAATCTACACGCCCATATCCATCTTGCCATGTTTCAGTAAAGCATTAGAAACACTAATAGCACAGCACCTATCTAACTACTTGGGCAAGTTCTAACTATTAACACCAGGATAGTTTGGTTTTCGTGCTGGATATTCTACTAACCAAGCATTAATCGCCCTCACTGACAAGGTCAAAGCGGAAATTGATGAGGGCAGATCCATAAGATCTGTATTTATCGATTACTCGAAAGCATTTCATTTCCTTAATCACAACATTCTCAGTACTAAACTCAGCGCCTATGGCATAACAGGTCCATCTTTGGAGCTACTGCGAAGCTATTTACACGACAGGCAACAACATGTTTGCATTTCAGGAGTGCTGTCTGACACAAAAATAATTAACACTGGCGTTCCACAGGGGTCCATACTCGGTGCTCTGTTATTTCTATTCTTCATTAATGATTTCCCAAACTGCCTAACTTCTACAGAATGTCTTTTGTACGCGGACGACACCACTATTTGCGCCTCCCATAACGACATCATTACGCTAACTGAGCGTTTAAATGATGAACTAAATAATGTAAGTAGTTGGTGCAAAAAAAAATAAATTGCTAATTAACCCTCAGAAAACAAAGTTTATGGTTTTTAGTTCACACAGTATACCTCGACCTGACCTTCCACCACTGTACATAGCTTCTCACCCCATATTACCATCCAATGAGTGCTCATTTTTAGGTTTTGAATTAGACTCCTTTCTAAAGCTTAATTTGCATGTCCGCTTCATAGAAAAGAAAGCTGCCTATCATATCACGGTGCTTTTAAAGGCCAGACAGTACATTCAAAAGCACACTTTTCTGACATAATATTACGCGTTCATTTATAACCATTTCAATTACTGTATCAGTTCTTGGGGCCTTACATATCGCTGTCATATAGCTTCCTTGCAGCATTACGAAATAGCGCCGTCCGTATAATCGCTTCAGCTCCTTATGACGCTCATGTTACCCCCATCTTCACTGAATTAAGTATCCGCACAATAAATAAAATTATCTGGTCAACCATAGCATCGTTATATACCGCCTTCTAAAAAACCCACAATTACATTATATCATTGGCAGGAATAGTCTTGCTAATCCTAACATTACCAACTTCTCTTTACAAAATAACCTTTTACTTCCAAAATCACGCAGCAACTATGGCAAACTAACTGATTGTTTTTCAAGTGTGAAAATGTGGAATAATTTACCTGCTCACGTGAAATCCTAACCTATATTATCGTCATACCAACATTCACTGAGAGCTTATATTAATACCTTGTAAACTGCATCTATCCTTTGAAGTATTTTTATGTTGCTTATTATGTACATCCTTTATGTTGGGATGTGTTGCCATAGGTTTTATTACTTTACCACTGGTGGAAATTGTGTAATTCGTTCTTTGCTTATAACCAAAACATGAGGTCCCACTGCACTTTGTAACTGTGGGGCCTCTTTCTGTATAAATTCTACTGCATATATGTACCACTAATGAATGAAGCAATAAACTTGAAGTTGAACTTGAACTGGAGAGGAGGCAGTAAGCGTTCACTCTTGAAAAAAATTTGGCAGTGGCTTAGCTCGGCTATGCCAGGATATACGTAGCGAAAGATAAGGCATAGCATGGTTAGCCTTGGTTAATCTTGATTGCAAGTCCAGGTTAGTCTGGTTGTCTAGCTGTGTTGCGACGTTTAGCCAGTCGTTCGGCGTGCTGTTCGTCTGTTTCCTGGGGGATTCGTTTCCTGTTGATCTCGTTGCGATGTCGATTCCAGGCCTCCTCCTGCTTATCAAAATTGTCGCCATCCATACTGCCGCCTTAACTGCGGTTGCAGCGCGCGCGAGCTCTCCTTTTCAATCCTCCGGCATGTTACAAGGCTACGACGCAGCTGGCGAAGCGAGCAGTGGCGAGTGCAACGACGAAGAACGCGCTGTGACGTCATACCTAACGGCGGTGGCGCAAGGCGTGGCGCTGTGGAGCGGCGGAACACCTGTGACTCGATGCTAATAGTGGCGCATGCGCAGTGGTAACTAGGGAGTAGAAGAGAAATATCTGTGGCGAGGCGTGCGTTGTGACGTCATGTGCCTCCTCGAAGCACCGCCACGGCGAAATCGCGAGTTCGTGGCCAGTAAAGCTGTCGCTTTGAAAGGAATTTCAAGCAGTGATTCGGGTTCTTCGAGCGCCTTCTTCGCTTCGGCATCGGCCAGTTCGTTGCCGTGTATGCCACAGTGACTGGGAATCCACATGAAATCTGATGTGGTGGCCGTTTTCTTGCGCCAAAGTGTAGAGCTCGGCAGTTTGAAGAGCCAACACTCTGTAAACGCTTTCTTTGAACACCACTCTAAGTAGTTGCAGAGCCAATTTTGCATCACTGAAGACGGTCCATACTTGAGGAGGCTGTCGCGAAATATATTGAATGGCCTCTCTGATTGCCACTAGTTCCGTAGATGTTGTCGTCGTCTTGTTACACAGACGGTACCGCCGAATGACTTGATGCGCTGGCACGACGCAAGCCACACCAGACGCATACGACGAGACCGATCCGTCTCTATACACATTCAAGTGGTAAATGTCTGAGGCCGACGGTAGGCATTCGCGATTTTTGAGAAATTCTGGGAATAGATAGGCGTACCCATGTTTTGGACATCACCCATGGGGGCATACGCGGAAGGTCAGCAGGGGCGAATTATGATGGTATGGCAGATTCTTGGCATTTAATGGCTTTTGAACAAGTTGAGTCCGGCCGTATGTCGGGAAGTGTCGGAACGGGTGGCGTCCTTGACGGCACAGCAATCGCAAAAATACTCGAAGAGGTTCGCATCGTAGATAGATAGGTAAAGGGGTGACGCGGGCCTCCTCAATTGTTCCGTAGGTTGAAGACCAACGTGGAATACCAAGGCATGTTTTCAGCATCTGTGCCTGGGCACTTTTCAGCGTACGCAAACATGACCGGCTCATATTTGATAACCTGCCAGGTTATACCGAATGTAGCCGACGTAGAGAGCCTGGTAAAACCGGCGTAGCGAATGCTCAGATGGACCCGACTTCTTACCGGCCAGAAAGCGAAAAACTTGAGCAAACCCAGTAACTTTTTTCTATTATTGCCACATGTTTCGACCATGAAACACCGTGGTCAATGACAACGCCGAGCTATCAGTAGTGGGTCACATATGGGATGCCATTGCATCTGATATTGCCATTGATCATAATAAGGTACCACCAATAAACTTCCGTGTGAACGCTATCTCAGCGCTCTTATCTGGGGCCACTTGCAGTCCTTGGCACTGCAGATACTAAGACGTTAAAGAAAGAGCTCACTGCAATTTTGCACGAATTTGCGGTCGCGTGACTGCGGACGCTCATATGCATATGTCGTCTGCACAGGTACTGATGCTTATTGTTTCAGGAGTTAATTCTGCAAGGCCAATAAGGGCAACATTGAAAAGAGTCGCGCTGAGCATTCCTCCTTGAGGCACTCTACGGACGACAACGTTTCTCGTTGAACCATCATTCGTGGACATGAAGATTGTGTGCCCATCTGGGTAATTTTCAATCCACATGTAAAGACGGCCGCCGATGTCCAAATTACTGAGGGCATCAAGAATGGCTACGTGCAGTACATTGTCAAAGGATCCTTTTATGTGTAAGAAAACTGCTCCCACAAGTCCTTGACGATTTTTTCGTGTTCCATACTGGACACGAGATCAATGAGCTCATCTATTGCAGACCGTCCATGTCTAAATCCGGTCATCATTTCAGGATAAAGCTCATTCTTTTCCATGAACCATTCTAATTCAGTTAGCACCGTCGTTTCCATCACCTTACCGGTACAGATAGCTAAAGCTAGTGGCGGATAAGAAGACATTTCGTAAGGCGATTTTCCTGGCTTTAGGAGGGCCACCAAACGGCTGATTTTTCACTGCTGCGTGACTGTACTGGATGACCACGTGTCGTAATAGTACGACAGCAGGCATTGCCGCCCTTCCACATCAAGGCGGCACAGAGCCGTATATGAAACACCGTCAGGTCCAGGTGCAGAAGATCGTCTCGAAGCAGCAAGTGCAGCTTCCAATTCCGGCATCGTGAAAGGAAGGTCAAGGCGAGCACCATTAGGAGGGGCATGGGTGGATCCAATGTTGGACATGTTGAAATATCCGTACGGGTGACTCTCTTACAGACATCGTCAGCAACCTGCACTTCCGTCAGAGAATGGTGAATTGCTAGAGCACGGACAGGATGTTTTTGCTGAGGAGGGGCACGAATGCTTCATACTATCTGCCATATCCTAAAAAGTGACTTTCAAGGAACCAGAAACAAACAGAAGGTCCTCCATGGTTGTTTTGCCATTTTTTAAAGGTGACGCCTTATTTTCGTTGAGATCGTCGACATTAGACAAGGTCTAATGACGATTGAGTTCATTTAACCTTCCTTTCCGCTCTGCGAAGGGTCGTGCAGGGCCGTTCATATTCAATATCAATCGCCGTTCTGGATGTAGGTGCACTAATAAACTTAGCTGTCTTCTGCACTGAAGATACAATAATGTATTTTATATCAGATGGTGAAGTGATGTCTCCGAAATACACTTCGACACATGTAGTGAATGAGCACCAATCTGTGAAGCGTACAGCAGATGCGGTTTAATGCACAAACCACTTAATCTGCTCATATGTAGGTATATGATTGCTCCCATGCGTTTCTATGTCCAAGCACCAGCTGACTGAGGGTAGGAGCCTCTGAGATACAATAGTGAGGTCTAGGCAGCATCCGTTGGTAGTGCCGCGGATGTAAGTTGGAGACCCATCGTTGATGACAGACCTTCAATGTCTATGAAGTCCATCAGGTTCCTACCAGTTCATTGCGGCATGCCCCAGTAAGGATGATGAGCATTGAAGTCTCCAATAACAATATGAGGGCCTGGAGAACTTTGTAACACAGTGGATAGGTAGAAGAGGTCAAGTCTTTGTCTAGAAGGTATGTAGGCGGCGGTGATCGAAAACACATGTAGCGTATGTTTTATAGTCACACACATATTCATTGCGGTCATGTGGAGTGATCGTGCCGAACAAACGCCATCTCACGGCGTATACACATTAACACTTTGCTCTTGTGTCCATCTTCACGTGACCAGAGCTTAACTATCCGGAAAGGCGAAATTCCCACGGGAGATTTGGCTCGCATATCACTATCACTGGGAAGCGGTATTTAAAACCCGTTGCTCAAAGTCAAACATGCGGCCGCATAGACCTCGAGCATTCTATTGCATTATAACAGAACCATGCATCTTCTGCTCCAATGTCCAGTGTTTTATCGTGAGAGCAATGATTGCCACCCTTATTTTAGAGCCGCTAATAACGGCGGCATATCATCTAATGCCTTCACGACGGATAGTAAAGCTGGCGTTGCCAATCCGGAAAGCAATATACACCTAGTGTTTACTAGCTGTTTAAGCATATCTATCACCTTTTCATTTCCAAGCCTTTCATTACCCTCCAGGCTCTTGGGGAGCGCCGAAGGAGTATCTCCGCCAGAAGTCCTTTGTGGTAGCGAAGGCCACTCTACAGCCGAAGAGGTTGGACGCACATTGGATGGCGCTTCATTCCTTTACGGGGGCGGAGGTACTGGGGGAGACGCATCTTGTGTGTGCCGGCCTTGCTCTCTCTCTGTGGTGCGCGTTAGATCCAAGTACTCAAAGGAAGTGCCTCTTTCCCCCAGGACTTTCTCTGAGAGCGCTGACATCTTTGCCGCAACCACCGCCTTTTCTTGTGGACGGAATCGGCAGCCTCCTTGTGCATAGAGTTCTCCCTCACCATTTTTCACAGAATGTGTCTCTCCTCTGCCATTTTGGGGCTGTCCTTGGATATCACTTCATCAGCTCCGGAGCAATTCTCACATTTCATGGCGTCAGTCTCACAGGAGCCTGCCTGATGAGCGCCACCACATCTTCGGCACGACGTAGAATTCTTACACACAGCACTCACGTAGCCCAGTTTGAAACACTTGTGACACTGTAACGGTCGTGGCACATATGGACGCACTGAGTGCCTCACATAACCTACTTTCATCGATGCTGGCAAAGATTTTGGCTCAAAGACCAACTTAATGCACCGGGAGCGGCTGAATCGGTGGATATCGAGGATTCGCACTGTTGACGATAGAAGAGATTGCAGGTCTTCATCCTTGATGTCTATGTCCACATCTGATATAACATCAGTGTAGGTATCGTTGCCGTACGCTAGGAAGAAGCGAATTGGGACGTTGCCAACCACTTGAATGGCTTTCAAAGCCTCCAATACCGCCTGAGAACTCACATCCACCGTCCGAATCTTCTTCCGAGCATTAATGTGGATCTCTCTCACATGTCCTGAGGCTATTCGATCGAAGTATTTTGATAGCGTTGTCTGTTCAACGAATTTAAATTCGTTGCTGCCGTAGTTAGGGTGTAGCCCACGGAGAAGACCCATTCGTCACATCTGCGTTTATGCGTAGAATCACTTCCTGCTGACGTCCGGCGAAGCTTGCGCTTCAAGTGGGGCAATTGCACTAGCGTGTAATCGCTGTCCGATTCCATCTCTGCAGCTGTTGAGCTGTCAGATGAATCGGGAAGCCTATAGTCGGTGATTTCGCGGTATCCCACGGACAGTGCTGCCCCCGCGAGACTCGCTTTGTAAGGAGAGTGCGGGGGGTCCTCCGTCCCCCATTTCGGGGGGCGAGGTCATCGGGGAAGCTCCTGATATCCAGAAGTCGCACAACTTTGATGAACCACAGAACAAGGCTAGATACACCTGCCCTCTTCATGGCAATTAGAATATCCTCTATACCCGTTCGCTCTCTGATCCAAACCGCTCCCTTTCTGTCTTATAACGTTATGACTAACAATCTTCGTTCTATCGCTCTTTACGTGTTCCTTAACTTGTTCTGAAGCTTCTTTGCCAGTCTCCAAGTCTCTGCCCCACATGTCAGCACTGGTAAAGTGCACTGTTTGTACACCTTCTTTTTCAATAATAATGGTAAGCTTCGAGTCAGGAGCTGACAATGTCTGCCGTATGTGATACAACCCATTTTTACTCTTCTATGAATTTCCTTCTCATGATCAGGGTTTCCTGTGAATAATTGACCTAGGTAAACGTGCTCCTTCACAGATGCTAGGGGCTGACTGGAGATCCTGAGCTCTTGTTACTTTGCCCGGCTATTCATCATTATTTTTGTCCTTATGCATATTAATGTTCAACCCCACTCTTACGCTCTCTCTGTTAAGGTCCTCAGTCATATGCTGTAACTTGTATGCACTGTTGCTTAATAGAACAATGTCAATGGCAAACCGATGGTTGCTGAGATATTCGCTGCCGATCATTATTCCTAAGCCTTCCCCAGTGTAATACCTTGAATACTTCTTCCAAGCACGCAGTGAATAGCATCGGAGAGATTGTGTCTCCCGATCTGACCCCTTTCTTTATAGGTATGTTCCCTCTTTTCTTGTGTAGAATTAGGTTAGGTGTAGAACCTCGGTAGATATTTTCCAAGGTATTCACGTAAGCGTTCTGTACTCCTTGATTACGTATGCCTCTATCACTGCTGGTATCTCTACTGAATCAAATGCCTTTTCGTAATCTATGAAAGCCATATAGAGAGGCTTATTGTACTCTGCGGATGTCCCGATAACCTTATTAATGTAATGAACGCGATCCGTTGTAGAGTATCCCTTCCTGAAGCCAGCCTGTTCCCTTGGATGACTAACGTCCAGTTCTTATTCCATTGGAGATTACTTTGGTAAATATTTTATATAATACTGCGAGTAAGCTAATGGGCCTATAGTTTTTTTAATTCTTTAACGTCTCCCTTTACGTGGATTAGCATGATTTTTGTGTTCTTTCAGTTTTCTGGGACCATTGCATTCGACAGAGTCTTCGAATAAAGAGCCACCAGTTTTCGAAGCATTAGGTATCCTCCATCTTTGATTAAATCGACTGTTATTCCATCTTCTCCTGTTGCTCTTCCTCTTTTCATGTCTTGCAAGCCCCTTCAAGCCTTATCGCTTGTTATACCAGGAGTTTCGGTATCCTGTTCATTACCGTTTCTAATTGAGGTATCCTGACTCCTTGGGTATTGTACAGGTCAGTATAGAATTCCTCCGCCTCTTTTACTATTTCTTCAAGATTGCTGAGCATATTACCCCGCTTATCTTTCAGTGCGTACATCTCGGTTTGTCCTATGCCAAATTTCTTTCTCACTGATTTCAGGCTGCGTCCATTTTTCACGGATTCAGTCTTTCGGAAGTTATAGTTCCGAATATCACTTATTTTTGCCTTGTTGATTAGTTTTGACAGTTCCGCGAATTCTATCTTACCTCTTGAGTTGGACACTTTTATACTTAGTTGTTTCTTTATAAGGTCCTTCGTTGCTTGGGAGAGCTTGCCTACTGGTTGCCTTGGTGCCTTGCCTCCCACTTCAATTGCTGCCTCTTACAGCAGCAATTGCAGCCTACTTACGGTTTCATTCATAGCTCTATGTCATCATCATCTCTCTGTTCTAAGGCTGCATATTTGTTTGCAAGTACTAGCGTTAATTTGTCTGCTTTTACCCTTAAAGCGTCTAGGTTGACCTGTCTCTTGACCAATATTGCTCTTTCTCTCGTCAAATTGAGGTGAATCCTCGCCCTCACTAGCCTATGATCACTGCACTTTACCCTACCTATCACTTCTAAATCCTGCACTATGCTGGGATCAGCTGAAAGGGTGAAGTCATTTTAATTTCTTGTTTCACGATTAGGGCTTTTCGAGGTACACTTTCTTTTGCTAAGCTTCCTGAAAGAGGTGTCCATTATTCGAAGCTTATTCCTTTCTGCGAATTCTACCAGCTTCTCTCCTTTAGCGTTCCTAGAATCGACGCCGTTGTTGTCAATTGCTTGTTCACCCGCCTGCTTTTCCCCCACTTTTGCATTGAAGTCGCCCATTGCTACAGTATACTGAGTTTGCACTTTTCTTATCGCTAATTCAACATCTTTATAAAAACTGATATACTTCCTCTTCATCGTGACCAGATGTTGGGGCATAAGGTTGTATATCAAGAGGTGATTTACTCATTTTCACATATTACATACAATTGTTCCTTTTCATAATCGCAAAGCGGGTTCAGTTGAATTCCCTTTACGAAATGCGAACAGGGAATTGATTATCAAATAGTTTTTGTCAATATAACTAACTGCTCTCTTCATTACAGTTTCTCGAGAGGCTTTGAAAATAGTAGAAGAACAGAAATGGGGCGTTAATTATATTAAATATTACTTTCGGCCCCCTTAAAGCTAACTGTGGGCACAGGAGAGCAGCGACGATGTTGTTGCTCAAAATCCCCTTCCGCTTTCATATGCAGTTCACCGCCTTATTCTTCGGATGGCTATCCGCGCCTGCGCTTGCGGTTAGACCAACTGCTCCTGCATCGACACCGTTGCCGTTATCATCACCGCTCTTGTTACCTTCGGCGACAGCGAGTGATTATGTCCAGTACGAGCTTTGCCCTGGTGCAACCTTCCCATCATGGTCAAGCACGGCATCAGCGCTGCCACCGACAGCACCTTTCCGCCGGGATTTAAAGGACTTGCATCGGCTTTCCGCCTTCACTGGCCACGGGAAAGCAGCGACGATGTTGTTGCTTAAAATCTCCTTCCACTTTCATATGCAGGTTGGTGCAGCCCCGTCTCTTTATTGTATACGTTCAAGCAACCGGTGTCTCTTGCTCTTCCCGTGCCCAAGTCTTGTTTGCGATACCTTGAACGACTGTATATTGTCGTTAAACTTCTGATGCTAAGCGGTGACGTAGAAGAAAACCCCGGTCCTCCCCAGCCTGACCCTAGCAAATTGCACAAGGAACTGCTTGATGCCGTTACTGCCTTGTGAACAAAATTTGACAAGCGTCATACGGAAGTAATGGAATCTTTGGCCGAGTTAAAGGAAAGCCAAGGGGCACCTACGCAAGAAGTCTCAGATCTTACAGAAAGATTGGTAACTTTAGAATCTGTTGTCGAATCTATTGAAAATGCGTCGGCGCCAACTGAAATTAACCGCCTTGTTCATGCAACTGTTAGAACTAAAGGTGCCGTACTCAATTCAAGGCTCGACGAAATGGAAGATCGGTCTCGAAGGGACAGTTTATTACTTTATGGCATATCTGGCAATGCTAATGAGACGTGGGCACAATCCGAAGACTGTGTTAAAGATCTGCTGTGGAGTCATCTAAGCTTGAACGTTACCGATGATATGATCAACAGAGCGCACAGGCTGGGTTCCTTTGTGCAACTAAAGACACGCCAAGTTATCGTCAAGTTTACGTCTTTTAAAACGAAAGAGTTAGTTCTTTCTCAGAAAGCTAAGCTGAAAACAGCTGGCATCTCCGTAGACGAAGACTTCTGCAGATCAACAGACTTTTCACGAAAAAAACTAATTGAATACGGAAAATCTAGCGGCCAACCTTTTTCACTGCGCTTTAACAAACTTAACATCAACAAAAGGCATTACATCTACTGCGCATCCACTGATAACGTTTGTGAAGTTGACTGCCCTCGTGAGTCACATAGTAATCGCAACCCACCTTTAAGCAATACTGGCAATTCGTCCGCAGACCTATCTTCCCGCCACGCAAATGATGTATCTCTTCTTTTTAGCAATGCACGTAGTGTGCTCAACAAGCGAGCGGCACTCTCGGCTCATACTGATTCATGTTCCGCTGATATTGTTATTCTATCCGAAACATGACTTTCTGCAAAAGTTCAAAGCAGTGAAATCTTTGACTGTGAAAAAAATATATGCTATTTAACCATATGACCGCGATGTTAGTATCGGTGGGGGTGTCTTGATCGCTGTTAATGAAGAGTTTCCTTCCTCAAGTGTCCAATTCGTGTCAGCTTTAGAAGTGGTGTGCATGCCCATTACCGTTGACAAAAGGGATTGCATTTTTTGCGTATGTTACAGACCCCCAACTGCACCTCGTTCTTTCTGTGATGAACTTCATGACGTCTTAAATATTATAGTCACGCGATATCCCACATTGCCTTTTCTGTTGGGAGATTTCAACCTTCCAAACATCTCATGGCACAGTGGTACCACCACTATCACAAAAAAATCTTCAGAATGCGCACAGTTTCTTGGTGTTTGTTCCGATTTTAAGCTCTCACAATTTTTTGATGAACCTACTCGTACTACTGCAGTTTCCGCTAATATTCTTGATCTCACTTTTGCTACTACACCTGATCTGGTTTCCAAACTTACTTATATCCCTGGTTAAAGTGACCACTTGATTATTCATTTCACTTTGCGTGCCCATGTTTCTACTAAAAAGAGCTTTAAGGTTGTTCGCGATTACAAGCACGCCGATACGGCTTCTACCACGCCAGAAATTGAATCATTTACAGCTGCTTACATCCCCGGTTTTGACGAACGCTCAGTTGAGGATAACTAGCGAATTTTCAAAAATAAACTACTGTCTTTAATTGACAGTTATGTACGTCAACGAAAGATACCCTCAAACACTAGATCGCCATGGTTCAACAACTCTCTTAAACGCCTGCGCAACAAAAAGAAACTGTTATTCCGCCGGGCCAAGCAATCAAATCTCCCCGCTCATTGGTCAACGTACCGTCAAGTGTAAACTGAGTACACTCAAATTACTAGTAAGGCTAAAACTACCTTCTTGAGTGTTACACTGCCCTCGTTTCTTTAAACGAGTCCGCGCAAGTTTTGGAGTGTTGTTAATGGTACTAAAACAAACATTATACATTTAACTTACCCTGATGGTACCAGTGTTCCACCTAATCAATGTTGCAGCGTTTTGAATGAGGCGTTTGTCTCTTTCCTGAATGCCAATATTATCGCCAATTTACCAAGTGCACCAAGTTCAAACTTCCCTGTGATGGATCCTGTAATAATTGACTGGGTTGGTATTAGCCGGCTAATCAATAATCTGTAGATTTCTTCTGCCAGTGGGCCTGATAGTATTAATTCAATAATATTGAAATGCACTGAGGTGTTCTCATCTGTTATTCTTTTTAAAATTTTTGCTCAGTCATTGTAGTATTCTTCGCTCCCGCGTGACTGGAAGAAAGGAAAGGTGCTTCCATTCCCAAAGTCAGGCAATGCGCATGCTCCCGAGCAATACCGCCCCATTTCATTGAGAAGCATCCCATGCAAACTTTTGGAACACATCATTTGCTCTCGCCTTTTTGAATTTTTGGAAACCAATTCATTCCTGTCAACATGGCTTCAGAAAAATGTACTCGTACGAAACCCAACTACCTTGCTTTATTAATGATCTTCTTGCTGCATCTGACAACAGTTTGACGTTGACTGTATTTTCTTGGACTATGCTAAGGCCTGTGATACCGTAACGCACGATCTACTAAACCTTAAACGCGATCAGCTTAGCATTGATCCGTTAGTATTAGCCTGGATTAAGGACTTCCTTTCCAATCGAACTCAGTACGTAAATGCCAATAACCCTTCCTCTGCTTTTTCATCGGTTACATCAGGGGTCCCGCAGGGATCCGTCCTCAGGTCTCTGCTCTTTCTAACTTATACTAACGATCTCCCTGACTACGTGAAATTGTCTTCAATTAACCTATTTGCTTATGACTGTGTAATATATCATAACATTAGTGACCCGCCGATTCCACTAAACCACAAAAGGACCTTAACAATTTATCTATATGGTGCAATGCGTGGAACATGAAACAAAACGTAAATAAACGTAAATATATGCGCATATCACGCCGCTCTAACAATACTGGCACCCGCATGTATTTTCTGAATAGCGCTCCCCTCTATCAAGGTAATTTTTAGAAGTATCTCGGCCTTTACATCACTAACGATCTATTATGGCACAAGCATGTTGAATTTATAACTTCTAACGCTAATCGCACGCTAGGCTATCTACGCAGAAACTTTTACGCCGTTCCTGCATATTTAAAACTGACGCTCTAAAAACGCTTCTTGGATCAAAATCAGAATATGCCTCGGCCATCTGGGATCCCCCTCAAGTATCACTAACCCTCTCCCTCGAAGTCGTCCAGAACCGCGCGTCCCGGTTCATTCTATCTAATTACTCTCGTCGTGCTAGCGTAACACTCATGAAGCAAACCCTTAACATACCGGAACTTTCAATACGTCGTGCTTACAGTCGCCTCTGCCTTTTGCACAAGATTTACCACAACCCGGTAATAAAAGAAATACTTCTTAGTCCTCCTTCCTACTTTTCATCCCGCAGCGATCACCTTCATAAAGTTTTCGTGCCATCTTGTCGGACGAACGCGTACTATTACTCTTACCTCGCAGCTGCAATGACTGGAACCACCTCCCTGCATCGGTCGCTGCTATTATAGACTCATCGAGGTTCAAGACTGCTTTTTTCCATGCCATCTAACAAATATTTTATTCATTGCTCAGCATTCTTTTTCTGTGTATATGTACTCCTCCTTTCTGTAGCGCCTACGGGCCTTGAAAGTATTTCAAATAAATAAATAAACAGAAACTTTAGCAGTCTTCATTCCCCTTGGGAATGAAGGCGTTCCCTTTGGCAATAAGATGATTGATTATATGAACTTAACAAGGAGTTAACGAACAGCAACAAGCTTAATTTGCTTTACAGGTAATTCAGTATAATTTGCATGGTTCGTTGAGATGAGGTACATAAAACGGCTGTTTATTAACGCTACAGATTCGCTCAATAAAATTGAAATTCAATTAAGCAATTTGGAGGGCAACAAGAAAGTACACAGCTTGTAAGAAATGCATTAAATCCGTGAACAAGATCAGCCCCTTATACCGCATCACCGTCAGTGGTTTCCGAGAGCTTGTCGTTTACGTTTTGTTAGAAAGGTGTTCAATTATTTCCAAAATATTATCTGCAGTTTCTCTCATTTTTATCTAGTGAACACTTTATGAATGCGCACATTGACCATTAATATTCATTGTTCAATTTGTTAAGCTATGACGGAAATAGCTTTAGGTCAGCAAGATCCCGGGTTGTCATAAAACGTTTTAAGAGCCTACTCGTGCGGTTTATCATCCTTACGTGGTTAGGAGTTATCCATGGCTTACGTTGTTTATCGTTAGCAACTTTACAACTCCACGGAAAACACTTGCCATACACATTTCTATCGTATTAGTGAATATTTCGTATGAGTTATCAGACTTGAAACAAGGAAGAACAGGCAATCAATGAGTAGTTACTACGCAGTCACAAAAAGAAATGAGAGCTTGCTCAGTGATGCGCCAATAAGAACACACATCACGGTTACTCACTGTAACCCCAGACTGAAACGAAAAAGAAGTAAATGCACTGATCATTAATGTCGAAATCAATTGTACCAGCGCAGTTAGCAACAGAAGCCACATCAAGAATAGATTAATTAAGAAAACTGGAAAGAAGCGGTAATACTCGTGGACATATGAAGCTCTTGAAGCCATTTTCTTCAATAATGAAATGAGTTCAAAACTAGCTCCTAACACCTTCAACACATTATTATGGTATCCCTCTCTAACCATATTTATTTAATTTTGTAAGCAACAAAAGTCAAGAAGGCTTTCAAAAAATGTTGAATAGAGCGCGAGATTATCAGGCTCCGTGTAAAGTGCAAAGGCGACGCCGCGCGCCGTATGCAGCACGTGCAAGTGAAGGCGCGTCAGGGGAGGCGACGATCGCGGCTCGCAAGGGAGGAAAGCGGGGAGGCGGCCAGCGTCCTACTCGAGCAGCAATTGCGTGTTTTGCGCGACCGCGCGCGGTCTCCTCGCGCCCCGATTTGAGGGCGATCTGTAGAAGGACGCGCTGTTCTCGCCGCCAAGTTTGCATTGGACCGATGGATACAACGAACGCCACTTGGCTCGATTGCTGCGGCCGCGTCTACGCACGCCAGCGTTTTGACAACGAGTTTCCGCGGTCATCGAGTGCAATGTCTTCATGTTCGCCTGTGCGCCTGACACTATTTTGTTAATTTAGTTAGTAAGCCAATGTCCTCATGTTTATACGGCCAATAAAACAACTGTCCTTACTTCATATAGCTTTCTACCAATTTGCTATCGCAATCGATGTTCGCGTTTCGGTGGAACTGGGATTTTTTATTTCAAATCCTCCATTAGGTGACATTAATGTCGCGCTGTAATAAACCAGAAAGAACACGAGACCAGGCATTAAGGGCACTACACTCACAAATGACTCATAACAGTCCCCTATAACCCCAGGAAATAAAAGGATATAATGGACTTTCTTCAGGGCACTTCCATCAGGGCAACAGAAAAGACAGAAAAAGCCATATCTCGAATCAGTAACGCAGTCTGTGTCACTTTTCTTGATGTAAACGCCTAAAAAAAGTTTGCACGGAGCAATTTCCTTTCTTCTGCCTAGAATATCAGTCTAGTGAAACCGAGGGTCACACTTGAAAGCCAGCCATTGTGTAGGCATATACACATGGCTATTATTGCGAACTGGTCAAACCAACCCCAAGTCCAAGAATAACAGGCTCGCTCAAGCGTTGGCGTGAAAGGTGTTGTTTCCAAAGCGGCACAGTGCATTTGTGGCGCAACCTGCTAATGCATCGAGTTGCTTTCCCTGAGGAATCCTTGTCACGAAGGTTCAATTCCGCTCATTATCGGAGAAATTTCATGGATCTTTTTCGTCAGTATAAAGTGGCCCTATCCCAGTGCCACATACCTAATTAACCAAGTTGGTGTCAAATCCGTTCATTGAAGACCAGCAATGACCGAGTGGCCCATATTCCAAATCAGTGTCAAAGAGTTTCCTCGAATAGCAGTGCCTACCGAGTCCCGCATCTACCGTGGCTCGTGTCGGCGTGAAAGGAGTTCGTTGAAGACCGGCCCGTATGTACACAATGGCTGATGCTCAGTGATCAAGTCGGTCCGATGGCTGATTTCGTGCCCTGTTACCTCAGCACAGCAACTCAATGCGCTAACAGTTCAACCACGGACCACACAGGACTAAGGAAAGGCGGGAAAACGACTGGATAAAGACATACATACAAACACACCGATATAGATAGATAGCCCGAAGATATTGCGTGAAGTATGCAAATAATGCTAACGCATTAATACCTCATGGCGCAATGTCACAGCCTTGCTATGATAAACGCTGTACCATAGCTCCAAATAAATTTTCATATCCTCAGGTTCTCCGACAGCATCGAAAACACATAAAGTGAGCGTTTTTGCATTTACCACCACGCTTGGCCATGAAAGAAAACCACGAGATTGTATCTGGCAGCACTGTACAGGATAC
The DNA here is from genome assembly GCF_050947875.1 of Dermacentor variabilis. NCBI lineage: Eukaryota > Metazoa > Arthropoda > Arachnida > Ixodida > Ixodidae > Dermacentor > Dermacentor variabilis. The sequence continues at coordinate 1,718,722 of NC_134576.1, forward strand.
ATGCAGCGCCACGTGTGTGGGACATGGAAATCATTTAGCCTTGTTGACAACTCGGAAGCAAGGGCGGCGCTGGCCCGATGTTGCAGCGTTTCTCTACTGGAGAGCTCCTTCATGCACGCTGACCTCTAGCCTGATAACCAAAGATGAGGTCGCACTAACATTATAAGCGCTCCGCAAACGAAGAGTCATGTCGGAAATGGGCCTTCTTATTCGATTAGGGCTGCTCAACACGTCTTCCGGAAAGTAGATGGGATTTCGGGCCACTTGGCCGACGCTGCTGTTAGTGCTTGAAGCGCGACCGAGAAAGGTGGAAGACGGGAAAACAGCACAAGTGTTTTTAAAGTTTTGTACACCAACTTCCGGCAGGCCCCAGTGCTACCTTCGGTATCGAAAAACATGCGTGCCCCTTGTAATTGCCTGATATTCTAACGTCTGTTAGAACGAGATACAGTTGTTGGTATTTCTTTTACATGTACAAGTGAGAATTACAAAAAAAAGACAGATTAGCAAATGGAATAGGACACTTCGTTGCAAGTTCACTCACTTTTCTTAGTTTTGCTCGTTAATTTTAAATCGGGAACCGCGTGGGATGTAACTGACGGTGTCCGTTGCACGGGCGGAAGCTTACGATCACCGCTCATTTGCGAATATCGCAGATCGGCTCGAGCCTGTGTGTAAGTTGTTTAACTCTACTGGCATAAAAAAATAATAGACACTCTTAAACTTACGTCTTCTTGTGGAATAGACGAAATCACGACGAAATTTCTAAAAAATACCAGTGAGTATTCCTCTATCATCTTAGAGAGCATTTTTTCACAATCGTACCTGTCTTCAACTTTGCCTCATGACTGGAAAACAGCAAAGATTATTCCTATCCACAAATCTGGCGAAACTCAGGATCCTTTTAACTACAGGCCCATATCGATTACCTTAGTACCGTGCAAAATTATGGAGCACATCATATTTTCTAACCACGTCAACTTTCTTGAAAAAAATAATTTTTTCTCTAACAGTAAACATGGCTTTCGCAAATTTTTTCTTCTGAGACTCAGCTGGTAACTTTCACTAATGACTTGCATGTATATCTTGATAGCGGTTTTTTGACTGATTGCATATTTTTGGATTTTTCTAAAGCTTTTGACAAGGTTAAACATGTACTGCTACTACACAAACTAAGCGCACTCAACATTGACCCGGGAGCACTCAACTGGATCCAATCGTGCGTTTCTTCTCGTTACCGATTTGTTGGAACTAATGACTCCACATCTCACGCGGCTCCAGTTGAATCCGGTGTTCCACAAGGGTCTGTTCTTGGTCCTCTTTTATTTTTAATATATATTAACGATTTACCTGATAATATTTCCTCACAAATTTGTTTATTCGCTGACGACTGTGTTATATATCGAAAAGTGACTAATGCATCTAATATAGATACCCTTCAATCCGATTTAAATAACATATCTAACTGGTGCCTCACTTGGTGCATGGAACTCAACATTAATAAATGCAAATCTATGCGGATTTCTCGCTCTAACACAACTTGCCCTACCTACGCCCTTAATGACTGCCCCCTTCAATCCGTTCCATGCTACCGTTATCTTGGCATTCAAATAACTAGCGATCTTCCTTGGAAGCAGCATGTACAGTATGTAATATCTAAAGCTAACCGCTCCTTCGGATATTTGAAGAGAAGTTTTTCGCTCGTGCCACTTTCATTAAAACGGCTGTTGTACACGACATACGTCCGCCCCCAATTAGAATATGCCTCATCCGTTTGGGATCATCATCAGAACACATTAATTACCGAAATTGAACCAGTGCAAAATCGCTCGGTTCGTTTCATCTTATCTAACTACCATCGCACTGCTAGTATTACATTAATGAAGAGTACCCTTCAAATTCCATTATTATCTTTTCGCAGAAAATAATCGCGCATTTCCCTTTTTCATAATATCTACTTCAACAACGCATCTCTTCGCCCTCTTTGGATCCAACCTGCGCCTTATTATTCGGCTTGTCATGATCACGTACATAAAGTTAACGTACCCCGTAATAACACCGTCGCGTGCTCACAACCATTCCTTCCTAGGACTGCAGTCGACTGGAATAATCTACCTACATCATTAGTAAGCATCAGTGACCCCACTCCTTTTAAGAATGCAATAATCAACATAAAATAATGTATTGTGGCAAATGGCATAATTATGTACTTATTCCTAAACATTGTCTGCTTGCTAAAGTTTATTCTTTCTGTATTTTTCGTGTTATGTAAGTCTGTTATTTGTTATGAATGCATTACTACTTGTTTAATATTGCTTTTGTTCCCTGGAAATTCCTTGAACTAATCCTGCATTTGTTACTCTTCGAATGTATTCTCGCCCCTCCCCTCTGCAATGTACTATTTTGTACCTTGAGCGTATCACAAATAAATAAATAAGTAAGTGTCCACCTATTCGACAGTTTGTTTTGGGTGCTGCTGATTGGCTGAAGCTGTACGAAAGAGAAGAAAGCATGCTGCCGACACCTGCTTCGTTCACGTTCCAGCCCCAGCCAAGCCAGACAGCCCGATGGACAGCCTAACTAAGATGGACAGTCCACTGGGTATGCTCTGTCTGCTCTTCTTCCCCTCCCCCCATCGGTTAGCTGTTTTTGTTGTCATGAGAAGTATCAAGATGGCAGAAGACGCCGTAGCTTCATGTGGCGTCTAGATCACGAAAACGCAGGAAACAAAACTTTAGATAAAGGCGGCCACTGAGACGTCAAATGCCTTTTGCGGCTGCGTGCTATTCCAGTTCAGCGAATTTAAGCTGCGCCGAGTTTTTTCAGATTTTCCAAAACGTACAAGCTTTTCACAAGAGAAAACCAGTCATTTAGATATTTCTGCGTTAGCTGCGGGGAGATAAGAGTAGTGTCGCTCCATCTATTTTATTATAGCCGTTATCGATGCAGGAACTGTCATTGATGTGCTTGTAATGATAGTCCTGAGTGCGTCCTAGCGGGGCTGCACCGTTTCTCTTTTCCTGAGAATTTACTTTGACGAAGCAAACTTCCAATGCTAGAATACGAAAAAAAGCATAGATCGTCAATTTTATTCAGGGAAAGAAATCAAGCAGTAGCGAAGAAATTACGCCCCACGTAGTTAACTCAATTGTAATTTTCCTCCTATGTGTTGTCCTCAATGTGTTGTGTATTTAGGCTATCGCTCTTCTCCGAACTTCGTAAAGGTGAGAGTTACAAGCAACCTTGGAAAAGAGATAGCCTAAGCAACACAACGAGTAGTAGTTGGCGGTCAAAGTACTCTTTCCTTGAAAACTTTAAGCAGATAAGTATATTTTGTGAATGATGCTAATGATGATGATGGAAAAGTTAATAAAGAGAGTAAGACCATCAGGTCTCCATGACCTGATGGTCTTGGAGATCCTACAGGTGGAGCCCCAAGTCCTGGGCTCCACTGACCTCGGCTGCCGGCCGAACTTACTTCAGAAGCGCCATTTGCTCCTCTGTATCAGAGCTGGCATGCTTTACCTCTCATGAGGCCAAAGGGGTGTTAATCGTTTACCTAGGTAATTAGCTCGACTTATGGGTTTCCTCTCAGTCCCCCCTCCCCCCCGAAATATGGTAGAGTATAGGCTTACCACCTCACCACAGACGAGAGTTTCGGTATAGCGTCGGATGTAGAGCCTGTGGCTTTGGCAAATGCGGATAAACGTACACATGTATCTCTCTAAGATCGACAGCGTCTTCCCCTAAGAGTGACTTGCGAGGGGTACCATATTTTTGAGGCTCAAAACGCTGGATTTGCAGAATTTCTGTAGCGCGAAATGGGATATTAATCGTGGGCGACGGGAAGGACCGTCCGCCACCGCTCGTTCAAAAAGTTCGAGAGCTAGCAGTCGGCCCTCTCCTCGCCCTTTAGTCCGGCGTGGCTCGGGCACCAAACCGAGCGCTGGTGGCAGGTTGGCGTGGGTTTGAGTACTCGCACTGCGGCTGAGGGCACGCGACCCACTGTAAAGAGGCGGCGCGTGTCATGCGAGTCCTAAATTATGACGGACGACATTCCCTCGCGCTCCTGTTCTCCGATCGCCAGAGAACAGGATTATCTGTCGGCCATGGCCCCCGCTGACGGAGCGTCGATAAGCTTGCTCGCAGACGGAGTTTTTCCTTCACTACCGTCAAGACGTGGCATCCGTCACCTTCGTGGTACGTGGCCGCATCGACGTACGTTGTGCTATGGTCCGATTCGATCTGCTTGCGGAGTGGCTCTACCCTTGCAATTTGTCTTTCTCTGCGCAAGTATCGATGCATGTTTCTCGGCAGCGGAGCCACCGAAATGTGTTTCCTCGTATCTCTTGGCAAGTCCACCAGCACCTCGTCTAGGTGCTGCGGACGTGGCGGTATGCCCGCCCGGTTTAAAACGGTTCTACCCGATGATATACCGCTCGATTGGTCCCTCTGCGAGATCAATACCGCTGCCTTTAGCTCTGTGTACGGCTTATGTAAGCAGAGGGCTGGCATTCTCTCTGTAGGCGTGTAACGCGGCAGCCCTAGGGCTGCTTCGTACGAGTTTCTGATGATGGCATCCACTTGTCTCTCCTCAGTCTTGATGAGCGTGTGATAGCATAAGCTTTACATTACGCTGCCGTTGACCAATGCTTGGGCGAGTCTGACGGTGTCTCCTTTCTTCATGCCTTTCTTATGATGTGTAATTCTTCTAATAATTGAGTGGACGTTGTATGTAGTGTGGCGATCGTATGTGTGATTCTGTCATTGCTCTGGATCCAGTAGCCCAAGATTCGGGCTTTCGAAACTTCGACAATTGCGTGACCGTCAACACTTAGGTTTATCTCTCATTACTTTTGTAGTATCAGCTGTGCACGCGGATGGCCTCCCATTTTTCCTGCCCACAGGAGAGTCCGCTACTCCTGGCAAACTCTGATTCAACCGTCGCGGCCCTCTGCAGTGTTTCATCCTTTTGCGCTAGCGATCCTTTTGTCGCCCAAAGCGTAATGTCATCTGTGTAAAGCATGTAGCCCAGCTGCGGGATCTCGTCTAGAGCATGAGATAGCCTAGACATCGCGATGGTGAAAAGCAGAGGTGATATGAACTATCCCTGTTGCGGGCCTTTGTTGGGCATCAGGAAAGGGTCCCACCTCATCTGCTCAATACCAATAGTCGTCGTCGTACCAGAAAGGAAGGACTTAACGTAGTTGAAGATCCGTTCGCCGCAGCTCATTTCGCTCAGTTCAGAGAGGATGACCTCGTGTGAAATGTTGGCGAAGGTCCGATCGAGGTCTTGGGCCCGGTATGAGGTTTTCGCTTCCGACGCGGACTGGACTCAGCACATCCTCCCTTATCAAGAGGAAGGCGTCAAGAGGTCGAGGGCCCGGGTCGGAATCCAATCACCATGGCGGGAAATATTTTTTTCTTGTCAATGTGGCTTTAGAGTCGCATGTGCACCACTCTGTCGAAAACCTTGCAATACAAGACGTGAACGAGGTGGGTCACATACTTTCGATAGCTGGAAATTTTGCTGGTTTGGGTATGGTTATGCTCTTGGCCTTCTATCGTCGTAATCTGATCCAGAGTCTCGTCACTGAGGTTCGTAGTCATTGCATTCGTTTGTGCTCCGATCGCGGGGCCAAGTTTTGGTTGTCTGCCTTTGCTGCCGCGTATACGTCCTGCAGCGTTATTGGAGCGTCGATTTCGACGCCCTCGGGACCCGTGTATTTTAAGGTGCAAGGCTGGATGTCCACGCTGCCGATGTAGCGGTATTTGAGTACCTGTAGCAATTCTCCGTACATCTCTGGAAAGGAATCTGCAATGTATTGAAGACTTCTGTTCATGCCTAATTTTGTATTGTCAGTTTCCAGCATCCTCCTGAGTAGCGTCCAAGTCTGGACGGTGCCCAGGGCACGTTGAAGGGCCCGAAAGCTTTATCCAACCATCTACGACAAGTTTTGCCGCGGACTTCATTGCCTGTTCCGACACAGAGGCTATTCGCCTGTAGGCATTCACCTGCCTGTGCCATCTTTCTAGCGTGCTTTGTCTGGCCTCCGAGAGGTGAAGCAGGCGCAGATGGACCAGCGGTGCCTCTATCGTGCGTCTAATGTTTTCGGGTTTCCTTAGCGCGAGTCGCGAACCGAGTCTGCCCTGCCATTGAAAACGTCCGGCGGGTGCTCCGGGAGCGAGCGCATGCAGGAAGTTGTCCAAACCGTCAGTACCACGTCGCCCTCGACCACTCGGCGAATCTTAGGTGATTGCATTAAAACCTTAATAATGTTGCGATCGTTCTCCAGTTTCGTCTAAGTTCATCCAAGTCGCGCCCCTGACACTGCGCGTAAGTGTGAGCGCGGGGTTCATATCTCTGGTAACGCTGTCGTTGACTCTGGTGGGCGCCGTTGGCAGCGTAATGAGCTGGAATAGCCTAGGTCTCCCACGTCGCGCTCTGGTGAGGATACCTTGAAAGTGTCTTGGATGTGTCTCAAAGTCATGCTGGCAGCGCGCTTGGAGCCAGCTGTGGAAGAATACAGTGACAAACACGCGAGTATTGAGGCAAATAATTTCACAGCGAAATCACCGCACTGTCTGGCAATAGGCCAGTGCCGTCAGTGCCTACGCAGAGGGAGGAGTGGTATGGGAACGCTGGCACGATGAGCGCCAGTGGAGCCAGCTGTGGCAGAAGACGACGACAAACGCGTGAGCAGTGGCACGCGTGCGTTGGCGTCGCCGGTGCTGACGCTCTACCCAGGAGCGGACGCCATGAGCTGGGCTCCAAAACGATGGGAAATGATTATTGGAGGGGAGCCCATGAGACGCGTATCCCTACGCTCCGACCCCCTGGCGTTCCTCCATTGAATGAGTAATATCATATACATGGAATAAACTTCTCGTGGAAAGTGTAAAGCTGCTATAGTTTCATTCAGAAGGAGAGAAAACTGCACGCAACATGATATATAGTGCGCCCTACCTAACGTCAGCCAAGCGGTCCAAAGGAAAAAATAGGTTTGAAATTCGCGGTGCAAAATGCGGTAATAGGAGCTAAGTTGTTCGGTCTTCAGACTTCGGACAACCGAGTACCGTAGGTCCTGGAATGTTATTTTGCGTTGAGCTTTTAAACTGTAAGGCATAAGCCTGAAGTGGCTTGTTGTAATGGCTCGTACCCAAAGAAAGTGGCGTCTAGCCTAGTTGCGCAAAAAATCACTGGTGCAAGAAAATATAATCATCGGGAAGGGCTCATACCCCAATGAGGAAACGAAATATTAATGACTATGAATAATGAAACGGAAGGAAGGAAGAAAGATCAGAGAACACAATGAGAAATATAAAGCAGGAACGAAAGAATTAAAGAACCAAACATCAAAGAAAAAAAGGCAAAGAAAGAAAGAAAGACGGAAAGAAAGAGAAAACGAAAGAAAGAACGAAAGCACCCTTAGGTAGTACAATAGGTGCTCCCCTGTGTCGTTGAGGTGGCCTACCAACAGCGTCATATGTTTACTTTCACATTGCAGCTCTTTCTCTCTTGCAAGATGTCTGATCCCTCAGACCGTATAACTTTATGCATTACAACGTGTGCAGCAAGCTTTCGCCTTCAAATGTTACAGGAGTGTAACATGCTGCCGAACTTCTTTCTTTGAACACCTTGGTTAACGCGAGCTAGCACACACGGTATAATTAAGACACCTTCATCGCAAAGCTGTTATCTCCATGCAACCCGCGAGACTCTGCCGAAGAAAATGACAGAGAATCTTCATTGGTCCTTAGTTTTCAGACTCAAAGCTTGTTTGGTCTACATTATTAAGATGTTCGGAACTAGAAGAATGATTATGTACGAAAATTGATGCACAATAGGTGTTTACACAGAATAAAATTATAATTTAAGGGCTCTAGAACTGGTGTATAGCTCTCACAGAGCTCGTCGCCATAATCATCCACTTGATACAATTCATTTCATTCGTAGATACGGTATGTTATAAGTCACTGATGGCTGATGCACATTTGGCCCAACAGCCGATCACTGAAGGTGCCTGTAGGGCCAGCTTCACGTGTTATATCAGTGAAAATGCGGCCATCAACATTTGCTTCATATGCCAAGAAAGCACGCCGCGGCAGCTTTATTTTGTGAACAGAGTTGATGCCCTTTGCTTTAAAGAAAGGTGCCCTCCTTTGTACTAACAAATAAAAGCTGTCCTGGAATTTGGTTCCGTATAAGCGAGAACATAGGGAATAAGCCGAAAATCCTCAGCTGTACCTTCAATATTTGTTCCAGATGCAGTTCTTCCTAAGACTATGCAAACTGAACGCATCCAGCAGAACTTCCAAAGCACGTCGGCTCCGACCACTTCAAACACGGCGACTATTCTGATCCTCTATGAGCGCGAAACTTCCCGGCTAGAACATGTCGTTGTCCTCTGAAGTGTTCTTTTCTTTTTTTGTTATGTGCACAGGCACGTCTGATTATTCGAACTACTCAGTCTCCCTTTAAACAAGCAGGATGCTTTCCAGGGCTAGTTGGTGTTTGTTCCACCATGTCAAGTTTCCTTGGCGTGTTTGTTTGCTTCGGTTTATTCCCAAACTTTATTTTATTTTATTTATTTATTTGATACCTGCTTCGCCTTTGCAGGCATTACCCAGCAGGGGGATACATAGAATAAGCATCATATTTGTCACCAATAAAGAAAGTAATCACACAAAGCGTGGTAAAAATCATCATTCGACACAATGGATACAATCATAGGCGGAAGATCATTCCGCTCTCTTATACCTCAAAAAGAAAATTAATAGCCCAGAGGTCACCTTTAAAGAAAAATTCATTTACTTTGAGCCTGTTGTCCCTTCTTTGAAATATATAGGACGGCTCCTGGATGCACTTCTCCTTATCGATTCCAGTTTTAGAATGGTAGATATTATGGAAAAATTTCCACCTGAGGTTTCGTCTACGATCTTTCAGGTCTTCCCATTTAAGTTTACTTTTGCTTTCTCTCATACTAAGTTGCCGATCCCAATTATCTAGAACAAATCGCACTGCCCTATTCTGTATTTTTTCAAGCGTATCGGCCAGCTCATTGGTATACGGATCCCAGCAAACGCATGCGTGTTCTAACAATGAGCGCACATGACTGAAATACAGTTGTTCTTTTAAGTTAAATGGAAGTTCGCTGAAATTTCATCTCAAAAAACCCAAAACACGTCCAGCCTTAACTTTGATGTGGTGAACGTGCCTAGTCCACTTCAAATCACTCGTTACATAGACTCCTAGATATTTATATTCCCTGGCCGTGCTTAATGTAGTGCTCTTTACGGTTTTATTTGCTTCTGAAAAACTGTATCACAGGAGCTTCGCAAATTAATATTCTTTATCGACAAAGCGCGCATTAAATGTATGGGTATTTGGTGTACAGCAAATACCAACTGGTGATTACCCGTGCTATGTTGATTGCTCTTAGAGGTTATTTATGGAAGGTTGGCTCCACGCGGTGCTGTTGCGTCCAAACAAAGTCTTCTTACCCACTTTTTTGTGTGTATATATGATTATGGCGTGAGGTGTGACAACCAGCTTATATCTGCTGTATTCTGCTTGCAGTCGAAATGACGAGCGCAAATAAAAGCTACTTACTCTCAATGTGCATGCTAGTAAGCAGTTTTAAGATGCGCTTGGTCTTAGAACACAATTAGTGAGTGAATCACCGTTTATTAGAGAACTAAGTATAAGCAGTTCCACACAACACGCGAAATAGGCGAGTCTGCTGTGCTCGTGACGGCTACACGGCATTTAATGGAGACATTCTGACACCAATGTTAGCTTCATATTGTTACGGTGAAGGAAAGGAAGAAGTTGGACTCGACTAGAGGAAGACGAAGTCTGGCAGTTGTCTGAACGCCATTAAGTTCCTCAGTTGTAAATATACATTATTTTACACTCTTGGGCCTGCTTTCTTCCTGCACCATTTTGGTGGAAGGTGCAGGGTACAAACACGAAACTTCGCAGCGGACGTCATCTAACTGCCGCCACAATGGCAAATCAACCGACACAAGCGACAACGCCTCAGCATACCGTGCCAACGGTCATCCTCACTCATCCGCGGGACCCAGGGACATTTTGTGGCACGGACAGTGCCGACGTCGAGAACTGGCTTACGATGTACGAGCGAGTGTGCGACAACAACAGGTGGAATCCAACAATGATGCTAGCAAACGTGATATTTTATCCAAGAGGAACTGCGAAGCAATGGTACGACACACACGAAGCTGACCTAGCGAGCTGGGATGTCTGCAAAGAAAAAATGCCAGACCTGTTTGGCAGACCTGTCGGTCGTCAGCTGCCAGCAAAAAGAAAAAAAAGAACTTGCGTGCCGCGCTCAGACGTCCACAGAATACTATGACATGTACATGCAGAATATGCTGGCCCTCTGTCGCAAGGCTGATAACAACATGACCGAGCCAGACAAGATTGGCCGCATACTGAAAGGTATTGCAGACCATGCCTTCAATCTCCTGATATGTAAGGATTGTGCCATTGTGGATGCAATTGTAAAGGAGTGCTGGCGCTTCGAATAAACGAAGGGCCGCCGCGTCGCTCAAACTTTTGACCGATTGCCCAATACCGCCACGACATCTTCTTGCGAAGACCCGCCGCGGTTCGTTCAGCCTGCAGGACCAGAAGATATCACGCGCATCGTTCCCCGTGAGCTTGAGGCCATGACTCCGGCTCCAGTTCGTCCAGACTGTCGGGAAAGCGTGCCCGCTATCTCCCTTATACAAGCGGTCGTTCGGGAGGAAATAGCAAGCTTGGGCATTCCTTCTCTCTGCTCGGTCCTCCATACAAACACCTACCAGATTTCTCCGGCCGCTCGCTCCCAGACGAAAAGCTTTCCGCCACTCCGTCACAACCCAGCTGACTGGCGCACAGCGGAGGATAAACCCGTCTGCTTTAATTGCTCCGGTATTGGACACATCGCCCGTCATTGCCGCAACCACTGGTCGTCACCTCCTCGGTGGTCGTCTCCGAGTCACTACCGCCAAGTAGCGGACAATCGTAGTTTCTCGCCCTATACGCCGACTGGGAACAACGCCGACAGTGCTCCACCAAGATCCAGCCGCTCCCCGTCTCCGCAAGGTCATAGGTCCCGTTCGCCTCCTCATCATCATCATCATCATCATCATCACCATCAGCCTCGTCACGCCCACTGCAGGGCAAAGGCCTCTCCCATCCTTCTCCAACAACCCAGGTCATGTACTAATTGTGGCCATGCCATGCCTGCAAACTTCTTAATCTCATCCGCCCACCTAACATTCTGCCGCCCCCTGCTACGTTTCCCTTCCCTTGGGATCTAGTCCATAACCCGTAATGACCATCGGTTATCTTCCCTCCGCATTACATGTCCTGCCCATGCCCATTTCTTTTTCTTGATTTCAACTAAGATGTCATTAACTCGCGTTTCTTCCCTCACCCAATCTGCTCTTTTCTTATCCCTTAACGTTACACCTATCATTCTTCTTTCCATAGCTCGTTGCGTCGTCCTCAATTTGAGTAGAACCCTTTTCGTAAGCCTCCAGGTTTCTGCCCCGTAGGTGAGTACTGGTAAGACACAGCAATTATATACTTTTCTCTTGAGGGATAATGGCAACCTGCTGTTCATGGCCTGAGAATGCCTGCCAAACGCACCCCAGCCCATTCTTATTCGTCTGATTATTTCCGTCTCATGATCCGGATCCGCCATCCGGAGCGCATCTTTCAGTTAGGAGCACTGCTCTCCACCGAAGGCTCAAAAAGGTTCTGACACCCGCCATACCGTGCACTGTGCGAGTCGCCGATGGGAGTACTTCACCTGTCCTTGGAATGTGCACAGCCCGTGTGACCATTGGGGGCCATTATACCTTTGTTCTATTTATCGTCCTTGAACACTGTCCGCACGACCTAATTCTCGGCCTCGACTTCCTTTCGAAACGCTCTGCCCAAATTGACTGCTCCGCAGGTGTTGTACAGTTGGATCTGCCGCTTCCTACCGACAAAACAACTTGTGCTTCAGACCACTTATGTTCTGCCGAGTTTGCAAGGCTGTCTCCACAGGCGGCTACAAATGTCCTCCTCAGGCCCTGTCCTGCCGTACCTGATGGCGAGTACGTCGTGTCGCCACTTACTGACGTGGTTTTGTCGCACAATATTGCCCTGCCGAGCACCTTAGTCCGGATCCGCGAAAACTGCACTCATGTGAACATCCTGAATTTTGGATTTTCGTCACATGTGCTGCCACACGGTATCGCCATAGCACATGTCACTCCTTCGGAAGAATTTGAGGTTTCTTGTTTGACCTCTCAGTCCTTCCTCAGCACCAGCGGACCTTTGTCATCACTACTCCGTACTCGATGTCTGCCGACGATGTTTTTTAAATGATCGTCCCTGACCTTCCTTCCGAGCAAACAACAGCTCTTCGTAATCTCCTGTCATCTTATCGGGACATCTTTGATTTGGACGACCGCCCACTTGGCCAGACATCTGTTGTCACGCATCGCATCAACACCGGTGACGCCAGCCCCATTCATAGGCGGCCATATCGTGTCTCCGCTACAGAAAGGGTCATCATACAGAAAGAGGTAGACAGGATGATGGACAAGGACATCATTGAACCTTACAGTAGCCCGTAGGCATCACCGGTTGTCTTAGTAAAGAAAAAAGGCAACTTGTGGTGCTGTGGCGTTGACTACCGTCACCTCAAGAGGCTAACAAAGAAGGATGTTTATCCCCTGCCTCGCATTTATGACGCTCTTGACTGCCTTCACGGATCCCAATACTTTTCATTCATTGACCTCCGCTCCGCCTATTGGCAGATTAGCGTCAATGAGATGGACCGTGAGAAAACCGCCTTCGTCACACCGGACGGACTGTACCAATTTAAAGTCATACCCTTTGGATTATGCAATGCGCCAGGTACATTCGAGCGCATGATGGACTCTCTCTTGCGCGGTTTGAAGTGGTCTACATGCCTCTGTTACCTCGATGATGTGATTGTGTTTTCCCCGAATTTTGAGAGCCATCTGCGGCACCTCACAACCATACTCTCCGTGTTCGCAGCGCTGGCCTTCAGCTAAGCTCCTCCAAGTGCTATTTCGGTCGCCGTGAAATCAACATGCTCCGCCATCTCGTAAACGCCGCCGCAATCCAACCTGATCCACAGAAAGTTCACGCCGTGCGAAATTTTCCTGTACCTTGTTCAACAAACGATGTCCGTAGTTTTCTGGGCTTATGCTCCTATTTCCGGCGTTTTGTGAAAAATTTTGCTGACATCGCTGACCCTCTCACTGACCTTCTTAAGAAAGACGTCTCTTTCTCTTGGGGACCACTGCAGGAAAAAGCCTTCTCTACCCTGATTGAGCAGCTTACAACTTCACCAACTCTGTCACACTTTGACCCTTCTGTGCCCAGTGAAGTACGAACTTACGCGAGTGGTCATGGCATCGGCGCTGTCCTCGCTCAGCGCCAACAGGCCCAAGACCGTGTCATCGCATACGCTAGCAGCCTTCTTTACACGCCCGAGCGAAATTACTCCATTACTGAGAGAGAATGTCTCGCGCTCGTATGGGCGGTCGCGAAATTTCGGCCGTACCTTTTCGGTCGGAGCTTCTGTGTCGTAACCGATCATCACGCCCTCTGCTGGCTCTCCTCTTTGAAGGACCCAACTGGACGACTTGCACGTTGGGCCTTGCGTCTACAAGAATATACATTTTCTATTTTGTATAAATCAGGGCGCCTGCATAAAGACGCTGACTGCCTGTCCCGCAATCCCGTGGATCAACCGGACGATACCAATGCAGACTCGGACATCAGTGTTCTATCCCTCTCCGGCTTCCTCCATATTGGCGACGAGCAGCGCAAAGATCCAGCTCTTCGAACACTTATGGAACGCCTAGGCTCCTCACCCAATGACCCATCCCTCCAGATGTTCACCTTGCGCGATGGAACTTTATACCGTCGTAGCGTTCATCCCGACAGCCCGGAGCTCCTCCTAGTCGTTCCCAAGTACCTTCGACTAGCCGTACTCCAGCAACTTCACGACGCTGCTACTGCTGAACATCTGGGCATCACTCGTACATACGAGCGCCTGCGGCGACGCTTCTTCTGGCCCGGCATTTATCGCTCTGTGCGCCGTTATGTCGCTTCTTGCGACCTGTGTCAGCGCCGGGAGACGCCTGCTATGCCTCCCGCTGGTTTCCTGCAACCAATTCATCTCCCTACAGAGCCCTTCTTCCGGGTGGGCCTAGACCTCCTTGGCCCCTTTCTAATTTCCATCAAAGGAAACAAATGGATTGCTGTAGCAACCGATTATGCCACGAGATATGCCATCGCACGAGCGCTACCAACCAGCTGCGCTACAGATGTCGCCGACTTCTTACTATACGACGTCATCCTGCACCACGGCGCCCCTCTCCAGTTGCTGACAGATCGCGGCCGTTACTTTCTATGGAAGGTCGTCTATGGTCTGCTCCGCTCCTGTTCTACAGAACACCAGATTGCTACCGCGTACCACCCTCAAACGAATGGCCTCACCGAGCGACTCAACCGCACGCTAACTGAAATGCTGGCCATGTACGTTTCCGGCGATCACCGCGACTGGGACGTCGCTTTACCATACATTACTTTCGCATACAACTCGTCCCGTCACGACACTGCAGGATTTTCATCATTTTACCTTTTGTATGGCCGCGACCCCACCTTGCCCTTCGACTCGTTGCTACCTTCCGCAGTACAATCACCCAGCATTAGTTACGCTCGCGATGGTATTGACTTAGCCGCCTAGGCCCGAGTAGCCGCCCGTCATCGCCTCACAGTCTCGCAAGCTTCTCAAAAGCGACGCTATGACCTTCGGCACCGAGACTCCCATTTTTCACCTGCTTCCCTTGTCCTTCTCTGGACGCCTTCACGTCACGTTGGCTTGTCGGAAAAACTACTTTCGCGTTATTCTGGTCCGTACCAGATCTTACGCCAACTGTCCGACGTGACATACGAGATCCCCCAGTCGGTCAGCCTTCAGTGCCTGCCAACATAACCGACGATGTTGTTCACATCGCCAGGCTGAAGCCCTATGTCCCCCCATTAAGTGAGGCACTATAACTTGCACCGGGACAGAGCTACTCCGCCGGAAGGGTGATGTTACGGTGAAGGGAAGGAAGAAGTTGGATTGGACGAGAGGAAGGCGAAATCTGGACGCCACTTAACGCCACTAACCTAACGCCTGAACGCCACTAACTTCAGTTCTCAATATAAATTATTTTACACTCGTGTGCCTGCTTTCTTCCTGCAACAATATTATGTGCCCATTAGAGTTATGAATGACAATTGTTTACGTTTTTTGACATTTTCACTCTGCGTGGAGTCCCCTATACCTGAGAAATGCGTGAATAGGAATTCAAACGTGTGTGCGCCTTTGGCTGACGGAGTTATCAGCAATCATTAACTGCTCCACTGAAGGCGCTGCAAGGATCAAAACCCTCGGAAGCGTTTCTTTCTTTTTTGGTGACAACCACAACGTCTGCAAAATAGTTACGTTACATAATTAAATCTAGAGACAAGTTGCCAATTTTAAAGCAACATTTTTATTGAAATTTTGAACTGTAAGCAGCTAAAGTTGGTAGCTGGCACCTGCTTGCTACACCAATATATATCTGCCAAGAATCGGTGCCGGTATTAAAAAATGCAGTTGAATTGTTTTATATCATCAACGCAAATAAAATTAACACACTAAGGAAGGTACACGTCAGATAAAAATATTTCGAAACACACGACGTTTGATGCGCTTTCTTGAAGGGCGCGGTGGCAGCACCGTTTTTCATACGTTTCTTTTTTTCCAAAGCATCCCGCAGGCCTTTTAAGTACTTCCTGTGAATAACTGTAGCGATCAGGACAGGGAATTCAGGTGCGATGATACTTTATGGAGCCCGGTTAGCATATGTAGCAAATAATTCGCCAGGTCGAACAGCACAACTTGAGCGGAAACTGAAGAGAGGAATGAAATGTTCTTACCGTTGGTCGAAAAGAGCGTGCAGGAATGTCGTCGGATAATGGCTGCAAGCGATGCTGCACGGATGCACGCTCGCTCTTCGACGTCGCTATCTTCAGGTGAGCGAGTGTTGGGAGTAACCGTCTAGTGATAACATTACACCCTACTTTTCAAGTGTCGCCGTGCTGCTTCTCTGCACTGCTTTGTTCAACTGATTCCACAGAGTCAACGAAAGTTGTAACTGCGCAACCGGGGTCCAACATCCGCCGGTTCCGACTAACGTGCGTGGCTTGTTTTTCGCGTGGCTGCAACGTTCGAACAGCTGCGTCAAAGGACGAGGTCGGGGACGTGTATGTTTTCTCTACATTTTTTTTTTCCTTCCGGAACCTTGAACAGCGCAGTGCCCTGCAGTGGTGACACGTGGGCCGCCACTAAGGTCCCACTTGGCCCACCGTGTGCAAGCACGGAAAAGTACACCGCGCGTGAGGCGAGCGTCCTCATTAACACAGCACTGTTCTAAAACGCCGCGAATGGTCTGTTTTATGGTCAGAAGCTTGCTTTCTGCCCTTGCTGAATGCTTCCTAAGATACATAAAGTGATTAGAAATTGAGAGACCTTATAACAAGGATTCAGTCGTGATGGTTTTTCCTCAGCAAATGCAGATTGCAAGAGTAGCAGTTGTTTATAAGAAGGGTGACAAGACTGACTTTGCAAACTATAGGCCTTTGTCAATACTACCTGTTTTCTCAAAAGGGCTTGAGAAAGTAATTTTGACCCGGGTGAATAACTTCTGTAGTAAGCATGATATACTGACACCTTCACAATTTGGTTTTCGGAAAAACCGGTCCACCGAACTCGCTCTATCAGAACAAAAAGAATACATGTAAATTCTCCTGATGACAGGAATTTAGCATTAGGAATATATGTAGATTTTTCGAAGGCTTTTCACCACTTGAACCAAAAGTTACATTTAAAAAAGCTTCAAGGATATCGCTTTCGAGGAACGTCATTGATGCTTTTGAGCAGCTATCTCGGAAGTCGACAACAGTATGTTGAAATAAACGGTCACCGATCCAATGTTAAAACTATCTTTTCCGGCGTACCGCAGGGCAGCATTATGGGCCCGTTTCTTTGTAATATATACATGAACGACATAACACAGATAAACAGAGAAATAAAAATGGTCATATATGCTGATGACACCAGCTTATTCTTTTCAGCCATGTCTGCCTCGAAAGTGGTCATGAAAGCAAATACAGCACTACGGCAGCTAGAGAAATGGACAAAATATAACGCTCTAAAAATTAACACTTCCAAAACAAAGGCCATTAGTTACCGTCCAAAAAACAAGGATGTTCATATTAACGATGATATTGACACATGTACTTACCTCTATCGGGCAACCACGTTTCGCCGCCTAACAAATGAACTCGCACAGCACGGGACGCGCCTGCATGTATCCGAAGTTTCTGGAAAAGTTATCGATGCTTCTACCCGGCTGTCTGTTGTCGCTGAACCTTGCGTTATCTGATTGTATCGCGTGACGTGAATGGTGTAGAACTTTGTGGAAGGCAGGCGGGTCCGAACGATCAGTCTGGAATATTCGACGACTGCTGTGTAAAAGCCGACGCGCTTGACCCGCTGATCAGATTTTCGACGATCGCCGACTGTGTTCGCCGCTCTCGTTGTGCTTTAACTGTAGCCTGTTTTTTGGCCACAGGTTCGCCCAATAAAAGCTAGTTTTCCCGTCCTAGTTCAGAGGAAAGAAGGACTTGAACGGGTGATATCGTATGCTAGCCGGTCGCTGTCAAAAGCGGAAAGCAATTATTCTACGACTGAAAAGGAATGCCTCGCCATCATTTGGGCTACAGCTAAATTCCGCCCTTACCTCTATGGGAGGCCATTCAAAGTCGTCAGTGACCATCACGCGTTGTGTTGGCTAGCTAACTTAAAGGACCCTTCAGGACGGCTGGCGCGGTGGAGCCTCAGACAGCAAGACTATGACGTCACGGTAATATACAAGTCCGGAAGAAAACACTCCGATGCCGACTGATTATCGCGCGCCCACATCAATCCCCCGCCGCAAGACGACGAGGATGACGACGCCTTCCTTGGAATAATAAGCGCGGAAGACTTCACTAAACAGCAACGAGCAGACCCGGAGCTAAAAGGCCTCGTCGAGTATTTGCAAGGGAACGCCGACGTTGACCCTAGGGCATTTGAGCTCGGGTTGTCTTCGTTCACGCTACAGAACAACCTGCTCGTGAAGAAGAACTTCTGACCAGTCCGCGCCAGCTAACTTCTTGTTGTACCGTCAGCGCTGCGTCCAGAAATACTGCACGCCCTACATGACGATCCAACCACTGGGCACCTCGGATTTTCCCGGACGCTGTCGAGAATACAGGAAAGGTATTACTGGCCGCGTCTGACCGCCGACGTCGCCCGTTACGTCAAGACATGCCGAGAGTGTACTTATCTTTATCGGGCGACCACGTTTCGCCGCCTAACAAATGTAATCGCACAGCGCGGGACGCGCCTGCATGTATCCGACGTTTCTGGAAAGTTATCGATGCTTCTACCCGGCTATCTGTTGTCGCCGAACCTTGTGTTATCTGATTTCATCGCGTGACGCGAATAGTGTAGAACTTTGTGGAGGGCACGCGGGTCCGAACGATTAGTCTATAACATTCGACGACCGCTGTATAAAAGCCGACGCGCTTGACCCGCTGATCAGATTTTCGACGATCGCCGACTGTGTTCGCCACTGTCATTGTGCTTTAACTGTAGCCTGTTTTGTGGGCGCAGGTTCGCCCAATAAAAGCTAGTTTTGCCTTTCACAGTATTGCTACTGTGTTCTTTGACGTTACGACCGCGTGACAATATCATTCTTAATAATTTTAAAATAGAGATAGTAAATTCTTTTATAGTACTAGGTGTACGTTTCAATGAGAAAATGACATGGGACGACCACACAAATTACGTAATATCTAAACTGTCGTGTGTCATTGGATCGATTTATACTCATACGTAGCTCCTTCCTATAAAAGTGAAATTGCTTGTTCACAATTCATTGTTCCGTTCTCATCTAAATTATTGTCATTTGGTCTTGGGTTGGGGGGGGGGGGGGGAGGGGAACACCTCTCATGGATCTACGAAAATTACACGTTCCGCAGAAAAGAATGCTCAGAATAATAGACAATGTAGCATATGACCGGCCATTTAAACCGCTCTTTATGAAGGACTAGATAATGCCGATTCATGATCTCTACGCATACCGCCTATCTCTAAATACATTACCGAGGTCAAAAACAACGTCTCGTATATTGCACAACTGGCATCATTGCAGAAAGAAATTTCACTTACGCGACCAGAAACACCGATATTTGGTACATACATCAATGCAGAAAAGATTACGGACAACATATGCTCAAAAACATTCTTCCATATCTTTTAAACCTGTGCCAACATGGCAATTTCACTCTCCAATGCGCCCGGCTAAAAGGTTTGCTTCATTTTGTTTCAGTTATATGCAAAAGGGCGGCACTTTCTGTTTCAAATGTACGACATGATATTATGCACATTGCTTTGTTTTTTCGAATTGTACATTTGTGTAAAAATTGTCATCTTTTTGTGCATTGTGATATTCCTTTTTCTCTGTACTCATATGCTTATACTGATTGCCTTTTTTTTTCTTAACGAAATGTATTTGTATCGGGGAGGCGAGCTTTTTCTGTCCTCCTCCCACGTCTTTGGGAAGAAAAATAGAGGCATTATTATTTAGTAGTAAATCCGAGAGAAATTCCTTAGCATTACAGCGCATCTGCTTGAGGCCCCGAACACATTATTTAAACCACCTTCGCCACATTGGAAACTGTGGTTCCGGAGCTCACTCGACACATCTCCTTCCTCTTCGAGGAGCGTGACTGACGGTGGTCCGGAGCAAACCACAACCTGCTCCACTTTATATATGCACATTTATTGCTAAAATACATGTTTTTTGCCGCAACTGAACATACACAAAAGGAAGACACATAAAGACAACACGGGCGGCACTTCCGACTGATATAATTTGGGTTGTGACCCATGAATATACACGCATGCGCTGGCTATTCATAGATCTACGTTAACCAGCGGTCAAAGAATCCAGTTTCCGATTTATAGAGCACGATAGATGTATCGCTAATGCAATTTCTACCTTCATTTTCTATATAGTAAGATTGCGTGTATGTGTATATATATTCATGGGTCACAGCACAAATTAAATCAGTCGGAAGTGCCGCCCGTGTTGTCTTTATGTGCCTTCCTTTTGTGTGTGTTAAATTGCGGCAAAAAACATGTATTTTAGCAAGCACCAAATAGGCCAACAAGCAGTTCTGTTGCAACATTTATTGCACCATATTGGCAAGTGGTGGTGACGTTAAATAACACAGTAGTAATACTGTGAACGACAAAATAACTTTTATTGAGCGAACCTGTACCCAAGAAACAGGATACACTTATAGCACAACGATAGTGGCGAACACGGTCGGGGATCGTCGAAAATCTGATCAGCGGGTCATGCGCATCGGCTTTTATACAGCAGTCATCGAATGTTCCAGACTAATCGTAGGGACCCGCATGCCTTCTACAAAGTTCTACACCATTCGCATCAAGTGATGAAATCAGATAACACAAGGTTCGGCGACAACAGATAGCGGAAAGAAGCATCAAGAAACTTCGGATACATGCAGGTGCGTCTTGCGCTGTGCGATAACATTTGTTAGGCGGCAAAACGTGTCGCCCGATGAAGACAAGTACACGTGTCAATACCCCCCTCTTAAAAAGCATCGACCCGATGCTGCAAACATACGAAAGTAATAAATAAGCACTCGTAGCAAAGAAAACAAGAAAATAAGGAAGTTCGTCAGCGTCCGTAAAATGGTTTAAGACGCACCACGGGGACCACTTCGGATGGTGCGCGGCGCCGCTGTGAATGCGAAATGCCGTCTAGCGCGACGTCATAGTCCACTGCGCCAATAAATCGGATGACCTTGTAGAGTCCGAAATAGCGTCGCAATAGTTTCTCACTCAGTCCTCGTCGGCGTATCGGGGTCCATACCCAAACACGGTCGCCGGGCTGGTACTCGACGAAGCGTCGTCGGAGGTTGTAGTGTCGGCTGTTGGTCCTTTGATGGTTCTTTATTCGCAGGCGGGCGAGCTGTCGGGCTTCTTCGGCACGCAGGACATAGGTAGCGACGTCAAGGTTCTCCTCGTCAGTGACGTGCGGCAGCATGGCGTCGAGCGTCGTCGTCGGGTTCCTGCCGTAAACCTGCTTAAATGGCGTGATCTGTGTTGTTTCTTGCACCGCCGTGTTGTAAGCGAATGTTACGTACGGCAGGACGGCATCCCAGGTCTTGTGTTCGACGTCGACGTACATTGCTAGCATGTCAGCGAGGGTCTTATTCAGCCGCTCCGTAAGACCATTCGTCTGTGGGTGGTAGGCTGATGTCCTCCTGTGCCTTGTCTGACTGTATTGCAGAATGGCCTGGGTGAGCTCCGCTTTAAAGGCCGTTCCTCTGTCGGTGATGACGACTTCTATGGCGCCATGTCGCAGCAGAATGTTTTCGACAAAGAATTTCGCCACTTCGGCGGCGCTACCTTTCGGCAGTGCTTTAGTTTCAGCGAAGCGGGTGAGGTAGTCCGTTGCAACGACGATCCACTTATTTCCGTTTGTTGACGTCGGAAAGGATCCCTACAAGTCCATCCCGATCTGCTGGAATGGTCGGCGAGGAGGCTCGATTGGCTGTAGTAATCCGGCTGGCCTTTTTGTTGGTGTCTTGCGTCGCTGACAGTCTCGGCATGTTCTGACATAACGGACCACGTGGGCGGTCAGGCGCGGCCAATAATACCTTTCCTGTATCCTTCATAGTGTCCGGGAAAATCCGAGGTGTCCAGCGGTCGGATCGTCATGTAGGGCGTGCAATACTTTTGGACGCAGTCCTGACGGGACAACAAAGAGATATTTGGCGCGCACTGGTGAGAAGTTCCTCTTTACGAGTAGGTTGTTTTGAAGCGAGAACGAAGATAATCCTCGCTTAAATGCCCTAGGGACCACGTCGGTGTGCCCTTCCAGATACTCGATGAGGTTTTTCAACTCCGTGTCTGCACGCTGCTGTTCAGCGAAGTCTTCTGCCCTTAAGATGCCAAGGAAGGCGTCGTCGTCTTCGTCATCTTCCGGCGGCGAGTCAATGGGGGCGCGTGATAGGCAATCGGCATCAGAGTGTTTTCGTCCGGACTTATAGGTTACAGTGATATCATATTCTTGCAGTCTTAGGCTCCATCACGCCAGCCGTCCAGAAGGATCCTTTAAATTCGCTAGCCAACACAAAGCGTGATGGTCGCTGACGACATTGAATGGCCTGCCATATAGGCAACGGCGGAATTTTGCTGTAGCCCAAATGATGGCGAGGCATTCCTTTTCGGTTGTAGATTAATTGCCTTCCGCTTTTGACAACGACCGGCTAGCGTAAGTTATCACGTGTTCATGACCATCATTTCTCTGGACTAGCACGGCAACGAGGCCCAGGCTACTGGCGTCAGTGTGCATTTCGGTATCGGCGTGCTCGTCGAAGTGTGCAAGTACGGGCGGCAACTGCATGCGTCGTTTGAGTTCTAGAAATGCATCGGCCTGCGGCGTTTCCCACTTGAACTCGACATCACATTTAGTTAGCTGTGTCACCGGCTCAGCGATACGCGAAAAGTCCTTGACAAATCGCCTGTAGTAGGCACACATGCCAAGGAATCTACGCACTGCCTTCGTGTCGATGGGCTGCGGGAACTTTGCGATAGCGGGTCGGGGGGGACTCCAGACTTGCTGATGACGTGGCCTAGGAACAGAAGCAAACCGTAAGCGAAGCGGCACTCTTCTGGCTTCAGAGTGAGCCCTGATGACTTAATGGCCTCTAGTACTGTCGCAAGCCGCCTAAGGTGATCGTCAAAATTTTCGGCGAAGACGACGCCATCCCAGTAAACAAGACAGGTCTGTCACTTCAATCCTGCTAACACAGTGTCCATGACGCGCTGGAAGGTTGCAGGCTCCGAGCAGAGTCCGAATGGCATGACCCTGAACTCGTAGAGGCCATCTGGCGTGATGAAGGCGGTCTTTTCGCGATCTCTCTCGTCGACTTCCATTTGCCAGTAGCCAGACTTGAGATCCATCGACGAGAAGTATTTGGCGTTGCAGAGGCGATCTAATGCGTCGTCTATCCGTGGTAGAGGGTATACATGCTTCTTTGTGATTTTATTCAGTCCACGATAATCGACGCAGAAACGTAAGGTGCCGTTCTTTTTTTTCACCAAGACAACAGGGGATGCCCACGGGCTTTTCGACGGCAGGATGATGTCGTCGCGCAGAATTTCGTCGACTTGTTGTCTTATAGTTTCACGTTCTCGCGGCGAAACTCGGTAAGGGCTCTGGCGGAGTGGTCGAGCGCACTCCTCGGTTATTACTGGATGCTTGGCGACTGGTGTTTGTCGAATCCTCGATGACGTCGAAAATCAGTTTTTGTATCGTTGGAGCAGAATTCCGAGCTGCTGTTGCTTAATCACGGGGAGACTTGGATTAATGTCGTAGTCTGGTTCGGGAACCATGGTCGTCGGGGTAGATGCGGCGGAATCCGAAGAGGACAAACGCATTACTGGTTTCCAGAATTTCCTCGATGTACGCAATCGTCGTACCCTTGTTGATGTGCTTGAACTCCTGGCTGAAGTTTGTCAGCAACACTTAAGTTTTCCCTTCATGCAGTCGAGCGATCCCTCTTGTGACGCAAATTTCACGGTCTAGCAGTAGACGTTGGTCACCCTCGATGAGGCCTTCTACGTCGGCAGGCGTTTTGGTGCCTACGGAAATGAGAATGATGGAGCGAGGCGGGATGCTTGCTGACTTGACTTTCGAGCACACTTACGGCATGGTGACTACTAGAGCTCTGCGGCGATATCGCTCGATCTTCCGACAGCGTTATCGATTTTGACTTCAGGTCTATGATTGCGCCGTGTTGGTTCAGGAAGTCCATGCCGAGAATGACGTCTCGCGAACACTGTTGGAGGATAACGAAGGTGGCAGGGTAAGTCCGGCCATGAACGGTAATTCTTGCCGTGCAGATTCCAGTCGGCGTAATGAGGTGTCCTCCAGCGGTCCGAGTTTGGGGACCCTCCCATGCAGTCTTAACCTTCTCCAACTGGGCGGCGATGTGTCCACTCATTACGGAGTAATCGGCCCCTGCGTCGACTAAGGCAGTGACTGCGTGGCCGTCGAGAAGTACGTCGAGGTCGGTGGTTCTTTGTCTGGCGTTGCAGTTGGGTCTTGGCGTCGGATCACGGCTGCGTCGTGTTGAACTGAAGCTGGAACGTCGTGTCGTCAAGTCGTCTTTCGTCGGTGTATTCTTGGCTTCCGGATTTCGTCGGGACGGCGGCGTGTCGTCATTAGGTCGTCGAGATGGTTTCTTCGTTGTCTTCGTCGGCGGCGGAGGATCTTCGTCAGTTTGACGAACAGCAACCGCACCTCCATCAGTTGCTGCTTTTAGTTTTCCGGATATGGGCTCGCAGAGCGGCCCTAGGCTGGGCCGGTGTATGGCCAGCGCTGCGACGGCAGGTAGCGGCCTGGTGACGGCGAATGGGACGGTCGTCGAGGGCTCCATTGAGTAGCGGCGAGGTAGTCGGCGATGTCACGTGGGCGCTCTCCAAGTTGTGGACGCGGCGCGTTGACGGCGAACCCTCTCAGTCCCAAGTCGCGGTATGGGCATCGGCCATACATATGGCCGGCTTTTCCGCAGTGATAGCAGAGCGGGCGGTGGTCGGGGGCTCGCCAAATGTCCGTCTTCCTCGCGTAGGTGCGCTGGGCGATGGGTGGGCGAGTTGGTGGCGGCGGACGACGGAATGGCGGCGTTATAGGGCCCTGGCGCGGTCGCGGAGGAGGACCTTGACGGCGTGCGACGGCGGCGTAGGTCATCGCTTCTGGCTGGGGTTGCGGCAATTGAGGTTGCAGCTCCGGAACTCCAAGCGACCACTGAACCTCATCTTTGACGATGTCAGTGATCGAGGCCACTGGAGACTGCGACGACGGGAAGATCTTCTCGTACGAGTGCCCAATAGCCTCGCGCAGGTCGTCGGAGGCCAGTGATTGAACTCCGGCGTAGTTTGTAGAGTTGGTGCGGCGGTCGAATAGCCGGTTTCGCATCCCGAGTGTCTTCTCGATGCTAGTGGCCTCGCTCAGAAACTCGTCGACAGTCTTCGGTGGGCTTCGTACCATACCGGCGAAAAGTTCTTGCTTGACGCCCCGCATCAGGAAGCGAACTTTTTTCTACTCCGACATTTCCGGGTCGGCGTGCGGGAAAAGACGGCGTGAAGATCGCGATCGTCTCGTTTGGCAGCTGCACTCTGGTTTCTAATAGAGCTTGGGCTCGCTCTTTTCGCACGACGCTTTTAAACGTTTGCAAGAAGCCGCTTCGGAACAGGTCCCACGTCGTTAAGGTGGCTTCTTTATTCTCGAACCATGTCCTGGCGGCGTTTTCCAATGCTAAATAGACATGCCGCAGCTTGCCGTCGCTGTCCCAACTGTTAAACGTAGCAACCCTCTCGTACGTCTCCTGCCAGCTTTCCGACTCCTCAAATGTGGAACCGCGGAACGTTGGTGGCTCCCTGGGCTGCTGCAGAACTAATGGGGCCTCTCCGGCTGCCATTGGGGCTGTCTTCTTAGTCGTCTCTGGACAAACTTCTCTGACGATCTTCTTGGTCGTCTCTGGTAGAATTTCGTGTTCCGGGGGCAGCTGCTGTAGGCGGCGGCTTGCTCGATGTTCCGGGACGGCGCTGGTGTTGTCTTTACCGTCCG
The DNA here is from genome assembly GCF_050947875.1 of Dermacentor variabilis. Taxonomy (NCBI): domain Eukaryota; kingdom Metazoa; phylum Arthropoda; class Arachnida; order Ixodida; family Ixodidae; genus Dermacentor; species Dermacentor variabilis. The sequence goes on from NC_134576.1 coordinate 1,744,579, forward strand.
GTCTTGGATTACGGCTTGTCGGGGGCGTCCGGTACATGGCCGTAAAGCACCTCCATCAGATGTCACGTGGTGGTGACGTTAAGAACACAGTAGCAATACTATGAAAGACAAAACTAACTTTTATTGGGCGAACTTGTGCCCACAAAACAGACTACACTTATAGCCCAACGATAGCGGCGAACATGGTCGGGGATCGTCGAAAATCTGATCAGCGCGACAAGCGCGTCGGCTTTTATACAGCAGTCATCGAATGGCCCAGACTAATCGTTGGGACCCGCATGCCTTCTACAAAGTTCTATACCATTCGCGTCAAGCGATGAAATCAGCTAACGCAAGGTTCCGCGACAACAGACAGCGGATAGAAGCATCGATAACTTTCCAGAAACTTCGGATACATGCAGGCGCGTCCCACGCTGTGCGATATCATTTGTTAGGCGGCAAAACGTGTCGCCCGATAAAGAGCAGTACACGTGTCAATATGGACATACAAGCTCTCCTAAGCTATCCCATCCGTTCCCTGCCTCTACCACGTCACCGACTTTCCTACACGTCACCCACATGCACATCTTTCCATCTCGGCAGTCCTAATGCTAGCGCGTTAAATAAATCCTCCAGTGTGTTGTAGACTGATGCTATCTTCGGCTGGTCGTTTCTGAGCACTCTGGAGCGCTCTCGCGAGCTGCGTTGTCTTCTGCTGGTTGAAAGAGGGTGCGCGCCCTGCGTTCGGCTGGTTCTTCTTGATTGCTCTCCTCTATCTTGGAGCGCTCTGAGGTGCTCCGACCCCTGTCGTCGGAGCAGTCATCGAGATTGAAACGTCATCGCAGCCCCGCGTCGCTGCTGTTGGCGACGGCTCACCGTAACCTTGGCAACCTAGGCCACTGCATGCTGGCGTCTCGACGAACGTTCGTCCCGCCGGCACGTCCGCTGGTTTTTCCGGCAGCGCCGGGAGCTTTGGATAGGCGAAACATCGGTCGTTGGCAGTAGTCACGTGATTTCGCATCAGCAATTTCCTCCTCCGAGAGAGAGTCGCACGTTTGGCTTGCGCGCTTGTCCCCTACCTTTGAGCTCGGGAAACGACCGATCTACCCGACTCTGCTTCGGGGCATACAGGCGACCAGTCGAAGATACCATGAGTGTCGCACCGCAAAAAAAAAATGAAGATAGCAGAGATAGCCCGCGTCACACTTGTTTCCCTAGCGAGAAAGTTCTCCAGTTCATACAAGTCAACGGAGTAAACACCTGCTAGCACAAATGCGATAAGGAACAGGCGAAAATTTTGTTCGCTCAATGCTTTCACAACGTAGTGTACGAAATACTCTTTCCCGCGGCCGTTGCTGCATCGGTCAGGTTGGTTGTATGTGCACAATCAACCTGGCCGAAGTCTGCTTATCCATTCAAGCAGAGAATACATGCAGCTGCCTTGCAGCACTTACCTCCCGATGTGGTTGCGAGGTATTTCATTTCCTTAAAGGCCCCATTCAAGGGGTATTACATAAGGGGTGCGTATATACACGAAAAATTGAATGCCACTTTTTTATTACAGCGTAAGGTAATTTGTTACAGTGTTTAAAAATGCGCTAGGACAGTTTATGACTGCGATTTCGTTAGAAAGGAAAATAGTGCAGGATCGTACGCCGTTATCGGCACCAACTTGCGCGCAAAGCACGTGACACTCTGTGGCACTGACAGGAAAGGCCAGAAATGCGCCCAGTCGGTGTCGCTATTATCGAAAAAATGTTGCTTCTAGCACCTGCACAATTGACGCTCATTTTTTTCTGGTTTTGCTTTGCATGCTTTGTATTTCGAAGGCTTCTCTGCTTCTCTCTCATTCCACCACCTCCTTTATTTCCTTGTGCACAATGAATTTTGGTTGACAGTAAGCAATTTGTCCGTTTCTTCCGTTTGTCCTCTCCCATGCTCTTTTATTTTGTATAAATATTAGAAGGACTTACGTCAACTACTGCAACTGAAATATAAAGTAACGGCAAAATCGTTTTCGTTGATATCCCGTGTGTCGAATTTGATGAGGCTTGTTGCATATAAAAGAAAAAAACTAAATTATACAGACAGAAGGAAGTATGTTTTTATTGTGGGTAATTTTTTACAAAGCTTTGGAAAACAGAGACATAAAAAAAGATCAGTTGCGTATACAGCTTACCACTTTGTAACTGAACAACAAGAAACGGTATCTAAATCCTGTAAACTGGATCTTATTAGACATGTAACCAGGAAAACATTCGTGTTTATCATATGCCGCTCTTATACACAGGGTGTCCCATTAAATTGAGCCTCAGTTTAAAAATATGCTAATGCACTCTTGGACGACGCGACGAAATGCATCTTGCTTGCTTTGTATGGAGTAAGTCACAATATTTTTGTATTCTGGTTAATTGCATAATTAGTCGAGATTAATTAACCAAGTTCTGAAGCAACAAAGCTAGGCAAAAATTTCAATTAGAAAGTTGTAGAGCGCATTGCAAAACATCCGCTTAAACAGTTTATATCTGTCTATCTATCAGGTATTAGTGTTTTTTCGCTTACTGCAGATGCCCGCGAAATGCAAAAATATACCACGTCACATGCCGCTGGCGAGTCGTGATTGCAGCGCTCCCAAACATTTTTCGTACAAACTAACATAGCATCTAGCAGGGTGTGCTGCCGCTTACAAGGCTACAGGGCAGTCACGCAGGCGTGGGCTGTGCGATTTGTGCCACTGACGTGCTTCCCTTGCGGCAGTGCATGATAGCGGCAAGCAGGCTCAACAGCAGCAAACTGGGCCAAATGCTATGTTCGTTTCTACGCGGAGCGCTGAAGTCACGGCGCGCAAGCGCACTTGTCACGTGGTATTTTTTTGTTTATTTCGCGGGCATCTGCAGTAAGCGGAAAGATAACTTTCTAATTAAATTTTTTTTGCGTTATAGATAGAAAGTAGCAAACTGTTTCATCCGACGTTTTGCAAAGCGCTCTACAACATTCTGATTCAAATATTCTGCTTGTTCTGTTCCAAGGTTGGTTAATGAATCTTGACTAATTCTGTAATTAAGCACAATGCGAAAATAGTGTGACTTACTCTTTACAATAAACAGCAGCATGCATTTGATCGCGTCCTCTTGGAGTTCATCGGCATATTTTTAAACTCTGGCTAAAGTTAGCTGGGACACCCTACATACCAGATATTTGTGAGCAGGACCTTTGCAAAACCTTCCTAAACCGAGCAACAAATTGATGTAAGCGGAACCTTAGATGTCGAATCTGTTCGCTGAAGAATCCCCGAGAGAGCAAGTTTACTGCATTGCCGCACCTGTTTTTCATACTGAGTAAGAATGGTGATGTGATGGTGTGTGATGATGTCCCACCAGGTACACAGGTACACTTCGATTTTTCTAAGGCACTCTTTATTAGAAGGGCAAGATGCATCCGTATTAGATCGCCTTTCACTCCTGTTTTAATGAGTACTCTAAAAATTTAGGTGACTAGCTTCACAGCAATGGTGACACAGCGTTCTATTGTTGAATGTGCACCACATGCCAACATTGTACTTTTTCCAGTTCAAAATATTGCATAATCAGCTCGACAATGCTCAAGTGTGAAAGAGGGAGAGAGAGAAAGAAAGAGAACAATTTCATTGTCGAAACGGCTGACTGTTCGAGCCATAGTCGCTAGTAATAAATCAGGAATAAACAATACTGAAGCAGGGTGTGAGACCGGGCTACTTGGTATGCCATGCTGAAGTAGCTAGCGGAAAAGTACACACGGAGTACAAAAGGGTGACAAGGACAAGCGCTTTTCCTTGTCGCCCTTTTGCGCTACGTGTCTACTCTTGCGCTAGTCACTCAGCATAAACCACACGCTCGCCACGCCCAAAAGAAAGCTTCAGCTCGGGCCTAACTACGATACCACCTATTCAAATGCACAGAAAACACAGAAACACTGTTATGAGACAATCGCTGGACTGAGCCGCCGTGGTTGCTCAGTGGCTATGGTGTTGGGCTGCTGAGCACGAGATCGCGGGATCGAATCCCGGCCACGGCGGCCGCATTTCGATGGGGGCGAAATGCAAAAACACCCGTGTGCTTAGATTTAGGTGCACGTTAAAGAACCCCAGGTGGTCAAAATTTCCGGAGTCCTCCACTACGGCGTGCCTCATAATCAGAAAGTGGTTTTGGCACGTAAAACCCCAAATATTATTATTATTATTATTACAATCGCTGGACTGATATGAATGACATTTATTACATTTGAGGGAGAAAGTTAAACTATGGTGACGCTGGGAAGCACAATATTGAATTAAGGCCTGGCGTGTTTTAGAAATATTGCCGGAAATTCGTTGGTTTCAAAAGATAGAAGCACAGAGAATAAAATCCATAGCTCTGCACCAAAAACATATATGGTAGCTTTGTAAAATGCATCTGTTAGAATGGACATAATTAATATAATAATTTGCAGATTACGTGAATTTTTTACAATGTGTACAATGATTTCGAAAAAGTCACTCACATAGTATTGCTATGTTTGAAAGCGGTGCTTATTATATCGACCTTGTGCTGTTTAGATGTATTCTCATCTGCAGTTTCAAGAATTGTAATATCGTCTTTGATTGATGAGTCAGAATTATAAACGTAATAATTTTCTTATATCGAAATTTTCCTGTATCTTTTATAAATGAATGATGGCCTAAATCAAAATTCCACTTAATATAGTCACAACGTTTTAATGTTCTTTTAACTGCGAAAAACCGCATCAAATATGATGCATTGATTGTCGAGAAAAATTATTTCTGCGTTCGCATGTATTTTGGAGGCCCTAAGCTAAAGGTTCCCCTTAGGCCTACCTCAAAAATTGGGCTGGGTGGGTGGAGGGAGGGGAGGAGGCTGTCATCAGCTCTAGCCCATTTTTATATAGGACGACTGCTGCTTCGTTGTCTGTCGTCATTCTTGTCTGTTGTCGTTGTCTGTTGTCATTCTTGTTAATAACGAAAAATGGAGCTGATTGGTATCCCTAATTTTTTTCGCTCATAAAATGCGACTTTGGCAGCCTTGATGCCCCAAGGTAGAACACAAGGGTTCATTGGCCAGTTGCTTGCAGCTAAGATCGTTGTGCTATGTAATGTCCTTGGTTGATTAAAGGATACTCCACCACTGCCATCATGGCTGTGAGTGCTGCTGCCTGGCACTCCCAGAACTCCTTGAACACACTCCCAGAACACACGCACAAATAAAATAGATACTGGCACAAGCGCCACCGTTGCTCACTTGGTAGAGCATCACAAGCGTAAGGGGGAGAAGGAGTGTTTAGCTGCCGCCAGCAGCAAGTTGCCTCTTAAAGCAAAGTAGCATCATGGTCTATGTCCGTGTTTTCTCGTAGATCTGACCAGGCCATTTCTATATAAATTAGAGTGACGTGCCTCATGGCTGGCATGGAACGCTGCTCCCTGGCACGACAGCTCAATTCTTTACCCATTAGGCTACAGAGGCACACATAGCTCGCAAGAATAACCTCATTGTTTTCTCGTGACAGCGAATGCTTTCATATGTTACGCGACACTCGTTCCGGATCGGCATGGTTCAGTCCAGATTAAACATAAAGCAGGTGTTGTGCTACTTCGATGGTGCGTTAGGCGGGTAATATATTTTTGTTTTCTGAATGTTCACGTAGTGGGCGTTGTACTCCTTCAGATCTAAGGCATTGCCTAAATCACAGCTTCGATGCTGTGCGCACAAAACTAGTTGCCGGCGGGAGCTTGAGTATAACATGAAGTTCTCTATCTCTCTCTCTCTCATTCTATCTTGCGCGCACCAGACAATACGTCCAACTTAGCACCGTATACATGTGTGGGGCGTTTCCTTGTTCTCATTCTGCTGATGCGTCATGCGCTGTACATAGGAGGCAAGCCGATCTTCCACATCAGGGTCGCCAGTTGCACTAAACACAACGCGGTGTAACTGCCTTGCCATGCTAGAAGAGGTGGCATCTGAGGGTGAGGCAGCATCTTGTCGTCAGACATAGCGGAGGCCTGAGGTACAGTCCGCATGCAGAATTCCAGGTTGAAGAATAGAGACAACATGTCCACCAACCGTTAGCGCAAATTTAGCTCTAAACGTGATTTAGACCTGGAATAAAGAGTCATGAATGCGACTTTGTCAACGGCCGAGCAGAGTGAGTTCCAGCACCATCAACCATCTGCTTTGACATCTTTTGCTGGCACCTGCCCTTGTCAGTGCATAGTGCTTTATTGCAATTAGTTTGTTAAACTATACACAATAAAAAAAACGCGACAACAGGCTCCTGTGATTATCATGTCTAAATCACAATTTTGAGCTAACACACACACAGTGCTATTCAGAAAGCATTGCCTCCAAGCCCACTAAATTGCATACTGCCGCCTGCATTGCGAATAAAAGACGACCGCCGCATCCCAACTGCGTTTAAAAAAGCCCCCACACCGCAAGCGTCAAGAAAAGCACCGCAAGGCAACGCTGGGCCGGTGCTGACAAACCGGCGACTTGTGCGCGAGAATCGGACTGGCACCTGCCAGGCCAGTGCGCCTGCAAGAGAGCCTGCAAGACCAGTGCGCCTGCAAGAGAGCCTGCAAGACCAGTGCGCCTGCAAGAGAGCCTGCAAGAACCTGCAAGACCAGTGCGCCAACACCCGTACCGAATGGCTCCAAAAGGAAGAGAAGCGATAAGCAGCCAAGTAAAGGAAATGCTCAAAGACGATGTAATAAAGCCATCCAATAGCCCGTGGGCATATCCGGTAGTCCTGGTCAAAAAGAAGGATAACACCCTACGATTTTGTATTGATTACAGCAAACTCAACCTCGTCATGAAGCGAGATGTTTATCCACTCCCACGCATCGACGACACCTTGGACAAACTACGCAATGCTTACTTCTTCTCTGGATCTGAAAAGCGGATCCTGGCAGATAGAAGTGGACGAGCGAGATCACGAAAAAACGGCATTTGTGACACCGGATGGCCTATACGAGTTTAAGGTGCTTCCATTTGGTTTGTGTTCTGCGCCCGCCACCTTCCAGCGGATTATGGACACTGTTCTCTCCGGACTGAAGTGGCAGTCGTGCCTCGTCTACCTTGATGATGTGTTCTCCACTACATTCGGGCAGCACATGCAGCGACTGAGAGCAGTTCTGGATGCTATTCGTACGGCGAGATTGACCATAAAACCCGAAAAAAGCCACTTCGGCTTTCGCGAGCTCCGCTTTCTCGTGCACATTGTCAGTGCTGAAGGCGTCCGCCCCGATCCTGAGAAGATCACTGCAGTAGAAATCTTTCCGAAGCCAAGAGACAAAAAAGCTATTAGACGTTTCGTGGGACTGTGTGCCTACTAAAGGCGTTTCGTGGAAAATTTTCCTAAAATTGCCGAACCACTCACGCGACTGACAAAAGATGTCCCTTTTGTGTGGGAGAAAGAACAAGAAGACGCCTTCTCTGAGCTACGACGACGTTTGCAGGGTCCTATACTTGCCCATTTTGATGAAAATGCTGAAACGGACATCCCCACTGACGCGAGCAACGTTGGTCTCGGTGCCGTACATATTCAGTTGCAGAATGGAGAAGAAAAAGGTATTGCGTACGCAAGCCATACCTTATCGCAAGCCGAGACAAATTACTCAGCAACCGAAAAGGAATGCCTGGCGGTTATATGGGCCATCAGTAAGTTCCGGCCATATTTATATGGCAGACTGTTTTGAGCCATCCGCGACCATCATTCATTGTGCTGGCTGGCGAACCTCAAGGACCCTTCTGGAAGACTTGCTGGGTGGAGTTTGCGTCTACAGGAGTATGGCATCACGGTCGTTTACAAGTCCGGTCTCAAGCATAATGATGCTGATTGCTTATCACGCGCACCAATAGAAGCTACGTCACCTGAAATGGAGCAAGATTTCCCATTTCTTGGGGCTGTGAATACGACGGCAATGCGTACTGATCCTCAGCGTACTGATGTACTGATATCTTCAGCGTACTGATACGGAACTACTACTGCTCATCGACTACCTGGAGCATCTACAAGTGAAAGTGCCTTGAATTTTCGTCCGCGGATTGCGTTCATATGTCCTCCGGAACAACGCCGTCCACAAAGAAAACTTCGAGCACAGTGTTGAGACGTTTCTACTTCTCGTACCATCATCGCTGCGAGCTGAGATCTTAGAAGCTTGCCATGATGATTCTGCTGCTGGCCACTTACGCGTTAGTAGGACTCTGGCGAGAATCCGCCAAAAATATTACTGGCCGAAGTTGATGAATTCAGTGCAGCACTATGTCAAATCGTGCCGAGATCGTCAAAGACGCAAAACACCGCCACTCAAACCAGCAGGTTTTCTGCAACCGATACAGCCACCAACAGCGCCATTTCAACAAACAGGAGTAGATTTACCTGGACCATTTCCTGTATCAACCTCAGGAAAGCAGTGGATTGTGGCAGCAACCGATTATCTGACTCGGTATGCTGAGACATGTTCTCTTACAAAAGGAACCGCCATTAAAGTGGCTCAGTTTTTTTTTTTCACACACATAGTGTTACGACATGGCGCACCTAAGGTACTCATAACAGACTAAGGAACAGCTTTTGTGGCCTGTTCGATGCTGTCTGTTATGATACTAACACATAGGGCTCATAGAAAAATCACAGCGTCCCATCCGCAAACGAACTGCCTGACTAAACGGCTCAATAGAACGCTCGCTGACATGATCTTAATGTATGCGGACATCGAGTATCGGACATGGGACAGTATTTTACCATATGCTATCTTTGCGTATAATACTGCAGTACAAGAGACGACACATTTCTCGCCATTTGCACTTGTCTACGGTCGGACAGTAACGACGACACTAGACGCGATGTCACCTGTAAACAACAGCAGCGAGGACGACCCTAACGTTAGTGAGTACATAGAAAGAGAAAAAGAAGCACGGCAGTTGGCAAGCCACCGTATCGTACAACAGCAATACGTCGACGCGAACCGGTACAACCTAGGGCGAAGAGAGGTACAGTACAACCCCGGAGACAAAGCATGGGTATGGACGCCTATACGGTACGCCCGGTCTTTAGAAGAAGTTACTGCGCCGTTACTTTGGCCCCTACAGAGTACTTCGCCGGCTAAGTCCCTTAAATTACAAGGTAACTCCGGAAGGCCAAGTCTGCTCCACACTATGCAGGACTCACGCAGAGGCCGTACACGGAGTACGAATGAAGCCTTAGCATGAAAGGCACGGACTATCAGAATTTACACGTACAATAAAGCGTAGCACCGGCCATCCTCTGACCTCTGTCGTTTCAAAACAGTTGGCCACTCTATATGCCTTACTACGCATTGTGACGATGCTATTTCGGAGTGGGCTAATGCCGCCAGCATGGCGAACAAAAGACGGAGGAGGAGATAAACTTTATTATAGAAGAGGACTTAGGCGGGGGTTGGGGTGACGTTCCCCCCCCCCCCCCCCGCAGTGGGCTCCTCTTCTAGGCCGGACGCCAGGTGGCCGACCGACGATGTCGTTCGGCGACCTCTTCGGCCCGCTCCGTGACTCGGAGTTGAACCTCCGGGTCCGAGCTGAGCAGCGCGGCCTCCCACTGCAATTGGGTAGAGAGCTGCAGACTGTTCGACGGCTTGTCTTGATTACATGAGTATAGGATGTGTGGTGTGTCTGCCTTATGGTGCCCACAGAGAGAACAGACGGGGTTGAACTGCTCTGGGAACCATATGGAGTATATGTACGGATTAAAGAAAGTGTCTGTTTGGAGCTGTCGCCAACTGACTTGTTGTGTTTTACTTAGAGATCTATGTGGTTCTGGGAAGATTTGTCTTTCTTTCTTAAAGTGGGCAGTAATTTCTTTGTAGGTCGTCATTCGCTCCTTGGCCGACCTGAGCTCGGGGTAACGCACCTTCCGGTTAACTACGAATCCTCGGGCAAATTGGTGCGCCGCCTCATTACCAGGATGGCCTGAATGGGCGGGGACCCAGATCAACGTGATCTGGCGGGTATTGGACATTTTTCGTAATATTTTGATGGCTGCTGAGTGGGCCCTTCCTTTGCAAAAATTTCGAATTGCGGTTTTAGAGTCGCTGATGATGTATTTGGCAGTGGTGGAGGTAATAGCTAAAGCTATGGCAGCTTCTTCGGCCTCCTCTGGAAATTTTGTTTTATCGATCGTCGCTGATGCGAGGGGAGAACCTCGATGATCGACAACTGCCAGGGAAAAGGCGTCTCTGTCCGCATGTCCTGCGACGTCTACATGCGCCGTATCTTTCTGAACTGAAAATCTTTCGTAAAGTTTTTGTGCCCTAGCCTTTCTTCTCTTTGTATCGTACTGTGGATGCATGTTTTTGGGCAGAGGATGGACTATTAAGTGTTCGTGCACGTGTCTTGGAATCGGCAAGGTGTGTGCACGGATTCCTTCATATTGTGTGCCTACCTTCTTTATGATGAAACATCCCGTTTCAGTTCCTGATAGTTTTTCGTATTGTGCGGTGAGGTGTGCTTCCATCATTTCCGCTAAGGTGTTATGAATTCCTAACTGTAGTAGTTTTTCATTTGGGGTATGACGAGGGAGGTTGAGTGCAATTTTGTAGGATTGCCGAATTAGAGAATCCACGTCGTTCCTTTCTCTGACTGTGAGGGTGACGTATGGTGTAGAGTAGATGACTCTGCTAAGAACGAAAGCCTGAATTAGTTTCCTGGTCTCGGCTTCTTTAACTCCTCCTCGCCTATTCGCGATGCGTCTGATGAGGAAGGAGATTTGGTTGACGGTGTTTCTCAGCTTCTTAATTAGTGTGTCGTTTTTTTTTTGGTTTGACTGTATCAGCATTCCCAAGATTCTTAGGGTTTCCACTTCTGGGATGGCTGCCCCTTCCGCGTAAATTTTGACCTCAGGCGCTTTATTTTTTCTTTGACGCTTTGGGTGTAGGATGAGGAGTTCAGATTTTCGGGGGGAACACGCAAGTCCCGCGGCTTGTGCCTCCTCTACTACTACATCTGCCGCTTGTTGTAGCGTATCTTGTATCGTGCCGATACTCCCCTTGGTTGTCCAAAGGGTGATATCGACCGCGTACAAGGAGTGTTCTAGGTCAGGGATTTTGGCGAGTTCGTGTACCATTTTGATGAGGGTTATATTGAATAAGAAGGGGGAGAGGACCGATCCTTGCGGCGTTCCTCTGTCTCCTAAAGTGAAGGTGTCGGGTTTGATTGTGCCAATTTGAATTTTAGCCGTTCTATCGGAGAGGAAGTCTTTGATGTAGTTAAACGTTCTTTCGCCTACATTCAACGGTGAAAGAGAATCTAGGATTGCTTTGTGTTTGACGTTATCAAATGCTTTGGTTAAATCTAGAGCTAGGATTGCCCTTGTGCTCCTGTCTTGCTCCTGAGAAAGGACCTCGTTTGCTAGTCTGAGCATCGTATCCTGTGTTGATAAATGTGGTCTAAAGCCGACCATAGTGTTTGGATATAAATTCTCTTTGTGCATGTGGGACTGCAGTCTGTCTAGTATGACGTGCTCTATCAGTTTTCCTATGCAAGAAGTAAGCGAAATAGGTCTGAGGTTTTCGAGCGCGAGCTTTTTGCCCGGTTTTGGGATGAATTTAACGGTGGCATGTTTCCAAGACGCTGGGAGTTTTCCTTCTCTCCAACACCCGTTCGCAAAGTCCGTGAGGGCTGTGATGGAAGCGTCGTCTAGGTTTCTGAGTGTCTTATTGTTAATGCAGTCCTCTCCCGGAGCGGATGTCGTGCGTATCTTAAGGAGGGCTGCTCTTATTTCCGCCATTGTTATGTCAGCGTCCAGGATGGGGTTAGGTTGTCCTTTATAATCGGGTAGGGACTTCGTCTCTCGAGTTGTGCAGAAGTATTTCTGCTGTAGCGTGTTTATAATATCTTGATCCGTGCCTGGGTCTATGTTTAATATTTTGGTGATTTCCTTTTGAGTCGTAGCTTTGTTCGATTCCGGATCAAGAAGATGCCGCAAAAGATTCCACGTCTCTCTCGTGCCAAGATTGCCATTTGCATTTTCGCAGATATGGTTCCACTGCTGTCTTGCGAGTTCTGCGGAGTGGTGTTGAATTGCTTCCGTGAGTGTGACTATCCTGTTTCTAAGCTTTTTGTTGTATTTTTGCTTAAGCCATCTTTTTTTTAGGCTTTGCCTTGCTTCCCACATGTGTGTGAGGCGGCTGTCAATCGTATTTATGCCTAGGTCATGTACTACGTCTTTAGAGGCCTTTCCCACATCTGATAGGAGGGTTTGTGTCCACTATTCTAGGTCTGCGATCGGTTCCTGATTGTGGTCACGGATCGTCCTAAATTTGTCCCAGTCTGTGATTCTGTTTTTTCTAGGTTGGGGTTTGAGATTGCCAATGACGATTTTAGACGTTATGATATAATGGTCACTTCCCAGATTTTGTCTGGTGTTGCTCCAGATTAAGTCTGGGAGATTTTTGCCTATCGTGAGGTCCGGGCACGTGTCCCTGTTCAAGCTGTTGCCTATCCTGGTAGGTTGCATGGGGTCCGTGTATTGGGTTAGCCCTCTTTGCTGGATAAAATTCATTAGGGCCGTGCCTTTTCTGGATATTGTTGCGTGTCCCCATTGCACGTGTTGAGCGTTGAAGTCGCCCACAATTAGGATTGGGTTTTGGCCTGCGATTTGTAGGGCTTTGAGTATAGCGGCTTTCGCTGGTCCAGCCTGTGCCCTGGGGTGGCTGTATGCGTTAAGTATGAACAGAGAAGAGGAGTTTCTTTTGCTAGGTAGAATTTCGAGTAATATACAATCGAGCTCTACGTCTTCAATCTCGTGGTTAACCACGGTAAGGTTTCTATGTACCATCGTAGTGGTTAATGGCTGTTCTGCGATGTGACATGGCAGAACTGCCCGATACCCTGGCGGCTTTAGTCGAGACATTCTGGGTTCCTGGTCGCAATTACGTCAGGTTTTTCGGATTGCGATTGAATGTGTAACTGCAGATGTGCTTTTTTATTGCGCATAGACCTGCAGTTCCACTGCCAAATTGTTATGGTTTTAGGATTGGCCATTTTGCTGGGATTGATCGATTGGCACCCCTTGAGTTGACGGGGGAAGCCGACGTAAAATTTCCTGTAAAACGGTGTCGAGCACTCCGAACTTGTGATTTACATCCTGCATGTGTTGTTCAAGGCTTTGTGTTAGATTGTCAACTCTTTGTGTTAGGTTATCGAGTTTCTGGCTGTGCTCTTCCAATTTTTGTTTGAGTTTTGGGACTCTATCTTCGAGTGAGGGATTTCTTACGTCAGTTATTGCTCGTTTTTTGCGAGGTGTTTCTTCCTTGCTTACTACGCTTACTGGTGTTTCGACTGATGCGGCCACAGTAGTTTCCATTTCTGTGACCTCCGGCATTGGGAGTGGTTGTGGAAGAGGGTCCTTAGAATTTGTGGGGGCTTTTAGTTTACTGTTTTCTTGTTCCAAGATTCGGTCCGTGAGCATTTGCATGTGGTGGAGTGCCTGATCGAGTTTAGACTGTAATGACTGCAGCTCCGTCCCCTTTCCGTGAGAGGCCACTCCCGCCCAGCTCACCTGTTTCGGTCCGGGACTCTGAGTCCGGCTACTGGTGCTGTTGCCACCTCCGCTGCGACTGCTGCTGCGTCCGCTGTCCAAGGACGGGAAGGAGCTCGAGCGATCCTTCCTTTGGGTGGATGTTGCGTCGTCGCAGGTCCGGGATTTGGATCTTGACTGGTGCTCCGATGTTTTCGTTTGGGGTCGTTGAAATCGTTTCTTGCAACTGTTATCGCCTGTGCGGTGCCCTCCTCCGCAGACAATGCAAACTGGGTCGCAGATTTCTTCATTTAGGTGCCGGTTGCCGCAGTACGGGCACCGTTGTTGCGGTGGCTCCGGACATACGTCTCTTCTGTGTCCGACTCTTCTGCAGTTCGTGCACGCCTCTACTTTCGGAATGAAGGGGTAGACTGGGTATAGGACTCCGAAGTATACGATGCTACCTGGTAGTTCGTCCGCGTCGAAGTGGAGCAGAAGGGACTTTGATGTTCTTCCCATGGTTCGTGCTTGTACGATTTCAGGGTTTCTTTTGTGGAATTCTGTCATCATTTCTTGTTGAATTTCGCCATCGTAAGCCCGATAGATGATGCCTTGCAGGGCCCTGTCCAGAGGGGCGATGTACGACGTCATGATGACGTCTTTGCCTTCTATCTTGATTTGCTTGACTGTGACGTAGCGTAGTGCGTTTGCCTGCACCGGCGTCGATATGGTGAACACATTTTTTGCAGAATTTGTTCTAGATTGGTCTTTATCAGCCTCAGTCGCGGTGATGCCACTCGCTGTTGCGATCGCGTGCCTGATGGACTTCTCGGTGTAGCGCGTGAAATCAACACCACCCGTTGGTCTGTAGATGATTTTATAGTCCTCCTCCGGGAGTCGAGGAAGCCGTTTCTTGGGATGCAGTGGAGGGAGAGGTTGCGCCTGCGGCTTCTCGGTCTGCTTATTTGGCTTCTGAGCTGTTAATGACTCAGCTTTGGGGTTCTTATTACGATAGGAAACAATCGTTTTCCAATCGGTCGGATCGAATTCGACTGGGGAGGCGTTAGTCCCAACTACGGCGTACTCCATGACTGTCGCCGAGGCGTTCGCGCCGCGCTAGGCCTGGCGTTCGGGTAAGTTAGGGCGCCGGGGCGACGCTGGCTTGAGACAGTCGGAGCTCGGTCGCCTGAGCTCCGATTTGCATAAAAGGGGTCTTGAAAGGTGCCTTATACACTCACGCTTCTTGTCCGTGTGTCGGCGTTGGCGTATCCTGGTGTTTTCCTTCGCAGCAGGTGCTCGAACACGGAGCCCAAACGAAGCACATGCGCCTCCGTTGGCCCCCTAGCGGCAGCGAACAAAAGACGACCGCCACATCCCAAATGCGTTTAAAAGAGCCGCCACACCGCAAGCGTCACGAAAAGCACCGCAAGGCAATGCTGGGCCGGTGTTGACAAACCGCCGGCTCGTGCGCGAGAATCGGATTGGCACGCGACAGTAGGTGACAAAGAGGAGAACGACGTTCGAAAAAGCGAAGCTCTAGGGATGTTTTTTTTTTTTTTGAGTGCACAGTCTGTTTTTGTTAACAGACAAAGGTTCGCCCAGAATAAATTAGTTTTCATAGAAACGGCTGTCGTAATGCATTTTAAACTCTTTGTCATTAATTCACTGATATTTGAGCTATAGAATGTCCCTTGCCTCAGCTTTCTATCTCTTCTCGTGCCAGAGCAATCCAAAAATCCATGGCACCCAGTGGTGATGCCCGTTTGAAACATCATCGTCATCATCATCATCATCAGCCTGGTTACGCCCACTGCAAGCAAAGGCCTCTCCCATACTTCTCCAACTACCCCGGTCGTGTACTAATTGTGGGCATGTTGTCCCTGCAAACTTCTTAATCTCAATCCGCCCACCTAACTTTCTGCCGCCCCCTGCTACGCTTCCCTTCCCTTGGAATCCAATCCGCAACCCTTAATGACCATCAGTTATCTTCCCTCCTCATTACATGTCTTGCCCATGCCCATTTCTTTTTCTTGGATTCAGCTATGATAACATTACCTCGCGTTTGTTCCCTCATCCAATCTGCCCTTTTCTTATCCCTTAACGTTACACCCATCATTCTTCTTTCCATAGCTCGTTGAGTCATCCTCAATTTAAGTAGAACCTTTTTCGTAAGCCTCCAGGTTTATGCCCCGTATATGGTACGTTTGAAACAGCGGGACGTAATTGAATTTCTCACTGCGAAAGGTTGGGCGCCCGTCAGCATTCATCGCTGTCTGACTGCAGTTTACGGCGGTGTCTGTGTTGACGTCGGCAATGTGCGGAGATAGGTAAGGACTGTGAAAGACCAAAATCAGTACCGAAGTGGACGGCCCACAAAGACATCTGGTGAGGATCATCAACATCAAGTGAACGAGTTGATTAGGGCCGTCGCAGGGTCAAGCAAGACGAGATTACAACACTCGCCATTTCCACTGGTTCAATGAACAATATCATCAAGGACCTTCTGCGTTACAAAAGAATTTGCGCTCGTTGTGTACCACCGCAACTGATGACTGACATGAAAAAGCCGAGGAAGAGAATCTGCCAGCGGCTGCTCCTGTGATATGAACAGGAATGTGACAACTTTCTTTGCGCACTTGTTACTGGCGACTTGTCGGGGGCATGCCATTACTATCTGGAAACGAAGCGTCCGTCGATGGACTACCGCCACACTTCCTCTCCTCCGCTAAAAAAAATCAAAGTTGTCCCAACTGCTGGCAAAGTATTATTGACCCTGTTCTGGGATTGGGAAGGTGTCGTGCATACTGAATTCAGACAATAAGACAATAGTGGTCCGACAATAATTTCGGACGTTACGTTGACACCCGAAAGCGATTGCAAGTCAAATTGCAACGCACTCGCCAAGATACTCGTAAACAGGCAATTCTGCCTGGCCACCATGCTCGTCCGCACAGAAGCCACAAAACACAGGAAGCACTGCAACATCTGAGGTTCACGGACATTGTGCCTCATCCTGCTTATAGTCCCGATCTTGCGCCCTGCGACTTTTGGCTCTTCACCAAACCTAAGGATCACCAGAAGGGCCAAAGCTACAGTTGTGACGTGGAGATGGAATCAGCAGTTCGGCAGTGTTGTCGCCAGCAGCCACCATAATTATTCGCCTATAGCATGAAAAACCTTGTTTTACATTCGTGCAACTGTGTTGCCCGTATTGAAGACTACGTTGAAGAATGATGCCACCATTTGTAGCTGACATAGCGAGCTTTCCACTGGTACCTGTGTCCGTGCTATCTGGGAAACACAAATAAAGGTATCACCATGGAGGCGTTACTTTCTGTATCGCCCTTGCGCTTTGGACAATGCAGGCTGAATTCACCCTATAATGTACACTTGCAGTGTCTTATTGGTTCTCCTTCTGGGCGTACTCGAGGCTTCTGGTTCGCTTGCCTTAAATGTGCTAGCTCAGTGCATCTTATGTGGAAAGCATTGATACTCCTTAGAGCCTCTTCGTTAAAGTTCAGCTGCTATAGACGTGTCTTCATTGTTTGAGTTACGCCTGACGATGGCCGAACGTTCTTGGGGCTGTGACGTGATGCGTTAGGGCGCACATTTATTCATGGTACTCAATTCTGAATTATATCGACCATCTGTTTTTCCCAAATGGTTTTCACAAACGGTCCCATATTTCTGTAAACAAGTGTAAAGTGCTTTAAACATTTAAAAAACAACGTGTTCTCTACGCTCCTGCCAAAAATTTACGCCAGAAGCACAGTGTTTCATTGAGCTCTGTTCCACCAGCTGGGTGCACCACGCAGGCCCTTAAAGTTTGCGCCTTCTCTCATCCCGTGAAAGGCACAAGGCGCTTCCGCTTCCGTTTACCTGAATAGACCTTCCAAATTAGTGTCCCTGTACATGATATGCATAGTGTCTTTGTATATGCTCCAGCCGTGAGCAGAGTTGCGCATCGGTCCGGCATTATGTTCCATCTCTGCAGTAAAGGCCCTGCTGACTGCATAGTATCAGTGTTTGTCGGCTTCTTATGATATGACTAATAAAAATCTGGCCCCTTGGTTACCCCCTTTCTTCTCGTCTATGCAGTGCAGCCACTCCTCACGCACGCATGAGGGCAATGCCACGCGGTGTTCCATTTGTCTCTTCTTTTTTTTTTTTGTCTGCTGGTCGCGAGCTACCTGCGGCAATTCACATGCGCTGAGCAAGATGGCACGTTTTAATAAAGGCTGCACTCGAACCATTCAAGAAGGTGGAGGGGGGTGGTGGTGATCCAACCCACCGACATTTTTAGTTTTTATTGAATTTAACAAATACTGCCGGCCTGTAACAAGCCTTAGGCAGGAGTGGGGTACAGAAATAATAGGAACAGAGAAAACGTACATTACAACAAAAGAAGCAAACAACGAGACTCGACCAGAGTCCAAAACACAGTAGAACCAAAAAACAAAACACTCGACTCAAAACAAACTACATGTGTGCCCTATTGTTCACTCAGGGCTTGTAAAAACAAGTTCACCGTTTCAGACTGACCAGGTTTCCAGGCAGATCATTTCATTGAACAATGGTGCGGGGAAAAATGAGTTTTTCAAAACATTTGTTTTACACAAACATGCGCCGACTTTTTTAGAACGATAGGAACGCGTAGGGTGGTGGGTAAGGGGCTCAGCTAAAATGCCTTACGGTCATCATCATCATCAGCCTGGTTACGCCCACTGCAGGGCAAAAGCCTCTCCCATACTTCTCCAACAACCCCGGTTATGTACTAATTGTGGCCATGTCGTCCCTGCAAACTTCTTAATCTCATCCACCCACCTGACTTTCTGCCGCCCCCTGCTATGCTTCCCTTCAATTACTGTAGTTTTACCGTAGCCGTACTGTAGTTTTATTTTATTATGACATATAAGTAAAATAGTTTTAGTCGTTGTTGCGCCTGTTGTAGGCACACATGCCAAGGACGCACTGCCTTCTTGTTGATTTGTTGCGGGAACTGTGCGATGGCAGCTGTCGATTGCGGGTCTGGACAGACAGCAGATTTGCTGATTACGTTGCCTAGGAACAGAAGCTCATCGTAAGCGAAGCGGCATTTTTCCGGCTTCAGATTAAACCCTGACGACTTGATGGCCTCTAGTACTGTCGCAAGCCGCTTGAGGTGATCGTCGAAATTTCCGGCGAAGACGACGACGTCATCCAAATAAACGAGACAGGTCTGCCACTTCAATCCTGCTAACACCGTGTCCATGACGGGCTGGAACGTTGCAGGCGCCGAGCACAGTCCGAAAGGCATAACCTTGAATTCGTAGAGGCCGTCTGGGGTGATGAAGGCCGTCTTTTCGCGATCTCTTTCGTCGACTTCTATTTGCCAATAGCCAGACTTGAGGTCCATCGACGAGATGTATTTAGCGTTGCAGAGCCGATCTAATGCGTCGTCTATTCGTGGGAGGGGGTATACGTCCTCCTTCGTGATCTTGTTCAGACGACAATATTCGACGCAGAAACGTAGCGTTTCGTCCTTCTTCTTTACCAGGACAGCAGGGCATGCCCGCGGGCTTTTCGACGGCTGGATGATGTCGTTGCGCAGCATTTCGTCGACTTGTTGTCTTATAGCTGCACGTTCTCGTGGCGAAACTCGGTAAGGGCTCTGGCGGAGTGGTCGAGCACACTCCTTATTATGCGATGCTTGGCGACTGGTACAATGCGTTGGCGGGCTAATTGGTGCGAATCCATTAATACTTTGCTTAGCGCAAAACGGCTGGTACAAGAAAGACGATGAGACGACGCCTTGTCCTGTCGTCTTTCTTGTGCCTGTCGTTTTGCGCTAAACAAAGTATTCTTAGCGACTGGTGTTTGTCGAATCCTCGATTACGTCGAAAAGCAGCCTTTGTATCGTCGGAGCAGACTTCTGAGCTGCTGTTGCTTAATCACGGGGAGACTGGGATTAATGTCGTAGTCTGAATCGGGAACCATCGCCGTCGCGGTAGATGCGCCGGAATCCGAGAGGACAAACGCATAACTGGTTTCCAGAATTTCCTCGATGTACGCGATCGTCGTGCCCTTGTTGATGTGGTTGAACTCCTGGCTGAAGTTTGTCAGCAACACTTCAGTTTTCCCTCCATGCAGTCGAGCGATCCCTCTTGCGACGCAAATTTCACGGTCTAGCAGTAGACGTTGGTCGCCTTCGATGACGCGTTCTACATCAGCTGGTGTTTCGGTGCCGACCGAAATAACAATGCTCGACCGAGGCTGGATGCGCACTTGATCTTCGAGAACACTCAAGGCGTGGTGACTACGAAAGCTCTCCGGCGGTATCGCTTGATCTTCCGACAGCGTTATCGATTTTGACTTCAGGTCTATGATTGCGCCGTGTTGGTTCGGGCAGTCCATGACGAGAATGACGTCTCGTGAACACTGTTGGAGGATAACGAAGGTGACAGGGTAAGTCCGGTCACGAACGGTTATTCTTGCCGTGCAGATTCAAGTCGGCGTAATGAGGTGTCCTCCAGCGGTACCAATTTGGGGGCCCTCCCATGCAGTCTTAACCTTCTTCAACTGGGCGGCGATGTGTCCACTCATTACGGAGTAATCGGCCCCTGCGTCGACTAAGGCAGTGACTGCGTGGCCGTCGAGAGGTACGTCGAGGTCGGTGGTTCTTTGTCTGGCGTTGCAGTTGGGTCTTGACGTCGGATCACGGCTGCGTCGTGTTGAACTGAAGCTAGAAAGTCGCGTCGTCAAGTCGTCTTTCGTCGGTGTAGTCTTGGCTTCCTGACTTCGTCGGGAAGGCGGTGTGTCGTCATTAGGTCGTGGAGATGGTTCTTTCGTCGTCTTCGTCGGCGGCGTAGGATCTTCGTCAGTTCGACGAACAGCAACCGCACCTCCAGTTTTCCTTTTAGTTTTCCGGATATGGGCTCGCTGACCGGCCCCGTGCTGGGCCAGTGTATGGTCGGCGCTGCGGCGAGAGGTAGCGGCCTGGTGATGGCGAACGCGACGGTCGCCGAGAGCTCCACTGAGTAGCGGCGAGGTAGTCGGCGATATCGCGAGGGCGTTCATCTTGCTGCGGGCGCGGAGCGTTGACGGCGAAACCTTGCAGTCCCGTCTCCCAGTATGGGCATCGGCGATACACATGGCCGGCTTCTCCGCAGTGATAGCAGAGCGGGCGGTGGTCGGGGGCTCGCCAAATGTCCGTCTTCCTCGCGTACGCGCGCTGGCCAACGGGTGTGCGTGCTGGCGGCGGCGGACGACGGAATTGCGTCGTTGCAGGGCCCTGGCGTGGTCGCGGAGGGGGACCTTGACGGCGTGCGACGGAGGCGTATGTCATCGCTTCTGGCTGGGGCTGCGGTAATTGTGGTTGCAGCTCGGGAACTCCAAGCGATCGGTGCACCTCTTCTTTCACGATGTCGGTGATCGAAGCAACTTGGGGCTGCGACGAAGGCAGGACCTTGCGCAGTTCTTCGCGCACAATGGCCCTGATGGTCTCCTGAAGGTCGTCGGAATCCAGTCCTTGGATGGCGTACTGAGGCGTGCGCCCCTGGAGGTTATATTGCCGGGTGAGCATCTCCAGAGTTTTTTCGATCGTCGATGCCTCTGCAGAAAACTCAGCTGCGGTCTTCGGCGGGTTACGAATGTGTCCGGCGAAAAGTTCTTGCTTGACGCCCCGCATCAGGAAGCGGACTTTTTTCTCCTCTGACATTTCCGGGTCGGCGTGCCGGAAAAGACCGGCCATTTCCTACGTGAAGATCGCGATCGTCTCGTTTGGCAGCTGCACTCTGGTTTCTAGTAGTGCTTGGGCTCGCTCTTTTCGCACGACGCTTGTAAACGTTTGCAAGAAGCCGCTTCGGAGCAAGTCCCACATCGTTAAGGTGGCTTCTCGATTCTCGAACCAGTTCTGGCGGCATCATCCAGTGCGGAATAGACATGCCGCAGCTTGTCGTCGCTGTCCCAACTATTAAACGTAGCGACCCTCTCATACGTCTCCAGCCAGCTTTCCGGGTCCTCAGATGTGGAACCGCGAAATGTCGGTGGCTCCCTGGGCTGCTGCAGAACTATTGGGGCTGTCTTCTTGGTCGTCTCTGGACGAACTACTCTGACCATCTTCTTGGTCGTCTCTGGTATATATAATATATATAGAATTCCGTGTTCCTGGGGCAGCTGCTGTAGCCGGCGGCTTACTCGAGGTTCAGGGACGGCGCTCGTGTTGTCTTTGTGGTCCGGGCTTGGATTACGGCTTGTCGCAGGCGTCCGGTACATGAACGTAAAGCACCTCCATCAGATGTCACGCGGTGGTGACGTTAAGAACACAGTAGCAATACTGTGAAAGAGAGAGAGAGAGAGGGCTCTTTATTGGAAAAACAGAGAATTTTGCCGGCGCGTATATAACTGCTGGCATGCTACTCTGTATAGGGATGGGGAATGGGATTAAAAGATTCCAGAAAAGAGTTCGAGAAAAAAAGGATAAAAGTAAATATGAAATGTCCGAGTGGACCTGATACTAATATTTACAGGTGACATGGCGGGTAAATTTAAGCTTTTGTATAGGAAGGATGCAATTTTTAAAGCTTTCCTATTTGACCAATTTCTGTCAGGTAATTGAACAATAAATCCAAAACCCGTCGCTGTTTTGAAGGGCCGGGCATTGGACCTAAGATGCTCGGTAACGTTAACGGTTCGTGGCAAATCATGTCCATTTGGTGCTCAAAAAATTGTCTCTCGTCGCGGTACGCGGGGCATTCTAGTAATATGTGCTCAATTGTCTCTAAGTTGCGACAGTTATCACAGTATGGGTTAGTGGTAAATCCTATGCTGTACAGATAATTGTTCGTGTATGCCACGTTCAGTCGAAGACGATGGTACAATGTCTCTAAGTGTCGAGGAAGTGGTCGTGGAATTTTTGGTCTCATTTCTGGGTCAATGTAACGTAGGAAGTTATCTTGGTAAAGCGGCAGATTCAAGATGCGGTCTTTTTCTTGATAGGCATATTTTTTTGCCATGTTTGAAGCATCGGCTTTTGTAAAATATGTTCTTTTGAACTTGCGGTATTGGAGTCCATTTCTGGCGGCTTCGTCCGCTCTTTCATTTCCCGAAATGCCGGCATGGCCAGGTATCCACTGGAACTTTATGCAATGCCCAGCAATCTTAGCCCTGTGGTGAAGATAAGCAATGTCAAATGCTGCTGGTTGATTATTGCAACGCTTGTGCCTGTTCCAGATACTTTGTAGGGCTCCTTTTGAGTCTGTGAAAATCACCCATGTCCTTGGCGGCTGCTGTCGAAGTACATACACAAGCGCCTCCTTAATGCCATATAGCTCCGCTGAAGTAGATGATGTCGCTCGCTCAAGACGAAACGAGAATCGTTGCCCTGTAGAGGTTACAAAAAGTCCGCATGATGAACGACGTGGAGTTTTAGAGCCATCTGTGAAAATGTGCGTTGCGGCTGCGTATTCTTTGTGCATATATTCTAATGCTATCTGATAAGTCGCTGCCTGAGGCATTTTCTTTTTCGCACTGATTCCAGGTATATATGGCACGATTTCCAGTGGGGACAGTGTCCATGGTGAAATGTTTCGCGGCATAATTTGTGACGCCTGAGCAGGAATCGAAATAGATATGCTTCCGACGGCCTGCCCAAAGCTAGATGTAGCACGGGTTCTGGAAATTTCCTTTAAAAAGTGAGTCTTCGTATGAATGACGTGGCGGAGGTGTATCCGAAGTGTCTCCTGGGAACATAGCACTTCCAGAGGCAGGCATCCAGCTTCTGCTACAGTCCCTGACCGGGACGACCCCTTCGGAAGGCCAAGACATACGCGAAGGCAGTTGTTTCGTGCTGCCTCGAGTTTTCTCTTGCTTGTGGGAGATATTTTGTGCAGGATCGGGAGGTAATATCGTAGTGTTCCGTCGACGTAGGCCTTATGGAGGAGCACCATTGATCTACAGTTGCTGCCCCACTGTGTTCCGGCTAAAAATCGGAATACGTACGCCGAGGAAATCTTCTCACTCAGTTTTTTCACTTGGGGCGACCATGTGAGGTTCCTATCGATAGTCACTCCAAGAAACCTTTGCGTCTTGACGTATGGAAGGGCACGACCACCCAACACTAGTGGGTATTTTTCCATACACCTCCGCGTGAAAACCATGGCAACGCTTTTGTCGGGGGACAATTTCAGACCCCTTGGATTTAGGTAGGCCGATATATTTGCTAGCGCTCTCTGGAGGCGTTGTTGGGTGGTACTGCGGGAACGCGCCGCACTCCAAATGCAGATGTCGTCCGCATACAGTGTAATTTTGACGCCAGGGGGTAGGTTTCTTTTCAGATGGATGAGGACTGAATTAAATAATACCGGGCTTAACACAGCTCTTTGTGGCACTCCTTTCTCGACGGCATAAAGCGCCGTGGGGCCATCCGGGGTACACATGAAAAGTTGGCGTCCTTGAAGATAGTCTTCAATCCATGCGTAGAGCCGTCCTCCAAGACCAAGGGTTTCCAAAGCGTCAAGTATTGCTTGATGATAGACCGAATCATATGCTGCCTTAATGTCTAAAAATAATGCAGTAGGTATGTTTCCAGAGACAAAACTAACTTTTATTGGGCGAACCTGTGCCCACAAAAACAGGCTACACTTATAGCACAACGATAGCGGCGAACACGGTCGGCGATCGTCGAAAACCTGATCAGCGAGTCAAGCGCGTCGGCTTTTACACGGCACTCGTCGAATGTTCCAGACTAATCGTTCAGACCCGCGTGCCTTCCACAAAGTTCTACACCATTCGCGTCACGCGCTGCAATCAAATAACACAAGGTTCGGCGACAACAGACAGCCGGGTAGAAGCATCGATAACTTTCCAGAAACTTCGAATACATGCAGGAGCGTCCCGCGCTGTGCGATTACATTTGTTAGGCGGAGAAACGTGGTCGCCCGCTAGAGATAAGTACACGTGTCAAAATTATTACGGCGGCTTCTATCCTCAAGGACGACCAGTTTCCTTTCAAGACTGGACAGTGCTTTCCAAACCGGCAATCTTAGAGCCTAGTTCTTTTACAGTTGACATAGATTCTTCTACCTGTTTTAACTGAACTTCTATTGCACCCAACCGTTCTTGCATGGTTTCCTGTCCGTCGAGTAACTGGCGCTGATCCTGCTGAACCTTCTGGATCACGTGGAGCTTGTCGTCACCGTAGCCTGGGATAAAAGCACGCTCGCATCGAAGAAGCAACATTTGGCAACAGAGGCAGCTCGAAGGAAGGCCGTCTCACATTTCCCTGTTTGATTTCCCAGGTTTGAGACTTTTACCATATAGTGAAACTTATTTGTTTGTTAGCTTGCTGCCTCTGTTGCCAAACCACTGTTGTCTTTGACTGCTTTTCATGATGTCAACCGAAGTGTCAAATTTAGCGCGCGAACTGCGCAAGGATATAAGGGAGCTTAAAAATAGTCTTGAGTTTATCAACAAAGAGTTCGAAACACTCAAGCAGGACTGCGCGAAAGTGAAAGCGGGAAATGTAGCTCTCAAAACATCGAAACTAGCACTCGCGCAGGAAGTCGAGGGACTAAGAAAACAATTGCATGAAACATCGCTCAAGGTCACTGTTCAAGACCAATACTCTCGGAACAAGAACATCGAAATTAAGGGAATTCCGTATGAGAAAGCTGAAAATCTACTTAATGTGCCAGGCAAAGTAGGCGACGCAGTGGGTGAACCAATTAAGAAGGAAGACATTGACATTTGTCATCGAGTCGCGTCACGAAGGGCGGACATGGAGCAGAGCATTGTGGTGGTTTTCAACCGCCGTGCGAAGTGTGAAAAAGTGCTTGAGAAAGCACGGAAGGCTAGAATTAATTCCTGTGACCTAGGATTTGACAAGCGGCAAGCAATATATGTAAACGAGCATCTTTGTCCGCAGCTAAAGAAGCTTCTGGGCATGGCCACCGCTAAGAAACGGGAACTGAACTGGCGATGTGTTTCGGTGAAGGGCGGTAAAATTTTAGCTCGGAAAACGGAAACATCTAATGTTATTCGAATTGGTAGCGAGGCAGATGTGCAAAAGATGTGCGAGTAGACGCGCCTACATAGATTTCATTGATCTGTTTCATATCTTATTTGCACCATGGGAACAGTTTTACCAAGAGACTTCATAAAGCCGAATTCGCGCGATTGCCTTTCATTTCTTCATGGTAACGCACAATCGGCTAGGCACAAGCATGACGAGTTGATCGCGCTTCTCGGTGACTTCCCGTTTCAATTTGACAATGTAATGATAACGGAAACATGGTATAGATCAGAGGAAGAAGTGTTTCGAATGCCTGGTTTCCAAACCTTTTATCTGAACCGTTCAGATAGGTGTGGCGGGGGTGTATTACAGCTAGTATCTGATCAAATTTCATGTAGCGTGCTTCCAGCTTACTCTGCATCGACAACAGATTACGAAGTGTTAAGTCTAGAATCACACAAGTGTGTTTTCACTGTTGTGTATCGTCCCCCTAGCGGCGACATTGACAATTTTTTTGTGTTTCTTCAAAGATTGTTGTGCTACATCAGCACAAATCACCTGCAACTTGTCATTGGCGGGGATTTTAATATTAATCTTCTAGTAAATACGCCGAAGTCTCGAAGATTGCAGATTATTCTTGATTCTTTCTGCTGCAGAAACGTAATTACGGCACCCGCACGAATTTGTACCAATTCCGAAAGCTTGCTTGATTTGTTCATCACAAATAGCTCGGAAGGCTATGTACGGTCTGGTGTAATTGAAGGAAACATAGATCACTCGCCCGTGTACATGATATATAAGGTTAATCGCGCATTTTGGAAGTATCATCGTTCTGAGCCACTTCAGAGTCAAGCAAATAATAAGAAAACTCTAGAAACTTTTACAACGGAAATAAAAAAAATTAATTTCAGCTCTGTACTTGACTGCACAGACGCAAATGAAGCGTATAATATATTTATCCATACACTTTTAAAAGTTTACGAAGTTTCTTTCCCGTACAAAAAACTTAAAAAATCGAGAAAGATTAGGAAACCGTGGCTTACTGATGAATGCCTCAGAATGATCCGAGAAAAAAATTCTTTGTATGCTAAGTTTTTTAAGACTCGGGATCCTGCGGACTTCACTTCCTTTAAAAAATACAGAAACAGTTTAAATAAATTCTTGAGAAATGCCAAGAACAGGCATTTTGAAAACGTTTTTAATAGAGCGGGAACTAGAAGTGATGTCGTTTGGCGTGAAGTAAATCAACTTCTACGGCCGGCATCGCATAATAAGAAGGAATTTGAGCTCACAATTGATAACAAAGCAATTAGTACTGAAGAATTAGCTAACAAATTTAACGAACACTTTACGTCTTTAACCCCAAGCACGCATAACATAAATGCAACTTCCTTCCCAATGCTTACACAGCTTTTTTTTTTAACCTGCTACACCAGAAGAAGTATACGCGACCTTTATGTCCTTAAAAAACAGCACATCGCGCGATATAGATGGATTGCAGATTAAACCTATTAAATTTGTGCTTGATCTTTTGTTACATGTGCTTACTCACATTTTTAACATTTCCTTATTAAACGGCGTCTTCCCTGAAAAAATGCAACATGCCAAAGTGATTGTTATATTTAAGTCCGGAAACAAAAACCAGCTAACAAATTATAGACCAATATCTATACTTCCTGTAATTTCTAAGGGTCTCGAAAAGATCATTTGCGCGAGAATTAGACCATTTTGTGATAAACATAGCATACTAACAGATATGCAATGAATAAAGGGAAAAACCTTGCGGGTTTCCGCAGAACTACTACGTCTAACAGATATGCAGTTCGGTTTCCGGCAGGGAATGCCTACAGAGCTTGCCTTGCTGACGCAAAAAGAAATAATTTTAAACAACTTTGAGAACAAAATGTTAACTCTAGGTGTATTCGTTGAATTTTCCAAGGCTTTCGATTCGGTTAACTATAATTCTCTATCTTCAAAATTAAACCATTATGGCTTTGGGGGGATCTCCCCTTAAACTTTTGAAATCATTTCTTGAGCACAGAAGGCAGTGCGTCGCAATAGGATCAAAACTTTCTTCAGCAAGAGAATTAACACAAGGCGTTCCACAAGGAAGTGTACTTGGACCGATTTTATTTAACATTTATATTAATGACATAACGAATATTAGTCAACATGCACAGTTCTTAGTCAATGCGGATGATACTAGCCTTTTTTTCAGGTCACTCGATATTGTGCAACTTACAAATATGGCAAATAAAACTTTAAACTTATTGCAAAAGTGGAGCAATCTAAACTCATTAGCAATTAATGCAAATAAAACTAAGGCTGTGTTGTTTACGCCACCACAAAAACAAGTAAACTGCAATACTGTTCTTTACCTCGGTACAGAAAGGATAGAAATAGTTGATACTGTCAAAACGTTAGGTGTAATTTTGCACAAACATTTAGTTTGGGATGCACACGTTGAGCGTATTATGTCCACTTTGGCGAGAGCATGTGGAATAATCTGTCGACTACGACACGTACTGCCCTCTAAGGTAAAGCTAATGTTATATAACAGTCTCTTCCTTTCACATATTAGCTATTGCAACTTAGTGTGGGGTACGACATCGCAAGCAAACATACGAAGCTTAAAAACACTACAAAAGAAAACTGTCCGACATGTTGTTAACGCACCGTTTGATGCACATACATTCGAGATATTTCGTGCTCTTAATGTGCTCCCTATTGAATATTTCTATGATTATAACCTAGTCTTAAATATTAAAAAATATTTTCGCTGTAACAACAACGTTTTCACAAACTTGTGCAACTTAGTCAAATCAAGGGAAGCGTTATATGATTTCCGAAAACAGAGCCAGTGGGCATTACCTTTCTCAAGAACAAATTATGGTTTCCGGCGATTGCAGTACCAGGTGCCGAGAATATTAAATGTGATACAGGCTTCCCATACCGAACTAAATGCTATTACGAGAAAGGCACTGAAATTTAATTTCATTATTAATGGTCAAATTTTATAAATAACATTTGCCATCCTTATTTTTTTTTATTTTTTTTCATTCATTTTATTTTTTAGCATGTTCCAAACCTCGCTTTTCCATCGTTCCGCATTTTTATTTTGTTCTGCTGAACATTGCCGTTACATTGAGTTGAATTTTTGGTATTTTAAAGCGTTTTTGTTCAGGTGTTCCTTGTCATTTGTACATGATCTTTTTTTTTCCACTTTTTTCTGTATACAGATGTATGCCTACATGTACAGATGCAAATATGTATAGATGCCGGGTTGGTGTAGATGCGTATGTGAATATATGTATACAGATGTTATAAATATTCTGCTGTGAATATCAATATCTGTATAATATGAAATTGTTTTTGCACATATGTAACCGATTTTCTTTGTGAATATTCTGCAACTGTTCGTCAAAGACAGGGCACAGGAACCTCGTCAAGCTGCGATTGTGCAGCTTTTTGTTCCTGCCCTTGCATTTTCTTTTTCTGTGCAAAGGAAAATGCGAAATAAAGTTTGAAAGTAGCAGATCCTCAGCAGTACCGGGCCGAGGGTTACACTCAACGTCCCCGCAGAGCATGATAAGATCAACATAAACATTCCGTAAGTGCGAAAATAATGTACACACATTGTGAGGGCACACCAGCTGGACGAAACCACGATCACTCGTTCGAATAGAACCACATTTGTTACTAACCTCCGTGAAAAACTGGAATGGTTTCATCATGATGTTGTTGGACTGCCAGCCGGTGTGCCCACTGAACGAATCCCAGACAGGGCTATTCCTCATGCAGAGTGAAGACGACGACGATGAAGGAGGCGGTGTCCAGCTGTTGGTGTCGACTTGATGCGGCAGTTCTTGTGCGCAGACTCCGTTCGAGTGAGCCGAGCCAACCCGACAGACTGCTTCATTCGTCTTCTGTGAAGCACACACAGCAAAATGGCCTCTGTAAATTCCAGGAGTTTTTTGTGTTCCTATGAAACTAAATTGGACTTTTCTACTACAAGACCTGGGTTACAGGTTTGTTGTATCAGATTCCACTGTCAGCCGACTTTTTGAGAAGTGGGTAAATGCTGGCTTCTGGAGGATGAAGTCACAGATTTTTTGGCCACCTAGAAATATTATTCAGAAGACCATGCCACAAGCTTTTGTGGACTCGTTCGGCGCTAAAGTTGCCTTGATTACTGACCATTTTGAGATTACAATCGAGCATTCATCTTCCCTGGAGCCACGTAGCGAGATTTGGTCACAACACAAAGCTAGCAACACTGCAAAATATTTTATTGTAGTCAGCTCTCCGGGATTCATAACGTATATTTCCGAGGGTTGGTGTGGCAGATGCAGGGACACACATATCACGGCGAATTATGGTTTACTTGTCATGTTGACGAAGGGTGATGTTGTGTTGGTAGATCGTGGGTTCGACATTGCGGACACTCTTGGTCTCTACTGTGTGCGCTTGCAGGTACCTGGCTTCACGAAAGGAAGAAATCAGTTCACAGCTTCAGAGATTAACAACATCAGAAAGCTTGCTAGTGTCCCCTTCCATGTGGAACGAGTATTTGGCCTTGTGCGAAAGAAGTTCGTCATTAAAAAGGCTGTTCCACCAATGAGGTTTGTTGCATATCGGCAGGAAGACCAAGTTACACCCTGTTGTTTGTTTGTTGACTGTTTGTTTTGCTCTTTATAACATCTGTCCATCTGTTGTTCCAGCAAACTAGCAACAACCTTTATGAGCACTTTCTTTCCCAATGAATGACTGGGATTTGTATGTATATAAAAGGCTGACTTGTTTGTTCTCAACTAACTGAATAGAATGGCGCCTCACAAAATAATTTGCACGGTGACTGAAATTTATTTGCCTTATTTCTTTTGATAATGCCTTGCAACCGTAATTCTATTATTACTCAAGAAGTTATCAAAATATCCAGGTGTGATCGCTTTGGGTGTCTGTATGAATATGTTCTTTAATTTGATGCTGATGTAGTGGTCATTATTTGTGAATCTGCACTTTCTCTGTGTTGCCAGCAGAGCCCAAGCTTAAGGTCTGGTTCTCTCATAATGACAACAACACTGATTTAATGCGTCAAAGTCACTTCAGAACAGGTAAAAGTATGTATTGTAGCCAGAATATGTCTGTCGAGCAAGCATGTGTGTTCATCGGGCAGTATTGTTCACACGTAAATAATTTGCATTACAAATTATTTTATTTGCGGAGTATAATACAACAAAACAGATATGTATAGATTCCTACAATGACCTAATAAATCTATACAGTAGTAGGCTGTGTACATTATTTGATAAAGGTAACCCGCAGTGATGGCATAGGGCCGTTACACTGGTAAGCCTGAGGGTTCTGAATGAAATCCTGGCCAGCCACGGCCAGATTAGATGGGGACAAGATGCAGAAACACCGGTGTACCATACTTTGTCACGCAAATTAAAGAACACCTATTGGTCAAAATTAATGTGTCACACTACAGCGTGTCTAATAATAGCTTGTTTGGGCATGTAAAACTTGAGAGTCGACTTAAGGTAAAGATGACTATTCTTTAATGACTGCTATAAAACAACTTGAAGCACAAGTCGAAAGTTCTAATAATTAGACTAGAGTAAATTTACCAGAAGTCTTAATGTACATGAATTCAGAAACCTAGTAGCATCCCTGGATGCACATAATATAAAATGAGAAAACACAAATTCAAAATTCTATTAAATCAGACTTGACAGTCCTGACAGCAGGTTCCTGATCCTCCTCAGCTACCTTTCCCTTTGCATAGCTCCCAAGGCTTTCTTCAGGCCTTACTTGTGGGATGTCCAATTCCTCTAGACAATTCCCTTTTCCATTATCGTCGTTGGTACCACTGGTGCTGTATAAATATCTATAGAACTCATCAGCCACTTGAACTATCTCATCCAGATTAATAGTGATATTGCCGCCTTTGTCTCTTAACGCATACATCTGATTCTTGCCTATTCCTAGTTTCTTCACTGCTGTAAGGCTTCCTCCGTACTTGAGAGCATGTTCAATTGTATCCATATTACACTTCCTTATGTCAGCCATTTAAATCTGAACCTCGCAATGTTTAACGCTAGAAGGCTATCTAGTGAGGCGAGTCTAGCAGTG
Source organism: Dermacentor variabilis (assembly GCF_050947875.1). Lineage (NCBI taxonomy): Eukaryota > Metazoa > Arthropoda > Arachnida > Ixodida > Ixodidae > Dermacentor > Dermacentor variabilis. Next base: position 1,776,206 of record NC_134576.1, read on the forward strand.
CTATTAGAGGAATTAGAGGGCAGAAAATGGGAAATAATAGGGCTCAGTGAGGTTAGGAGGATAAAAGGAGCATATATAGTACTAGAAAGTGGGTCTATGCCCCTACATCCAGTCATGATAATCAGAAAGTCGAAAGCTTCTATGAAGACGTGGAATTGGCGATGAGCAAAGTCAAAACAAAACACACTATACTGGTGCGCGACTACGAACTAGCCCAACAAGAAGTGCTTTCAATGCAAGGGGGAGGCAAGAAGCAGGCGGGAGACAAGTCAGTGGGGGAATATGGCATAGGTTCTAGGAATAGCAGGGGAGAGTTATAGTAGAGTTTGCAGAACAGACTAATATGCGGATAATGAATACCTTCTTCCGCAAGCAGGATAGCCGAAAGCGAACGTGGAGGAGCCCGAATGGCGAGACTAGAAATGAAATAGGTTTCATACTCTGCGCTAACCCTGGCACCATTCAACATGTGGTCGTGCTCGGCAAGGTGCGCTGCAGGGACCATAGGGTGGTAAGAACTCGAATAAGCCCAGGTTTCAGAAGGTAATGGAAGAAACAGGAACATATAAAACCGATCAATGAGTTAGCGGTAAGAGGGAAAATAGAGGAATTCCGGATCAAGCCAAAGAACAGGTATTCAGCTTTAACTGAGGAAGAGGACCTTAGTGTTGAAATAAGGAACGACAATCTTATGACATCATTAAAAAGTGTGCAATAGAAGTCGGTTGTAACTCCATTAGACAGCACACAAGTAAGCTATCGCATGAGACGAAAGATCTGATTAAGAAGCGTCAATGTATGAAAGCCTCTAACCATACATCTAAAATAGAACTGGAGGACTTTCCAAGTTAATCTCATGACTACAGCGTACAATGACTACAGCGCCTAATTAGCACAAATACAGAAAGATGAGAGCATCCCTCTGCACAAGCAAAATGACTATGCCGCAAGAGAAAACATTGTGGAATGTCTTAAATGTGGCATTTCTGTTGACAAGAGTGTGCACTGCGTATAATATAGTTTTACTCAAGCACAACGACCGGTTAAGAAAATTTTCCACCTTGCAAACCACGCAAGTCCTATATACATAAGAATAAAAATGTCAGTCGAGCAGGGGTATGTTCTGCACAAGTATAGAGCAGGATTTTGGCTACAGCGAGTAAATCACTGTTGGCTGGTGTCTGAGCTTACGCAATCGTCGCAGAACCACTGCTTTTGCTTGGGTACCCGCTTTATTCAAATGCAGCTGTAGTGGAACCAGCCGTATTTACAGTTTTTGCCGTCACATGCAAGCATTCTTCCTTGCTCTGGTCCTTAACAATAGCAAAATGTACCTGCTCGAGCTGGAGAATTCATGCTCTTCTCTTTTGCGAAATATCCTGCAAACAGCTTAGGCAATATTGCCTTAGTAAAAAAAAGTTGGATGCTGTTGCATTGATGTTGTCGAAAAAAAACTTGTTCCGTAGTAGTCTCTCAACATGCATCGATAGTGGGGTCCATACCATGAAATCGCAGTACGGAAGAACTGTGTTTGCATTTGGGAATACTAGGCGGGGCAGTGCTTCAGGTGCAGCTTCCCATTCACTACCTCGAGGCAGAAGTCAGCATTGTTTATAGCTGCTTGCTCTACTGTGGCATGATCTGCAGAATGCAGACACTTAACTACGATGAGTCCTCATCCAATAGCATGTGTATGTGACCGAACAGGCAGGAATGGCTGCTAGGTACAGGTACTTAGTGCTCAAGAAAACGCCCGTCTTGTTGTGCCAAAAATTAGTGTGGTGTTTTTTATTTCAGTTGCATATTCTGCAAATAACTCTGCTTTATGATCAATACACCACCATATGGCTGCTGTTTAAAACTAGTGCATTTCGGGACACCACATCCTCTTCAGCAAGCTCGCTGAGGGCTGAGTTATACGAACGTCTTGGGGCCTATGACTTAGACCCATGTTCAGAGATTTCCGAATACACGTTCAAGCCAAAGGGAGCAGAGCAAAAAAAAATGTGGAAGTGTCAGGATTGCCGTAAACATTGCAAAACAGGCGGCTCAAGTCGCAAAGAGAGCGATGATTCAACCATTGCCACCGTGCTATTAAGAACCTGAAGAACAGAGTGTTCAAACTTGTGGAAATCCATGCCTAGGCAGAAATAAAAAAGGTTTCTTGTGTTGTTAACGACCTGGAATACCATAGCAGGAAACTAAACTTTGAACTTCATGGCATCCAGAAAAAACATTCAAAGGGTGTAAACTTTTCTTTGAGTGCACTCTTAAAAAATAGACCCCGCCCCCCCTATAGGGCTTATCTTCTCCCACAATAATAACCGTCCTCTGTCTTGCCCGCGTTTCCTTCCATTAACGCTGCCAGTCCGGTACTTCCCAGTCGCGAACGGCATGCGCGTTATCAGTGTGACGCAGTATTCCCGACCGGAAACTAGCGAGCGCCGAGTTATTAGGAAACAAAATGCAAGCAAGGCAGATGACGATTATCGTTGTGGGACAAATAAACACCCCAAAGGGTGCAACCGTTTTAGAGAGTAGACAAAGCTGCACCCTTTAGGGTGTATATCTGCCACACGACAATGGTCCTCTGTCTTGCTCGAGTTTCTTGAAAACGCAACGCCCGCTGCTTTCCCGTCGGCAATGATATGTCACACTGATAGAGCACATGCTGTTCGTTACTGGGAAGTACCGGCCTCGCCGCGTTAAAGGGAGGAAATGCGGACGAAACAGATGACGTTTATTGTTGTGTGGCAAGATACGACTCAAAGGATGTAAACTTTTCTTGGAGCGCATTCTTAGAAAATATTACACCCTTCGTGGCTTATCTTGTCCCACAACGAAAATTGTCATCTGTCTTGCCAGCGTTTCCTTCCATTAACGCTGCGAGCCCCGTACTTCCCAGTCGCGAACGGCATGTGCGTTGTCAGTGTGACGCAGCATTCTCGACAGAAAAGTAGCGAGCGCCGAGTTTTCAAGAAAGGAAATGCAAGCAAGGCAGATGACGATTATCGTTGTGGGACAAATAAACAGCCCAAAGGGTGCAACCGTTTTAAGATTGTAGACAGAGGTACACCCTTTGGGGTCAATATCTGCCACACAACGATAATCGTCATCTGCCTTGCTCGAGTTTCTTGAAAAGGCAATGGCCGCTGCTTTCCCTTTGGGAATGATGTCATGCTGATAGCGCGCATGCGATTCCTTACTGGGAAGTGCTCGGCCCGCCGCGTTAACGAGAGGAAATGTGTCGAGACGGACGGCGTTTATTTTTGTGGGGCAAGCTGTTGTATGGCAAACTTTCCTTTGAGTGCACTCTTAGAAAAATGTACACCCTTTGGGTCTTATCTTGTGCCACAACGATAATCGTCATCTCCGTTGCTCGAGTTTCTTGAAAACGCAACGCCCGCTGTTTTACTGTCGGCAATGCTATGTGATGCTGATACCGCGCATACCGTTCGTTACTGGGAAGTACCGGACTCGCCGCGTTAAAGAGGGTAAATGCCGACGAGACAGATGACGTTTATTGTTGTGTGGCAAGATACGAGTCAATAGGTGTAAACTTTTCTTTGAGTGCACTCTTAGAAAAATGTTCAGCCTTTGGGGCTTAACTTGTCCCACAACGATAATCGTCATCTGTCTTGTCCGCGCTTCCTTCCTTATACGCTGCGAGCCCGGTACTTCCCTGTTGCGAACGGCATGCGCGTTATGTATTGATCTGTTATTTTGCTGTCGACAGGTTGTCCGATTCTGCATGCACCCGAAGCTACCGATCCGGCTATCAGGGAACACGCATCGACGTGCGTTGGCTGCCTGGATCACCGATTTTCGCATCAAGATACCAAAGGACCAACATCGGCTTCGTTCCCTGTCGCCCTCCGTCGCTCCCATCGCCTTGGTCACCTGATCTCGGCAGCCCAATCAAGTCTGACTACCGTCCACAAAACGACTGCTCTCGCTGACTCCCATCGCAGTTGGCGGCAAGGCTGTACCATGTATTGATCTGTTATTTTGCTGCTGACAGGTGAGTTCAAACGACCACCTGCCCACGTTCGTTTTTCTATTTTGCTCTCTGCCGCCGACTGCACCCCAATGCCTGATTGTACTGCTTGTGCTGAGCCATTGCCGCGAGACGATAAGTTTCTGACGTGCTCTATTTGTAATGAAGCTTTCCACCTGGTTAAAAACTGCTCGACGGTCACTGACTCAACTTTTTCGAAAATGTCGGCAGCAATACGGGGATCTTGGGTATGCCCGGCATGCAAGACGCAAGCCGTCAAGCAGCCTGCAATGGGTAATAAATCGGATGATGGAGCACTAGAACAGCAACTTTTGGCTGTAAATGATAAACTGGACCGGCTGACGACTAAAGTCGAAATGTTGGCTAGTGGAGTGGAATAATTACTGACCTTCAAAGCTATCAGAGAAAGAACTGCAGAAACTGTTCTGCAGATACAGGGGTCGCTCGATTCCCTTGCGTTTAAATATGAATCGGTGTCATTCACTGTAACTGCAAACGAGATAGCAGTCGGCGAGCTTGGCACGCAAGTAGATACACTCTCCTCTAAGATTGTTGCCCAGGCTGAGCTGCTTGAGAAGGTTGGCTCTGAACTTAGCGAATTAGAGCAATACAGACGACGCTGCAATTTTGAGATTCATGGCCTGCAATATAACCACAACGAGGATTTGCCTTCCTTCTTGTCAGGACTGGCGGCGAAGCTAAACATTTTCGAATTCAAACTGACCGATTTTTCTGCCGTTCACCGACTTCCCGCACGCAGCAATACCATTCCTGTAGTCCTTGTGCAAATGCACACTGTTTCGGCCAAACAGCAATGGCTCGCTGCACGAGGAATCCTACGTGAACTTGCTCAAGATAATACCTTTCCGCGGCTTTACTTCAACGATAATCTTTCGCGTGCCCAACTGGAGCTGTATCGGCTGGCAAGGCAGAAAGGCAAAGAAAAAAATTTGAACTCGTTTGGACCAAAACGGCAGGATACTGGATAAGAGGGATGAAGATGCACCTATTCTGTATATCAATAAGGCATCTCATCTCGAGAGTATTGCATGAGCATGAATAAAGTTGCCTTCAAGATATGTACTAATCCAAACGAGGTTCTTAGTTTCTTTCCAAATCCTAATGGTTGCGCCTTCCCTGCTGTTTACGTCAACATTCGCAGTATTAGAAAACACTGGGACTACTTTCAGGCCTTAATTACTCCTTTGAACTCCTATTTCGATGCGATCGTGCTTACCGAGATTAACATTCCGTCCCCCTGCATCAATCAGTATCAGATTATTGGATACCAAGTTTTTTCATATACTGGGCCAATTAAAAGGGGAGGAGGCGTGGCAGTTTTCATCCTGGACACATGGGCGACAACTGAGCTGACTTACTCGTTTTCCCAAGCTGAAATTGTGGCAGTGCGTCTTTGCGTACCTTCCTTGTCACTAATTCTGCTTGCGGTTTATCGCCCACCGTGTTGCAACGGTCGTGCATTCCTGGATGAACTTGATGTCACCCTGGCCTCGATGTCGTCAATGGACCATGTTTGCCTAATTGGGGGTGTCAACGTAGGTACGCTACGCCCTTCAGCAACGACAGTTGGCAATTATTTGGACGTCATTTCCAAATGGGGGGGGGGGGGGCTTGCTGAACACGATCTGTGAACCTACACGCGAAGAATTCCTTGCTGGTCATCTTGTCACATCTTGCATAGATCATATAAATATACGTGTACATAAGTGTCAAATCTGCCGTTATTACAACGAAACTTGCTGATCGTTACATGGTCTGCTGCTCTCTAACAGATGACACTACCGACTTGGTCGCTCCAAACGAAGTCAAACAAATCTGAATTGTTGACCCCTTGGCTTTCGAAAAATTTGTAATGAATCACGACTGGCATAACTTTTTGATGACTCTTTCTCCAGGCGACGCCTATGACAACTTTGTAACACTGTTCACCGATTTTCGGCTTGCAGCTACACGGGTCTGTAAAATTAAACACCGTAACTTGGACCAAAATGGATGTCGACAGAAACACTCGTGGCAATACAAGTAAAAGACTTGTTATGGGTTCAAACAAAGAGAAGTCCTAATTGTACGGCTTTGCGGCTTCGGTTCAAAGAGCTTCGAAATAAGGTCAATGCTATGATACGTCTAGCAAAACGTAATAACGTACGAGAAAAATTCACGGATGCTCGTTGCGACAGCAGGAAAACATGGTTCCTAATTAACAATCTTAGAGGTGGTGATGTAAACGCTAATCGCCACGTTGATCTGATGGCTCGTGTTTCTTCAAATGGTACTGCCACCGCTAACGATTTCAACTCATTTCTTTCAAAAGTGTCTGGTGCAGCGAGACCTCATCCAGATATTTGCACATTGCAAACTAGTATTTCTGAATCCGCCCTTCTTCCCATGTTTTCGGAACATGACCTCAAATCAATACTTTTCAGTCTGAAACCGAATAAGTCTCCAGGAATTGATGGTATTTCAATATTAGAGCTGCGCAGAACTTTTGAAGCAATAAAAGATGTGCTACTGCTCATTTTAAACAATATTATTACCGCTGGTATCATTCCCGATAATCTGAAAAATGTGCTGGTCATTCCTCTTTTTACAAGTGGCGCACGCAACAATATCGAAAACTACCGGCCTATTTCAATCCTTTCATGCATTGGGCAGATATTGGAAAAACATCTCCTCAAGACAATGAGCAGCTCTTTAAACAATCATGGCATGTTATCTCCTAGCCAGTATGATGTTGTGCCGAATCGCGGTACGCGTTTGCTGCTTGAAGATTTTTCCGATACACTAAACTCTGCGTTTGAACACAATCAGATTGCTTGTGCACTGTTTCTAGCCGTCCGCAAAGCGTTTGACAGCGCCTGCCATAGTATACTGCTAACCAAACTTTCTTCGCTAGGCTTTCGGGGGCGTTTTTGCGGCTTCTGAAAAACTTCTTATCTCACAGGCAGCAACTTGTGTCTATCGGCAAATTTCGTAGAGCCTTACCGAAATTAAAGCTGGCGTCTCCAAGGTTCAATTTTAAGTCCGTTATTATTTAATTTATATTTTAACGATTTATGTAATGTTAACATAAATTATATCAGTATGCTAATGACACTGTCCTTGTTTCACACGCTCGAAGTTACACAATGCCATCTCTTCTTTACAAATGGCAGCAACAAAAGTGATGGACTGGTTTCAGAATAATGTAGTCCATATCAATGCGTCCAAAACTCAACTAATCTGTTTCCACAACCCTGTCAAGCAAGTTACCCTATCGTCTCCATTATATTTGCACACATCACATTGCAATCCCTGTTCGTGTGCCCCTATGCAATACGCTTGTTCAGTTAAATACCTAGGAGTCTTTTTTGACAGTGATTTATCCTGGAACTCTCATTTCGCATATATTTGTCAAAAACTTCGCGCAGATTCTTGTGTTTTGTAAGATATTGCTACGGGATAGTATTTCCAATGACGAAGAGCCAAGCAGTAAGAAGACGACGACGACGATGGAAAGCTAGCGCGGGCTGTTGCCTCTTGGCGAAGCGCAGCGTATTTTATTGTAAAAATACTTGTACATAGCTTTTCATATGCGTCTTCCTCCGTAACATATCTCGTGGAGGTGGACGTTCCCTGTACCTCGTCATGGAGCTTCGCAGTGGACGGTACGTCGAGCCTTCCTTCATGGCTCCCGGCGACGACAACCCGACTCCGCCGGATCCGACACCTGCTGCCACCTCGACGACCTACATCACTCTCCCCGCTCCCCGTGATCCTGGCGTATTCTCGGGCAAGGATGGGAAAGACGTCGATGACTGGGTCAACCTGTATAAACATGTCAGCCGCAATAACCGGTGGGACACTACTATTATGCTCGCCAACGTAGTGTTTTACCTCGGTGGCACACCTAGAGTTTGGTATCGCAGCACGAAGATGAGCTCACCAGTTGGGATTCACTTAAGACACAGCTTCGAGACTTGTTCGGCAACCCCTACGGTCACCAACTTGCCGCGCAGAAGGCGCTTTCCAGCCGTGTACAGACGTCAACAGAGCCCTATGTCACGTACATTCAGGACGTCTTGGCTCTGTGCCGGAAAGTTGACACCCACATGACCGAGTCCGACAAGGTTGCCCACATCTTCAAAGGCATTGCCGATGACGCCTTCAACTTGCTCGTTTGCAACAACGTAGCGACGGTGGATGCTGTTATAAAAGAGTGCCGCCGCCTGAAACTCGCTAAAAGCCGACGTATTGACCAGCATTTTGCCCGTCTGCCCAACACCCCAGCGACATCTTCCTGTGCCGACACTCCTCGTCCCAACAACACTGCCGGCGTTACCAGGATCATCCGGTGTGAGATCGAGGCCGCCTATCCGGCTGCCTTCGACTCCAGTCCCACCAACACATCTGGAGTCACGGTCTCACTGATCCAGGCAGTTGTTCGCCAAGAGTTCGAAAACATGGGTCTTCACACCATCTGCTCGGCCCATCGTCCTGATACCCGCCCGGCTTCTTCGATTCCGCCCCGTCCCGCATCTTCTTACCCACCACGTTTCCACAACCCATCTGAATGGCGCACTGCTGACAACAAGCCCATTTGTTTCCACTGCCATCGAATCGGGCACAATTCTCGGCACTGTCGCAGTCCCTGGAGTTCCCCGACCCGGCCTACTTGGACTGCCTACTCTCGCCCCCCAGGTGGCCTTTCTCGTCCCTATGCCGCACGCTCCGATAACGCCGCCGCTGATTCTCCTGCACCAAACCGCTCCCATTCTCGTTCGCCTTCGCCCGAACGACGACAATCTCGCTATCCCCAGCCCCGTCGCTCCTATTCGCCGACTCCCTTCGGACGCCGCTCCCAGCCGGAAAACTAGACGATGCAGCGCCTCGAGGTGACGCTGCATTGCTCCCTACGCCGCCAAATCCTCTACTGACGTTGCCCACTCATCTGAACCTTCTTGACGTGCAAGTCGACGGTGTTTCTGTGTCTGCACTCATAGACACTGGGGCGCATTTGTCCGTAATGAGCGCTGACCTTCGTAGCCAGCTCAAGAAAATTATCACGCCCGCCAGGACGCCTGTTGTCCGTGTCGCCGATGGCGGAACAGCCGCCGTAATTGGTATGTGTACCGCCCGCGTCTCCTTCGCCGATCGCTCAACTATCGTGCTGTTCACAGTCATCGCTCACTGTCCCCACGACATGATCCCCGGCTTAGACTTCCTCTCCGCACATTCTGCTCTCATCGATTGCTCCGCAAGTACTCTCCGCCTCGACCTGCCTGTTCAGGATCCCGCTGAACAACACCCTACTCGCCTCAGTTCCGTCGACTTCGTTCGCTTGCCACCTTCGGCACTGACTTACGTTGACTTCGTGTCATCCCCACCAGTCCCCGACGATAACTACATCGCGGCTCCTATGCAAGACGTCCTCCTTACACACGGGATCACAGTGCCCCATACAGTTTTATATATTACGGCGAATTGCGTCTGCCTGCCAGTGGTCAATTTTGGCTTGACGACACAAGCGCTGCCACGCGGCATATCTCTGGCCCAACTTTGCTCATTCGAGGATCACTCTGTAGCATCGATTTCAGTAGACGACCATTCAGCCGATCCTCCTCTACCGTCGCAGTCGGCAACTAGTACCATCCCCAACTTCCAGAAAATGATTGCACCTGACATGCCTTCCGAGTACGCTCGTGCGCTCTACCGCGTGCTGATTTCCTACCAAGATATTTTTGACTTTAACGATCGTCCTTTGGCCCAAACAACAGCTGTCAACTATCGCATTAATACCGGCGATACCCCTCCTATTCATCGCCGCCCGTATCGAGTATCACCGGTTGAGCGTCAAGTTGTTCACACCGAAGTTCGGAAAATGCTTGCCAAGAACATTATTGAACCGTCATGTAGTCCATGGGCGTCATCTGTTGTGCTGGTAAAAAAGAAGGATGGTTCATGGAGCTTTTGCGTGGATTATCGGCACCTTAACAGGGTTACCAAAAAGGGCGTGTATCCCTTACCTCGGATTGATGACGCCCTTGACTGCCTCCACGGTGCTCGCTATTTCTCCTCTATTGACCTTCGCTCCGGCTATTGGCAGATTGCCGTGGACGATCTCGACCGCACGAAGACTGCCTTTGTAACACCCGACAGTCTTTATCAATTCAAAGTGATGCCGTTCGGTCTATGTAACGCTCCTGCCACTTTTGAACGCATGATCGACTCCCTTCTTCACGGTTTCAAATGGTCCACGTGCCTGTGCTACTTGGACGACGTGATAGTATTCTCCCCAATATTCGCTACCCACCTCGAGCGCCTCTCAGCAGTCCTGGACGTTTTTCGGCGAGCGGGTCTTCAACTCAACGCATCGAAGTGCCAATTCGGCCGTCGCCAGATTACCGTCCTTGGACATCGCGTTGACGCGAACGGAGTGCAACCGGACCCAGGCAAGATCCATGCTGTTACGCACTTCCCTGTTCCAAAGTGTGTCAAGGATGTGCGCAGCTTCATCGGCCTTTGCTCGTACTTCCGCCGTTTCGTGAAAAAATTCGCGGCCATAGCACGACCACTAACCGAGCTTTTGAAAAAAGACGCCCCTTTCCAGTGGGGCGATAACGAGGCCTCTGAATTCTCGCTTCTAATCGACCTTCTCACAACGCCTCCCGTTCTGGCTCATTTCGATCCTTCTGTGCCTACCGAAGTCCGTACTGATGCCAGCGGTCACGGAATTGGCGCAGTACTGGCACAACGCCAGCGGGGCCACGACCGTGTCATCGCTTACGCCAGCCGGGTCCTCTCGCCCGCGTAGCGCAACTATGCCATCACTGGGCGTAAGTGTCTGGCCCTAGTTTGGGCGATTGCGAAGTTCCGCCCATACTTGTATGGCCGACCCTTTTCCGTTGTCACGGACAATCACGCGCTTTGCTGGTTATGCTCATTGAAAGACCCTACAGGAAGACTTGGTCGCTGGGCCTTACGCCTCCAAGAATATTCGTTCTCTGTCACCTACAAATCTGGCCGACTACAAAAGGACGCTGTCTGCTTGTCTCGCTACCCGGTAGACGAGCCTGACGACTTCGACAGTCATACCGCCGACGGTATTTTCTCTGTGTCTACCTTCGCTAACGTCGCCGATGAGCAGTACCGAGACCTATCGCTGCGAGTACTCATCGAGCGTCTGCGCTCTACACCTACCGACGCATCCGTTCGCCGATATGTCCTCCAGGGCGGCGTTCTGTACCGAAGGAACTTCCTCCCTGATGGCCCTGATCTTCTTCTTGTCGTGTCAAAGCATCTACGACAGACTGTGCTCTTTGAGATGCATGACGCACTCACTGCAGGACATCTTGGGGTAACCCGCACGTACGACCGCGTCCGCCGCCGCTTCTATTAGCCTGGTCTCGCTCGCTCCGTCCGACGCTATGTTGCTGCCTGTGATCCCTGCCAGCGTCTGGAAACACCTCAGGTGCTACCTTCCGGTCATCTCCAGCCGATCACCGTCCCTGTGGAACCGTTCTTTCGTGTTGGATTAGACCTCCTCGATCACTTTCCCACATCATCCTCGGGGAACAAATGGGTAGCCGTCGCAACTGATTACGCCACCCAATACGCTATCACGCGGGCTCTCCCTACCAGTTGCGCCCCTGACGTCGCGGACTTTCTCTTGCGTGACATTATCTTAGTGCATGGCGCCCCGCGACAGCTGTTTACTGACCGTGGTCGTAACTTCCTCTCTAAAGTTATCGCCGACATTGTGCGTTCCTGCTCTAGTCAACACAAGCTGACTACCTCATACCATCCTCAAACCAATGGCCTGACAGAGCGGTTAAACCGTACTCTTACCGACATGCTGTCCAAGTACGTTTCGAAGGACCACCACGACTGGGACGTTGCCCTTCCTTACGTCACATTTGCTTATAATTCTTCCCGGCTCGACACCGCCGGATTTTCTCTATTTTATCTACTCTACGGTCGCGAACCCACCTTGCCCCTTGACACGGTACTTCCTCCTGCTGCGATCTCAACAACCGAGTATGCGCGCGACGCCATCGCCCTCGCCGACCATGCACGCCAGCTTGCCCGTGCTCGACTGATGGACTCGCAAACCACTCAGCAGCATCACTACAACGCCCGCCACCGTGACGTACAGTTTTCGCCTGGTGCGCTCGTGCTCTTGTGGTCGCCCTCTCGTCACGTCGGACTTTCCGAAAAGCTGCTTTCGCAATACACAGGGCCCTACCGCGTGCTGCGCCAGGTGACGCCTGTGACGTATAAAATTGCTCCTGTGAGCTCAACCTCGTCATTTACTCTGGCATCTACTCATGTCGTGCACGTCAGTAGGCTCAAGACCTACTACACTGCTTCAGACTACGGCCTTTAGTCGCTCCGGGACGGCGCTTTTGCCGGCGGGGGTCGTGCTACGGGATAGTATTTCCAATGACGAAGAGCCGAGCAGTAAGAAGACGACGACGACGATGAGAAGCTAGCGCGGGCTGTTGCCTCTTGGACAAGCGCAGCGTATTTTATTGTAAATATACTTGTACATAGCTTTTCGTCTGCGTCTTTCTCCGTAACAATATTAAATTTTACATGCCATTGTCTGTCCGAAAGCTTGTAGTACATGCCTTATGCTACAGTGTATTCGGGTATGGGATATCTACATATGGTCGTGGCGCTCAACATTTGGTAAACCGGGTCAACTCCGTCCGTGGCATTCTGAGGCATGTTACTTATGATGTCTCCCCTAAATCTGATGTGTTCAAAACTTTGTCTTTGCCTGATTTCAATTCCTTGCTGCTAGAGACTGTTATTTTAAAGCATTTTTGGGTAAGCCAGTACAAAATTCCTTATGTGCCTGTTCGGTCCCTGAGACCAAGGAATCCTTACGTTACACCCCGCTATTAGACGAGATATGGTCGAAGACTCCGTAACTATTATGTCTCAGCAATGTTTTATTTACCTCCTCAAAGCATACAACATGTGAAAGCGAAATATGGTCTTAGAAAGGCACTTAGACACATTTATGCGTGATGGGAAGCCTGTCGTGTGTGTGTGTTTTTTCTCACTGTTGTCTAATAACGTGTTACTGATGGCTCTGTCGCTGTCTGCCAGGCACTGCCGTTCAACCCCCTGCGGCTCTGGCAGGCCCGATTCTTCCCCTGTATGATTCCCAAGTCATCAATAAAGTATTATTATTATTATTATTATTATTATTATTATTATTATTATTATTGGATTATTATTATTATTATTATTATTATTATTATTATTATTATTATTATTATTATTATTATTATTATTATTATTATTATTATTATTATTGGATTATTATTATTATTTATTATTATTATTGGATTATTATTGGCAGTCGGCGGCAATTCTTTGCCACAAACTGACGTTTGTCTTTGCCCAGGAAATCCGAAGGACCATGCGTCGTCCAGCCCGGTTCACGCAGCCATCTTCCGCCAGAACCCAAGTGCGATAATCGTGGTATCAAGCCTGCGCAGCAAGATTGCCTCCCCCCCCCCAGACAAGCCAGGACACCAGAAGGCCGCTAATCGTCTCACCGTCACCCATAAAAGCACGGACTGATCCACAGCCTTCTGCAGTCGGCGGCAATTCTTTGCCACAAACTGACGTTTGTCTTTGCCCAGGTGAGCTAAGGCTCCTAATTGAACTGTTTAGTTTCTGCGTGCCGCCGACTGCCCTAGAGGGTCTGATATTTTGTGCATTAGGGTTGGTGTATCTGCCTGTGATAGCGCCGTGCCAATGTCGTCCTGTGCAGATTTCTCTGATCCTCTTCCTGATGATGGCCGTTTCATGTGTTGCAAAGAGTGTAAAAGAACCTTTCATTTGCGCTCATCTTGTTCAGGAATCGCAGATTCGACGTTCATTTCGATGGGTGCGTCCAAACGTGACACATGGAAATGTCGCCATTGTCGACAGGGAAAAAACCGACCCTCGGCTGCGGATGCATCTGTTACAGAGGAACTTGATGCTCTTCAAAGCCAAATAGGAGCTATAAATCAAAAACTGGACAGTCTCTCTTCCCTTAGACCTGATATCAATTCATTGTTATCACTTCCTGCTAAAATTGATCAGCTTTTGGTGCTGACGTCGACGGTCGACACTCTACAGTCTTCCGTGAATCAGATTCAAAATTCAGTTTCATTCATGTCAACAAAGTACGACGATTTTCTGGTTAGAATAGAAGCAAGTGAAAAAGAAATGAAGCAAGCCAATTCGGAGGTTTCATCACTCACGCTCAGAGTGCAGGAGCAGGAGATCGAGATCCAGTCTTTGAAAACTGAAATGAACAAACAGGAGCAGTACAGTCGCCGTTCAAACCTCGAAATCCACGGCCTTCCTGCTGCACCTAATGAGGACTTGCGCGCTGTTGCGGCGAATCTAGCAAAAAAATTGACCATCAAAGACTTCGAAAGCTCTGACATTCTTGCCATCCATCGCTTACCGAGCAAAAAGAAAGATAATAGTCCAGTCGTTCTGATTAAATTTGCTTCGGTATCTGTAAAGGAGACTTGGATGGCTTGTCGCCATAAACTGCAGAACTTATGCGAAACTGATATTGGCCACAAACTTTATTTTAATGAGAACCTTACAGCAGCAAACCGGGAATTGTTCTGGCTTGCCAGGAAAAAGGGAAAGGAAAAGAAATATAAGTATGTTTGGACGAAGGACGGGAACGTGTTTGCTAAGAAGGATGAGGGTGCCTCTTTAATCCGTGTGAACGACGTGAATGATCTGTTGCGCCTAACGTAATTGGTTCAAATCGGTCTATCATTCACTACGGCTATCTTTTTCAAAACAACCTCATGGCTCTGTGCGAGAGTTTGGTTGACTTTTAGCACTTGTTCGTCAGTTTTCCTTTCCATCAACAGTTACCACAGTTCACGTTAATGTCCGCAGCTTGCGAAAGCATTGGGACACATTTTGTACTTACGTTGATAGCATTTTACATAAAGTGGACGTTTTTGTTCTTACTGAGATAAATATATGCTCGGCCGAGACTAACCTTTTCACCCTTCCAGGATTCGTTTCCTTTTGGTTCACTCGAGACACTCAAAGAGGCGGAGGGATAGCAATTTTCGTACAGGATACTTGGAGTGTGGAACAGGTAGCGGCTAATTTTTCTAGTGCGGAATCTTTGGCACTGAACATTTCAAACCAACTTAGTCATATTTCACTCTTGGCAATATATAGACCACCCTCAAGTAACATGTCCTTGTTTCTCAATGAGCTGGAGGCTCATTTACAAAGAACGAAGCTAGTTCCTAACATATGCCTAGTAGGCGATTTCAATATAGATATTCTCAATCCCATTGCAACCACGGTATGCGATTACTTAGATATCATTGCAAAACATGGCCTTGAAAGTATTATTGATCTTCCAACTAGGGAAGAATTGCTTCTTAATAATTTAGTAAAGTCTTGTATTGATCACTTCAACATCCGCACGGAGTCTGCTTCAGTTCATGGTGCAGTGTTGCAACAGAAAGTTGCCGACCATTACTTCATAGCTTGTCAGTTACGCTTTCCTTCTCGGTCGTTATCATGTTCTAGCCCCAACGCTTGCCACGCTGTTACGGACACGGCTACTTTTGATAAACTGGTCGCCTTGTTCGATTGGCCAGGCCTGCTTAAAAATACCGACAGGCTCGAGCTATATAATGAATTTTCACGTTAGATGGACATTATATATAAATCCAGTGAAAGCACAATTTACGTTCGCCAACGCCGCCCGAACCAGCCCTGGTTGAACAGCATGATATTATCCGCTATCAAAGAAAAAGACCTGCTTTGGCAACGGTGCAGACGTTCGCCTAATAATTGCATGCTGCGTGCACAATTCAAAACTTCTCGAAATAAAGTAAATGCCCTTATTCGTGCAGCCAAGCGTTCGTACAACAGAAACCGCTTTCATGAATCTCGTAGAAATCCTAAGAAAACATGGTCTCTGATAAACTAGGTGAGAGGACTACCTTCAAATTCGGCTAAAGATATTCAGAATCATTTTGATTCAGATTTATCAACAGTCGTCGACAATTTTAACCAATTTTTCTCTCAGTTTTCTGGGGTGTCTAAGCAACCGTGCTACACTTGTAGCAGTGGTACTCCTGTAATTGAATCCGCTTTCCTGCCCACTATGACGGAAGAAGAGCTTTACTCGTTATTGGGCAGCTTTGGCAGACATCAATCACCAGGTATCGATAAAATTCGCATGTTTGATCTATACAGGAACTTCGGCTTTCTGAAAAATGTCTTGCTAGAAATCCTAAATGGGATAATTACAAGCGGAAGTATTCCTACGCGGTTAAAAACTGCCGTAGTTCGACCACTTCTAAAGAGTGGTGAAGCTAAGTGTGTGCATAATTATCGCCCCATTTCTATCCTGCCTAGTATAGCAAAAGTTCTAGAAAAACATGTCTTCTTAGTAATGAACAGCTTTATTAGCAAAGTGGGGGGGTTTCCCGACTGTCAATACGGTTTTATTGAAAAAAGGGGCACTCAGGCTTTGTTAGAAGAATTGAGTGACCATTTATTTTCTTCACTTGAAAAAAATCTTGTATGTTGCGCACTTTTTTTAGATGTGGCAAAAGCCTTCGACACGGTATGCCATTCGCTTATGCTAGAGAAACTCTACAATTCAGGTTTTTCTTCCGATTGCTACGCAATTTCCTTACAGATCGCTCCCAGATTGTTTCCATTTCAGACATTTGCAGTTCCCGTGTTTTTCTGAAGGCCGGTGTGCCACAAGGTTCCATACTGTCTCCCTTACTCTTTAATATATACGTCAAGGACATGTGCAACGTGCTATCTGTCTGCAAGTTATTTCAATATGCAGACGATACTGCAATTTTAGCCACACATGTGAATTTTCCAGACGCATTCTCAATCCTTCAAAATGACGTCGGGAAATTAATGGATTATCTTGGTGCAAATGTAATTGGCATCAATCATTCTAAATCAAAGTTGGTTTGCTTCCATAGCCCTCTGAAACGTGTTTCACTTTCTTCTTCACTTTATTTGCACAGCTCTCAATGTATTAATTGTTCCTGCCCTCCAATAAAATTTTCGGACTCTGTGAAGTATTTGGGCATATGGTTTGATTCTAGTCTTCGTTTTTCTACTCACTTGTCTTACATATGTGCCAAACTTCGTAAAATCGTCTGTTTACTGTACCGCATCAAAGTGTTTTTACCCTTGTCTGTTAGGAAACTTTTGGTCCACTCGTTAGCCTACAGTGTGCTCAGATATGGTATTACAACATTTGTACATTGTTCTAGTACCTGGCATCACCGTGTAAATAGGTTGCTAAAGTGTATGTTAAAAAGTGTTACTTATGACGTATACAGACCACAAGGGATGAACCTTTTTCAGATGCTAAAAAATGCCGAACATGCGCTCACTGTTTGTTCAAACAGTGGTACTGAAACACTTCTGGACGGATACCTTTAAAATACCCGCTGTGCCTTGCCGTCCTTTACGGCGTGTACCTGCTTTTTCTGTTCCTCACACACGAACCAGATTTGGCAGATATACTCGAGCCTTTTATGTTCCAGATATATTCAATGCCCTTCCTTCTGAAATTTCTTCCTGTAAGTCTGTACGCGACATTCGCAAAACTTTAAGGGCATTGTACACAGAATGATTATAGGCGTCGTATTTTTATTTCTCCTGTCATTGTTGAAGCATGTCTTCGCTCTAGTCGTTTCTTCGCTTTTTTTTTTTGCTGTTTTTTCGTGATTCTTTTTTTTTTTGCCTTGTACTTTATCACTCGCTACCTTAAGTGTTCAATGTCTTTTTGATTTCATTTTCTTACAAAACAAAGAAAAGTCAGTTTCTGGCTGAGTCTTGCTATTGACTGCCGGGTTTCGCGTGACAAGCCACTGTGATGGCTTAGGCGAACCCGATTTCTGTACATATACTTGCAGATTTGATAATAAATTATTATTATTATTATTATTATTATTATTATTATTATTATTATTATTATTATTATTATTATTATTATTATTATTATTATTATTATTATTATTATTATTATTATTATTATTATTGGCAGTCGGCGGTGATTACGTTGCCCAACGCTGACACTGTATTTCAACAGGCGGTGCCCTGAATGCGGTTCCCCTGATACCCCGGATGCCACTATCACCTTCGTCGAAGCTAACCGTCCTGCCGCTTCTGGCGGCAATCACCAACTTCGTCTGAAAACCTGGTTTCATCGGAAAATTACTTAAGCCAACGGACATCGCGGGATCCTCTGCAGTCGGCGGCGATTCGTTGCCCAACGCTGACACTGTGTATTTCAACAGGTAGTGTGTCTTTTTCGTTGCCTGCATTCTTAATTTGAATTTGCTGCCGACTGCCCTCTGTGTACGCTCTCTACATGTTACAATGTCTAATGATACTACTGAATGTATTGCTTGCCACAAAGAAGTGCCCGATGATGGCAAGTTCATGACCTGTGCGAATTGTACGCTATCGTACCACTTAGGTCAGACATGTTCCGGAATTGCACCTAGTACCTTCAATACAATGGGCCCAGCCAAAAGGGACGTGTGGGTGTGTAAAACATGCAGAGCAGCAAAAAAACGCGCTGGTGCTTCCGCCTCTCAGGTAGATGCTTCCGAGGCTGATGAAGATACAGGCGTGGTTTCACCTTTGCTTTTGTAACTGCTCGAGATAAAAAAGAGTCTAGAATGTCTACCTGAGCTTAACAAAAAGGTTGATTCATTGCTCCTCTTGAAAGCCGAAGTTGTCAGCCTAACGCAGTAATTTCATGAACTCGAGGACTCGGTGACTTTTCTAACAAAACAATATGATTCCATTCGTGATGAAATGAAGACCGCCAAGGAACAAGCCTCGTCTAGAGATGCAGAGATCAACGCCCTCCGAGCAACAGTTCAGACACAAGCCGAACAGCTAGAGCGCCTGCAGGTTGACATGAATGAGAGCGAGCAATACAGCCGCAACATGATCTTGGAAATCCATGGTCTCCCAGAAAATGAGAATGAAAATCTGAAGGAAGTGCTTTCCGATATCGCTGAAAAACTACACATTCAAAAATTTTCCCTGCTGGAGGTTGAGCCGATTCATCGTCTCCCTGGCAAACGTGACTCTATTCCAAGGGTCCTCGTGCGTTCCACTTCAATTGCTGCCAGAAACATTCTGTTCGATGCCCGAGGAAAGCTTCAACTCTGCGAAGCTAGTTCGCTTGAAAAGATATTTTTGAACGAAAACCTGACAAGACTAAACCGTGACCTATTCTGGCGTGCTAGGACTAGAGCAAAGCAAATGGAGTACAAATTTGCCTGGGTGAAGCGTGGCAAAATTTTTGTGAAAAAGAGTGAAGGATCGTCGCTTCTTCAAATAATCACACATGCTGACTTGGACAACATTGTGTAGCTATCATGGCCAACACGTGCTACCAGCTTCCACATTTTCAGTCGTTCAAGGACACTTTTGGTGTGAGCATTGATAATGATTTCACTATTGTAAGTACCAATATCCGCAGCCTTCGCAAATACTGGGAAGAATTCAAGCTTGTCGCTACGTCAGGAATAGGATTCGTCGATGTATTCGTGCTGACAGAAATCAATACTTCAGATGCCTGCTTGCGTACATTTTCAGTGCCAGGCTATCAAAGTCGTTTTGTGATAAGGCCTCATCGTCGAGGTGGTGGAATCGCCATCTTTGTAAGTGATAAATTTGATGTCTCATCTATGGACGTGAACTTCGCGCATGCGGAATGTTTAGCGTTGAAGATAACTTGCGGCGCCCGGTGTTTAAGTTTGTTGGCTGTATATCGGCCGCCGTGCGCTAGTATCACCCGATTTCTGTTAGAACTCGAAGAAATATTCCACCTCTGGAATTCCGTGGAAGAAGTATGTTTAGTAGACGACTTAAACATAAATACATTGTGCCCTACAATGGGTACCGTTTCCGATTACTTGTCTGTCCTGTCCTCATGTGGCTTAATAAATACGACAACATTTCCTACTCGTGAAGAAATGGTTAACGTCCATCTAACTAGTTCATGTATAGACCACATTGTCTTACGTGCTCCTAACTACTCGTTTTCCTCCTGTGTTATATTACAGCGCTTCGCGGATCACTATCTGGTTGCTTGTCGTTCGTCTCCATCTTTTCCTTTATCAAATTCTTCACGAAACGCCGTTCCAAATAACCTCATCTATATTACAATAACGGACCATGGAGTCTTAGCTTAATTAGCAATTTTAACTGGTTAGCAATAACTGAGTCTAATTCACCGGAGAAGGTCTATACTATCCTCTGCGACCAAATAAGGAAGTTTGAGAACAATTCTAAACGCGTCGTAATAAAAAATCGCCGAAGAAAATATAACTGGTTGACCCCCGACGTAATCCGTGCCATTTCACACAGAGACATACTTTGGAGACGGTGCAAACGGGTACCAAAAAATCAAGCCTTACGACTGGAGTATAAAGCCGCAAGAAATAGGGTGGTCGCTCTGCTAAGGTCCACGAAGCGCCAGTACTTTTCTCAAGAATTTCGCCAGTCGTCAAGGAATGCCGCTAAAACGTGGTCATTGATAAACCACCTTCGTGGGAAAAATTCCGCAAGTACCTCCCCGCTTTCTTTCTTTCCGGGAGATTGCGTTGAAGTCGCAGATAGTTTTAATCGTATTTTTGCACTGGCCTCAGAGAAATCATCTTCCAGTCAGGCATACCAATACACGTTGAAAGAATCAAACTCTGCGTTCGCTTTTCCAGCCAGCATTACAAAAGAAGAACTGCGTGATATAATATTTAGCTTCAAGCAGAATAAACCTCCTGAATTTGACGGCTTGTCAGCAAATTTGCTCCAAAGAAACTTCGAGGCATTGTCTGATGTGCTGATCTTCATGCTAAATGGTTTTCTACGCACTGCATTTTACCCGGATGAACTTAAAACTGCTTTAGTTAAACCGCTATTTAAAGAAGGACAAAAAGACGACATGTAAAACTATCGACCCCTCTCGATTTTGCCTATACTTTCCAACATAATCGAGAAATTTCTTTTGAGATCAATGTCATCCTTTGTTGAAAAATTTTCCATTTTGTCAACCCGCCAGTTTGGTTTCGTTCCCGGTCGTGGTACTGTAGCTCTTCTGGAAGTGTTCTCCGATGAACTTTTTTCAGCCTTCGATCAAAATATGTTTAGTGT
Organism: Dermacentor variabilis; assembly: GCF_050947875.1. Classification (NCBI taxonomy): domain Eukaryota; kingdom Metazoa; phylum Arthropoda; class Arachnida; order Ixodida; family Ixodidae; genus Dermacentor; species Dermacentor variabilis. The sequence goes on from NC_134576.1 coordinate 1,797,438, forward strand.
TGCTTTATTTTTAGACATTTCTAAAGCTTTTGAAACAGTTCATCACGGTATCTTATTAGAAAAACTATACTCCATAGGCTTCAGAGGTCCGTTTTATGATGTGCTCAAGAATTACCTTTCCGGTCGTTCACAAGTGGTTGTTTTAGACGGGATGACAAATGTAAGTAGTCAACTTCCAATGAAGGCCGGGGTTCCACAGGGCTCCATATTATCACCTCTTCTGTTCAATTAGTTCGTTAATGACTTATCTCATGTTATTTCCAAAGGTCTATTATTTCAATATGCCGACGACACTGTTTTGCTTTCCAAGCACTTTTCTTACGACATGGCCATTACTAATCTCCAGAATAATATACACAAAACAATGACTTCGTTCACTAATAACTGCTTGGAGGTTAACCCAATTAAAACGATACTCGTTTGCTTCAGATCCCCACTAAAACTAACAGCTATAGATGCGCCCGTTTTTCTACGTGTCCACGGCTGTTATCCCTGTCGGTGCGTGCCTGTCGCCTACGTGAATTCGGTAAAATACTTGGGAGTCTTCTTCGACATTGATATGTCTTGGCACAGCCAGCTATCACATGTTTGTGGTAAGCTTCGGAGCGCGGCCTGGTTGTTTTTCCATATAAAATCCATTGTTCCTTTTCACATAAAAAAAAATATTGCGCATGCTCTGGTGTACAGCATTCTCAGATATGGGATTACTGTTTTTGCTTTTTGCTCAGCCAGATGGCAAAACAGTGTTGACACTTTATTAAGAAACATAGCATGTAACGCCCCCTTCTCTGTGTCTGATAATATTTGCACAGCCGTTTGTCTTCTATGCTTTCGAACACTCTTTCTACAGACTGAAGTGGTACAACATTTCTGGGACGGCAATTTCAAAACACGTCATACAGCCTCCCGAAGCCTGCGTAGTTCCATTCGTTTTAAGGTGCCGCGCTCCTCAACAAGGCATGGGAAAGCAAGGCGCTGTGTTTATGTTCCCCAAATTTTTAATGACTTACCAGAGGAAATGTTTTCCGCAACATCGAAAAAAGTGCTAAAGATCATGGTTCACTCATTGTAACACGGTTCCTATATGCCTGAAAAATGTTCATGATCAGGCACGAATTGTTAATATACTATTCCTTGCTCTTTATTTTTCATTTCTTGTTGATGTTACTTTTCCTAACTTTTTGCACCTTGGTCACTATTGATTTCATGTTAGTATTGTGTTGATATATTGTGTTTATATTATCCTATGTTCACATGTTATGTTTTACTCCACGTCCGTCTGCCGACTTTGCCGGGCCAAGTCCCTCAAGCCACTAGAGGCTTTGAAAGGACCGTTTCATTGCCCTGTATACGTTATGTGCAATAAAAGATTTATTATTATTATTATTATTATTATTATTATTATTATTATTATTATTATTATTATTATTATTATTATTATTATTATTATTATTATTAGTGTGACGCAGCCTTCTCGACAGGAAAGTAGCGAGCACCGAGTTTTCAGGAAAGGAAATGCAAGCAAGGCAGATGACGATTATCGTTGTGGGACAAATTAACAACCCAAAGGGTGCAATCGTTTTAAGAGTGTAGACAAAGGTACACCCTTTGAGGTCTATATCTGCCACACAACGATAATCGTCATCTGCTTTTCTCGAGTTTCTTGAAAACGCAACGCCCGATGCTTTCCTGCCGGGAATGCTGTCGCCCAATTAGCGCGCATGCCGTTTGTTGCTGGGAAGTGCCGGACTCGGCACGTTAATAAAAAGAAATGGGGACGAAAGATGACGTTTATTGTTGTGTGGCAAGATACGACTGAATGGGTGTAAACTATTCTTTGCGTGCACTCTTATAAAAATGTACACCCTTTGGGGCTTAGCTTCTCCCACATCCACAATCCTCATCTGTCTTGCCCGCGTTTCCTTCCCTTATACGCTGCGAACCCGGTACTTCACAGTCGCGAACGGCATGCGCGTTATCAGTGCGACTCAGCATTCTCGAAAGGAAAGTAGCGAGCGCCGAGTTTTCAGGAAAGGAAATTCAAGCAAGGCAGAAGGCGATTATCGTTGTGGGACAAATAAACAACCCAAAGGGTGCAACACTCTTTAGAGTGTAGACAAAGGTGCAGCCTTTGGGGTGTATTTCTGCCACACAACGATAATCGTCATCTGCCTTTCTCGAGGTTCTTGACAACGCAACGCCCGCGGCTTTCCTGAGGGCAATGCAATGTCACGCTGATAGCGCGCATGCTGTTCGTTACTGGGAAGTGCCGGAATCGCCGCGTTATAGAGAGGAAATGCCGAAGAGAATGATGACGTTTATTGTTGTTTCGCAAGATACGACTCAAAGAATGTAAACTTTTCTTTGGGTGATCTGTTAGAAAAATATACGCCTTTTTGGGCTTATCTGGTCCCACAACGATAATCGTTATCTGTTTTGCCCACGTTTCCTTCCTTTCATGCTGCGAGCCCCGTACTTCCCAGTCGCGAATGGCATGCGCGTTATCAGTGCGACGCAGTTTCTCGAATAGAAAGCAGCGAGCGCCGAGTTTTCAGGAAAGCAAATGCAAGCAAGACAGAAGACGATTATCGCTGTGGGACAAATAAACACCCTAAATTATGCAACTGTTTTAAGAGTGTAGACAAAGGTACACCCTTTGGGGTGTATATCTGCTAAATAACAATATTCGTCATCTGCCTTGCTCGAGTTTCTTGATACTGCAAAGCCCGCTGCTTTCTTTCACGGAATCCTGTCATGCTAATAGCGCGCATGACGTTCGTTACTGGGAAGGGCCGGACTCGCCACGTTAAAGAGAGGAAATGCCGACAAGAATGATGACGTTTATTGTTGTGTGGCAAGATACGATTTAAAGGATGTAAACTTTACTTTGAGTGCTCTCTTATAAAAATATACACACTTCGGACTTATATTGTCCCACAACGATAATCGTCATCGCTCTCACTCGCATTTCCTCCCTTATACGCTGCGATTCCGGTACTTCTCAGTCGCGAACGGCATGCGTATTATCAGTGCGACGCAGCATTCTCGAAAGGAAAGTAGCAAGCGCCGAGTTTTCATGAGAGGAAATGCAAGCAAGGCAGAAGGCGATTATCCTTGTGGGACAAATAAACACAACAAAGGGTATAACTGTTTTCAGAGTGTAGACAAAGGCACACAGTTTGGGGTGTCTATCTGCCACAATACGACAATCGTCATCTGCCTTTGTCGAATTTCTGGAAAACGCAACGCCCGCTGTTTTCCTGTCGGCAATGCTATGTCAAGCTGATAGCGCGCATGTCGTTCGTTACTGGGAAGTACCGGGCTCGGCGCGCTAAACAAAAGAAATGCGGACGAAAGATGACGTTTATTGTTGTGTGGCAAGATACGACTGAACGGGTGTAAATTATTCTTTGAGTGCTCTCTTAGAAATTGTACACCTTTTGGGGATTAGCTTCTCCCACAACGATAACCGTCATCTGTGTTGCCCGCGTTTCCTTCCTTCAATGGTGCGAGCCCCGTACTTCACAGTCGCGAACGGCATGCGCGTTATCAGTGTGACGCAGCATTCTCGACAGGAAAGTAGAGTGCGCCAAGTTTTCAGAACAGAAAATGCAAGCAAGGCAAATGACGATTATCGTTGTGTGACAAGTAAACACCCCAAAGGGTGCAATCGAATTAAAAGTGTAGACAAAGGTACACGCTTTTGGGTGTATATCTCTCATACAACGATAATTGTTATCTGCCTTGCTGGAGTTTCTTGAAAACGCAACGCGCGCAGCTTTCCTACCGGCAATGCTATGTCACGCTGATAGCGCGCAGGCTGTTCGTTATCGGGAAGTACTGTCTCGCCGCGTTAAAGTGAAGAAATGCAGATGAGGCAGATGACATTTATTGTTGTGCGGGAAGATAACGATTTAAAGGATGTAAACTTTTCTTTGAGTGCTCTCTTTGGAAAATATACAACCTTTGGAGCTTATCTTGTCCCACAAGGATAATCGTCATGTCTTACTCGCGTTTCCTCCCTGATACGCTGCGAACCCGGTACTTCCCAGTCACGAACGGCATGCGCGTTATCAGTGCGAAACAGCATTCTCGATATGAAAGTAGAGAGCGCCGAGTTTTCAGGAAAGGAAATGCAAGCACGGCAGAAAGCGATTATCGTTGTGGGACAAATAAACACCCCAAACGGTGCAATCGTTTTAATTGTGTAGACAAAGGTACACCCTTTGGGGTTTATATCTGCCACACAATGATAATCGTCATCTGCCTTGCTCGAGTTTCATGAAAACGCAACGCTCACTGCTTTCCTGTCGGCAATGCTATGTCACGCTGATAGCGCGCATGAGGTACTTTACTGGAAAGCACCGGACTCGCCGCGTTAAAGAGGAAATGCCGACGAGACAGATGACGTTTATTGTTGCGTGGCAAGATACGACTGAACGCGTGTAAACTTTTCTTTGAGTGCACTCTTAGGAAAATATAAACCCTTTAGGGCTTATCTTGTCCTACAACGATAATCGTCATCGGTCTTACTGGCGTTTCCTCCCTTATACGCTGCGAACCCGGCACTTCTCAGTCGCGAGCGGCAGGCGTATTATCAGTGCGACGCAGCATTCTCGAAAGGAAAGTAGCGAGCGCCGTGTTTTCAGGAAAGGAAATTCAAGCAAGGCAGAAAGCGATTATCGTTGTGGGGCGAATACACACCCCAAAGGGTGCAACCCTTTTTAGAGTGTGAACAAAGGTCCACCCTTTGGGGTGTATTTCTGCCACACAACGATAATCGTAATCTGCCTTGCTCGAGTTTCTTGATAACGCAACGCCCGCTGCTTCCCTGTAGGGAATGCTGTCATGCTGATAGCGCGCGTGCCATTCGTTACTAGGCAGTGCCAGACACGCGGCGTTAAAGAGAGGAAATGCCGACGAGACAGATGACGTTGATTGTTGTGACGCAAGATACGATTTAAAGGACGTAAACTTTTCTTTGAGTGCTCTCTTATAAAAATGTACAACCTTTGGGGCTTAGCTTCTCCCACAACGATAATCGTCATCTGTCTTGCCCGCGTTTCCTCCCTTTAATGCCGCCAGCCCCGTACTTCCCAGTCGCGAACGGCATGCGCGTTATCAGTGCGACTCAGCATTCTCGAAGGGAAAGTAGTGAGCGCCGAGTTTTCAGGAAAGGAAATGCAAGCAAGCCACAGGACGATTATCGTTGTGTGACAAACAAACACCCCAAAGGGTGCAACCCTTTTTAGAGTGTAGCCAAGGTGCACCCTTTGGGGCGTATTTCTGCCACACAACAATAATCGTCATCTGCTTTGCTCGAGTTTCTTGATAACGCAATGCCCGCTGCTTTCCTGTAGGGAATGCTGTCATGCTGATAGCGCCCATGCCGTTCGCTACTGGGAAGTACCGGGCTCGGCGTGTTAAAGAAAAGAAATGCGGAAGAAAGAACACGTTTATTGTTGTGTGTCAAGGTACGACCGAACGGGTGTTAATTTTTCTTTGAGTGCACTCTTAAAGAATGTACACCCTTTGGGGCTTATCTAGATTGTCCCACAACGATAATCGTCATCTCTCGAACTCGCGTTTCCTCCCTTATACGCTGCGAACCCTGTACTTCATAGTCGAGAACGGCATGCGCGTTATCAGTGCGACGCAGCATTCTCGTAAGAAAAGTAGCTAGCGCCGAGTTTTCAGGAAAATAAATGCAAGCAAGGCAGAAGGTGATTATCGTTGTGGGACAAATAAACACCCCAAACGGTGCAATCGTTTTAATTGTGTAGACAAAGGTACACCCTTTGGGGTTTATATCTGCCACACAATGATAATCGTCATCTGCCTTGCTCGAGTTTCATGAAAACGCAACGCTCACTGCTTTCCTGTCGGCAATGCTATGTCACGCTGATAGCGCGCATGAGGTTCTTTACTGGGAAGCACCGGACTCGCCGCGTTAAAGAGGAAATGCCGACGAGACAGATGACGTTTATTGTTGCGTGGCAAGATACGACTGAACGCGTGTAAACTTTTCTTTGAGTGCACTCTTAGAAAAATGTACACCCTTTGGGGCTTCTCTTGCCCCACAACGATAATCGTCATCTGTTTTGCCCGCGTTTCCTACCTTTAATGTTGCGAGTCCCGTACTTCCCAGTCGCGAACGTCATGCGCGTTATCAGTGTGACGCAGCATTCTCGACAGGAAAGAGCGAGCGCCGAGTTTTCAGGAAAGGAAATGCAAGCAAGCCAGAGGACGATTATCGTTGTGTGACAAACAAACACCCCAAAGGGTGCAATCGTACTGAGAGTGTAGACAAAACTACATCCTTTTGTTTGTATATCTGCTACACAACGATAATTGTCATCTGCCTTGCTGGAATTTCTTGAAAACGCAGCGCCCGCTGCTTTCCTGCCGGGAATGCTGTCATGCTGACAGCGCGCATGTCGTTCGTTACTGGGAAGTACCATCTCGCCGCGTTAAAGAGAAGAAATGCGGACGAGGCAGATGACGTTTCTTGTGGTGGGGCAAGATACGATTTAACAGATGTAAACTTTCTTTGAGTGCTCTCTCAGAAAAATATACACCCTTTGGAGCTTATCTTATCCCACAACGATAATCATAATCTGTCTTAATCGCGTTTCCTTCATTCGGACTGGGATGCATAGCGCAAAAATGACACAGGGACAAGCAGAAAACAGGACGAGGGCGAACTCTCAACAATTGGTTTATTGCAGCTGGCGAGTATATATATACTCACTGGGACGCCACTGCAATAGAACACACAGAAGGGAAGAAGGAAAAGACAGTCATGTGACTATTATGCCCAAAAATTCAAGCTCTTTCCTTGATAAAAATATAGACGGCTTGCTAACGCACTCGTCACCTGCTCTGGCTATCTCAGCTCCTTGCACAATTTCCGTCGTAATCTTATTCTGTGGCGATAGACAATAACAGTTTGTTTTAGTAGCGGGAAGCATGGTGCCTTCGCTTCACATTTTCTACAATGGGCAGCCAGATGCCCATATATTGCGACGCTCTCCAGTTTGTTACTATGCTCCGCCAGACGCGAGTTTAAACATCTGCCCGTCTAGCCCACGTATTTCTTCCCACACGAGAGTGGGATCTTACACACAACATTGCGTGTGCATGTAACAAAAGAATCTTTATGTGGGCTAGCGCAACCAGGCTTTCGTTTCCTCATGGGACAGCTCATCACACTCAACCTCAAGAGTTTGTTAGGTGCTCTAAACACAACGTTTACACGAGAACGTTGCCCAACCTTTTTTAGGTTGTGGGAAACCTTATGAAAGGAGGGGATTACCGCCAAACTTCGTTTGCCTCTTTCTTCTTTCCTTTCTCTTTCGTCATCCACTCTCTGCTCATCGTTCATGCGTGAAGTTATTTTCCTTTGACGATGTAGGCCTTTGACGATGCAGGATATTTTTATCAAGGAAAGAGCGCTTGAATTTTTGGGCATAACAGTCACATGACTGTCTTTTCCTCCTTCCCTTCAGTGTGTTCTATTGCAGTGGCGTCCCTGTGAGTATATATATACTCACCAGCGGCAATAAATGAATTGTTGAAAGTTAGCGCTCGTCCTGTCTTCTGCTTGCCCCTGTGTCAATTCTTGCGCTATGTATCCCAGTCTGAATGTATCCCACCAACACGCCCAAACTTCTTCCCTGCTAAATCACATTTCCTCCCTGATGCGCTGCGAACCCGCTACTTCTCAGTCGCAAACGGCATGCGCATTATCAGTGCGACGCAGCATTCTCGAAAGGAAAGTGTCGTGCGCCGAGTTTTCAGGAAAAGGAAGTGCAAGCAAGGCTGAAGACGATTATCGTTGAGGGAGAAATAAACACTAGAAAAGGTGTAACCGTTTTAAGAGTGTAGACAAAGGTACACCCTTTGAGGTGTATATCTCCCACAAAACGACAATCGTCATCTGCCTTGCTCGAGTTTCTTGAAAACGCAATGCCCGCTGCTTTCCTGTCGTCAATGGTATGTCACGCCGATAGCGCGCATGCCGTTCGTGACTAGGAAGTACCGGTCTGGCCGCGTTAGAGACAAAATGCCGACGAGACAAATGACGTTTATTGTTGTGTGGCAAGATGCGATTTAACGGATGCACACTTTTCCTTGAGTGCATTCTTAGAAAAATTTACAACGTTTGGGGCTTATCTTGTCCCATAACCATAATCGCCATCTGGTTCGTCCACATTTCCTTCCTTTAACGCTGCGAGCCCCGTGCTTGCCGTCCCGAACGGCATGCGCATTATCAGCGGGACACAACATTCTCGACAGGAAAGTAGCGAGCGCAGAGGTTACAGGAAAGGAAATGCAAGCAAGGCAGATGTCGGTTGTCGTTGTGGGACAAATAAACACCCCAAAGGCTGCAACCGCTTTAAGAGTGTAGGCAAAGTTACATTTTTTAGGGTTTATGTCTGCCACACAACGATAATCGTCACCTGCCTTGTTCGAGTTTCTTGGAAACGCAACGCCCGCTGCAGTCTTGTCGGCAATGCTATGTCATGCTGATAGCGCGCATGCCGTTTGTTACAGGGAAGTACCGGACTCGCCGCGCTCAAATGAGGAAATGCCGACGAGACAGATGACAGTTATTGTTTTGTGGCAAGATACGAGTCAAAGAGTTTCAACTTTTCTTTCAGTGCATTCTTAATAAAATTTACACCCTATGGGGCTTATCTTCTCCCACAACCATATTCATTATCTGTCTTGCTCGTGTTTCCTTCGTTTAACGCGCCGAGCCCCGCATTTCCCTGTCACGAAGAGCATGCGCGTTATCAGTGTAACGCATCATTCTCGACAGGAAAGTAGCGAGCGCCGAGTTTTCAGGAAAGGGAACACAAACAAGGCGGATGACGATTATCGTTGTGGTACAAATAAACACCCCAAAGGCTGCAACAGCTTCAAGACTGTAGGCAAAGGTACATCTTTTGGGGTGTATATCTGCCACACAACAGTAATCGTCATCTGCCTTGCTGGTGTTCCTTGAAAACACAACGCCCACTGCTTTCCTGTCGGAAATGCTATGTCCCGCTGATCGCGCGCCTGCCGTGCGTTACTGTGGAGTACCGGACTCGCCGCGTTAAAGAGAAGAAATGCGGACGAGACAGATGACGGTTATTGTTGTATCGCAAGATACGACTCAAAGGATGTAAACTTTCTTTAAGTGCATTCTTAGAAACATTTACACCCTTTGGGGCTTATCATGTCCCACAACCATTATCGTTATCTGTCTTGCTCGTGTTTCCTTCGTTCAACGCTGTGAGCCCCGTACTTCAAAGACGCAAACGGCATGCGCGTTATCAGTGTGACGAAGAGTTCTCGACAGGAAAGTAGCGAGTGCCATGTTTTCAGGAAAGGAAATGCGAGCAAGGCAAATGACGATTACCGTGGGACAAATAAACACCCCAAAGGGTGCAACCGCTTTAAGACTGTAGGCAAAGGTACATGTTTTGGGGTGCATACCTGCCACACAACGGAAATCGTCATCAGCCTTGCTCGAGTTTCTTGAAAGCGCAACGCCCGCGGCTTTCCTGTATGCAATGCTATGTCACGATGATAGCGCGCATGCTGTTCGTTACTGAGGAGTACCGGGCTCGCTGCATTAAAGAGACGAAATGCGGACGAGACAGATGACGTTTATTCTTGTGTGGCAAGATACGACTCAAAGGTTGTAAACTTTTGTTTGAGTAAACTCTTAGAATAATGTACACCCTTAGGGGCTTATCTTGTCCCCCATTCATACTCGTCATCTGTCTTGCCCGCGTTTATTTCGTTTAACGCGGCGTTCCCCATAATTCCCAGTCACAAACGTCATGCGCGTTATCAGTGTGACGCAGCATTCTCGACAGAAAAGTGGCGAGCGCCGAGTTTTCAAGAAAATAAATGCAAGTAAGGCAGAAGGCGATTATCGTTGTGGGAGAAATAAACACCCAAAAGTGTGCAACCGTTTTAAGAGTGCAGACAAAGGTACACCCTTAGGGGTTTATATATGCCATAGCGATAATTGTCATCTGCCTCGCTCGAGTTTCTTGATAACGCAACGCCCGCTGCTTTCCTGTAGGGAATGCTTTCATGCTGATAGCGCGAATGCCGTTCGTTACTGGGAAGTACCGGGCTCGCCATGCTCTCAAGTGTAGGCGGCCTGGAAGTCAAGCCCTTCATCCCCGAGTCATACACGCGAAACGTTGGGAAAGTAAAACATGTGCCTCTGCAGTATACAGACGAACAACTCCTAGACTTCTTGAAAGACGCAGGAGTTATATCGGCACGCAGACAGATAAGGTATTCCCGCCAAGAAGATGGAGCAGTACAGTCTCATCCACTTCCACGGTAATTCTGACTTTCAGAGACGATCGCCCTATTCCAGGAAGAATTGACTTGGGTTTCACCCGTCACCCTGTCGAGGAATACCTAGGACCAGCACTTCGCTGCTATAACTGCCAGAGATTTGGGCACATGGCGAAAACCTGCCGCAGCACACGTCGTTGCAAAATCTGCTCAGAAGATCATGACCACAAGGAGTGCAAGTCAGTTCTTCAACCTAAATGTGCAAACTGTGCGGGGAACCATGCTGCCTCCTTCTCAGGCTGCCCTCAGAAAAAAGCAGCTGCGCAAATGCGTCGACATGAACTAATCCATGGAAGACAACCGCGACGCAATGAACCCGCCCCAAACCTTGAGATTGTCCATCCAGTGCCAGATCACCCACCTCAGCGGGCACCGGAACCACCACAGCCAAGAGCACCAACAAGCTATTCCTCCTCTAGAGAACAACCAACAGTGCAATCAAGAGACCAATCAAGAGGATCACAGTCAAGTGCGCAGTCTTACGCATCAGTGCTACGGAAACCCAGACGACAACAGGCAGAACGTAATACACAAGAAAGCTCCAGTACTCGCACACATTTCTTTCAGCGACCTTACTCATCTACTGCAGAAGTAACACCAGCTAATAGCGAGCATACCACAGCATCGGTGACACAACTGATTTTGCCAATGCTTTTCGCAGCTCTTAAGGCAATCCTATCTGCTCTGCCGGAAGCAAACAACCTACCAGAAGTGAAAGCCTTGTTGCCTCTAGAAGCACTATTGTGTCAACAATCCGGGTCGAAACTACGGCAGGCAGTACATGAATAACCGCTACAAAAATGTCTCCATATTTCAGTGGAATGCCAACAGTCTTCGAAGGAAGTGTGCTGACTTTCGTAAACTACTTGTGCAATACAACTTCCCAATACTTTGCATTCAAGAGGCGGGAATCAATGACGACTTTCGCCTCTCAAATTATGTGATATACAAGACTTCTCGTCAAGGTGCTGTAAGCAGAGTGCTCCTGCGCGTCAGAAAGGACATACCATCTTATCAAATTCTGTCCAGTGATTCAGACTTCCCGGAATTCATCCCATGTAAAGTATCCTTTGGCAAGCTCTGTATAACAGTGATTAATTTTTACCTACAACCTTCAAACCGGATTTCAGCAGAAGCGCTAGTGGATATCTTCAAAATAGCTCATTCTAATGTATTTATATGTGGCGACTTCAATGCGCACAACACCATCTGGGGCAGTGATCATTGTGATGCACGGGGTAACGTTATTGAGTGCGCCATAGATAAATGCAACGTGACTGTTTTAAACGATGGGTCGCCAACATTCCTTCGTGGATATAATTACTCAAGCTGCATAGATGTTACCCTGTGTTCACATGATCTAGTGAATGGTGTGGGATGGACGACAGATATGGAAACGCGCGGAAGTGATCATTTTCCCATCCTTGTTAACCACCCTAGCATGCACTGTGATATCAGGCGTTACAGCAGACTAACCAACTGGCAAGCTTTTCGGTACCGCCTAACGGATCAAATTAATCAACATGCAACAGTGGAAAAATTTACAGAACTTTTGCCGGACAATATGAACATATGCACAAAGAGGGTCCCAATTCCAAAAAATTACGCTGCAGTTGACGGAGAATATGAACACCTAAGAGCCATCCGACGCCGATCCGAAAGAGCTTACCGACGGAGCGGAAGTTTAGAAGCATACAGAAACGCTCAGAAAATACACAATGTAATGCGCAGACGAATGGAAAATTTAGGCAAACGGCGCTGGCGCGATTTCTGCTGCACGCTGTCTCCTCACACGGCTGTCCCACGAATTTTTCTAGTAATTCGTTCTTTAAGTGGACCTGTAACACAGAGCTTCCCATTTCGTGCTCTCGCTGTAGCACGGGACACGTGTGAAATAATAGTTGCAGATGAACTTTGTGAGCTTATTTCCAGACCTGCTTTCTCATCGCAATGTGCAGAGTTTGATATTTCAGTAGTGTTGGCTAAGCGAAAAATTACGGCTTGCTACTGGGCCCAACATCCTCAATTAGATCATACTTTCACATTAAGCGAGCTTCAATGTGCAATTGCATCATGTCGCCAAAAGTCCGCTGCTGGGCCGGACGGCATTACGTACAATATGCTGAGAAACCTCGGACCGACAGGTACAAATGCTCTCTTAGACATCTATAATAACTTATGGATAGAGGAAACGGTACCTGACTCTTGGAAAGTCGCTCGAATCATACCAATTTTAAAACCTGGTAAGACGCCCTTGTGCCTTGAAGCCTTCCGCCCTGTAAGTTTGACAAGTTGTTTATGCAAAGTAATGGAGAAAATGATTGACGCACGACTTCAGTGGTGGTGTACTGAAACGAATGTGCTGTCCAACTACTTAGTAGGTTTTAGAAAACATAGATGCACAATGGATGCAATATTAGATATAGTAACTTGTGTGGAGCACGAGCGTGCACGTGGGAACATGACTATAGCAGTATTCCTAGACATCAAGAGGGCATTCGACACTGTTAGTCACGTTCATGTTTTGCTAAGCATGTTGGAACTTGGTCTGTCTGGCAGGTCCTTGCGATGGATTTCTGAATTTCTATCAGGTCGCAAAATATTTGTTCAGACGGGTGAAGGAAAGAGTGCTGAACATCTCGTCAAACAGGGAGTACCACAGAGAAGCGTACTCAGCCCCTTCCTTTTTAACTGCGTCATGGCTGATTTAACCAGAAGGCTGCCATCACAGTTAAAATTTTCACTGTATGCAGATGATGTGTGTATTTGGACATCTGGGTCTAATGCTCAACTACTTCAAGTGGCATTGCAAGACGGCATAAATATAATCAACAAATTTTTGAGAGAGAGAGGAATGGTACTATCACACGCAAAGACAGCTGTATTGCCCTTCACTCGAAGGCGGTTAAAATTTCACTCTTAGTCTGGAAGGACACCCTCTAATGATTGTCACACAGCATCGATTTCTAGGCATAATACTTGATAGGCAGCTATCCTGGGCAGCCCACATAAAGAAACTCGAAAACGAGGTCAATGCCGTAGTGACTCTACTTCGCAGACTTGCAGGCACATCATGGTGCGGATCAGTATAGTCCATGCTAACTCTATACAATGCATTAATACGACAAAAAGTAGCGTATTCCGCGCCCATCTTACACGGACTTTCCCACACGTCAGAAGAGCGACTTCAAAGACTTTTAGCTAGAGGACTACGCCTATGTCTAGGAGTTCCACGAGCGACTTCTAGTTCTCTTGTAATAGCTGAGGCTCGCCAATCACCATTTCCAGTTATGCGAACAACAGAAACATGCCGGCATTATTTCCGTCTTCAAACCCAGCATAAAAACCACCCATTGGCTCTAGACATAATGAAACGAGATATAAGTTATGTTCATATAGAAATTAGAGAACATCTTCACATATTGCCAAGAAATGAATTTTGGAACTCAGGCATCGAATATCCTCCATGGCTGCTTACAGTTCCAAAAATCGAATTGTCAGTAGATGGGATATTCAGCAAAAGAGATATGTTCATTCGAGCTGCTCAACAACTAACGCTGTACCAGATATATATGCGGTATTCAGGATACACACACGTCTATACAGATGGCTCCAGTACAGCAACCTCTTCAACTTCATCATTCATTATACCGCACCTCAACAAACAAGAATCATTTAAATTATCTCGTGCGACTTCGTCTACAACGGCTGAACTGTTCGCAATCCCATGTACGATAAAATTTATATTGTCAGTAAGAGATGCGCAAAAATGGGTAATTTTCAGCGATTCACAGGCGGCTCTAACATCACTCTGCAACACAAAGGGGAAAACATTCAGTGACAGCATAATATATGAAACACTTAAAAACCTCACAAAGGCAAGCGAAGCGAAACATGCAATATCATTCCAGTGGATACCAGGGCATTGCGACATTCCTGGCAACACAGCAGCCGATGAAGCAGCACGACAAGCGCACCTAAAAGATGATACGGCTCCGCTCCCAATATCAAAGGATGAATTACGCTGCATTATAAGGACAACGTCTCTCAAATTATCTAGAAACACTTGGTTTGACCAGAATTCTAAGAGCTCGGACTTATACCGTATTGATCCATTTATTGAATTCAAATTTTCATTGTCGTTAGATAGAACTATGGAAACCCTTATTCATCGATTAAGGCTAGGCACTGCTTACACAAAGCATTTCTTGCACAGAATTGACCGTGCGGAAACCCCCGAATGTGATTGTGGATTTGTAGACGAAGATATATATCACCTCCTTCTAGATTGCCCACATCTATTCTATCTATTCTTCTGGCTAACTTTCGCAGCATTATAAATAAGGTTGATTCTTTACTTTCAATAGTTCACACGTGCTCTGCAGATATTATACTATGCACAGAAACTTGGCTCCGGGGTGACATACGCAATAGCGAGTTGTCACTTCCTGACTACTTTTCAATATTTCGTAAAGATAGAACTTTGTCTAGAGGAGGTGGTGTCTTGATAGCAATAAGGACTGCGTATCAACCTTCTCTTGTAGTTATTGATACCCCTCTTGAGATGATCTTTGTAAAAACGCGATTTGAAGGTCGCACATGCATCATCGGCGTATGTTATCGGCCTCCTGATAGCAAACCCGATTTCGTTGACCACATGACCAGTGTGCTTGAATTTATTTATAATAAATATCCACAGTGTATTTTGTTGCTTGGCGGCGACTTTAACTACCCTGCTATTAACTGGTCAATGCCATCATCGCCATTAACACCCGCCCGGCTCGAGGTGTCTCGTTTCCTTCAAACATTACACTTGTTTCATTTAACTCAGTTGGTAAAGGAGCCGACACGAGGCGAACGCACCCTCGATTTAGTCCTAACTAACAATCCGACTAATGCTGTAGTTCACGTCCTTGATGAAATTAGTGACCATAGAGTAGTACATTGTTCGCACCCACTCCCACTTCCTAATAAACCAACAAAGCTAAAACGCATACTTAATTACAGAAAGGCAGATTTTGGAAAAATGAATAGCATGCTAACCGAGTTTGCAAGCTCATTTTCAAACGAATTCATTAATCGTTCAACTAATGACAATTGGATAGTGTTCCGTGACTTCCTTAAGAAAATCGAAAATACGTGCATCCCTGAGATTTCATTCACGTCAAGAACAAATGCTCCCTGGTTTACAAAAAAAGTCAAACATTGCCTGAATAAAAAGAAAGGAGCGTATAATAAAGCCTCGCGAACCAAAACTGATTATGCGTGGAAAAAATATAAAGAATTAGCTCGTGAATCACAAAAAACAATTGAAGAAGCTAAGGATCATTATTTCAATTATACCCTGCCCACTTTCTTAACGTCTGATCCCAAAAAGTTTTGGCGTGTAATTAACCCTAAAGATACGGACACTGCAATAACCCTAAAGGACGCAGATGGCTGCATGGTGCCCAATGAAGCATGTGGTGACCTCTTGAACTACACTTTCAGTCAAGCTTTTACCGACGAACCGCCACTCGACCAGTTTTGTACCGTCTCTCTTTCTACGATAACTCATCCAAGCGAGCCCATCACCGTTACTGCAACAGGTGTATCACGGGCTATCGACAGGCTCCCGCTTAGCTCCAGTCCTGGACCGGATGGCATCAGTTCTAAACTACTAAAACTAACTTCCCACGTATCAGCATTTATACTGTGTTTAATTTTCCAACAATCACTGGATACAGGCTGTGTTCCAGATGATTGGAAGTCTGGCCATATCATACCTATATTCAAATCTGGTGATCCCTCATGTCCAAGCAATTACCGCCCGATTTCACTGACATCAGTTTGCTGTAAACTCCTTGAGCATATAATTTACTCCCACATTATGAGTCATCTTAATGCAAATAATCTGTTATTCAAAAATCAGCATGGCTTCAGATACAAACGGTCTTGCCAAACACAGTTGTTCGAACTAACCACTGACCTACATGACTCTTTGCACAATTTGCTTTATACTGACGCAATATTCATTGACTTCTCGAAAGCCTTCGATCGTGTTCCCCATAAACGGCTAATCATGAAAATAAACAGCCTTAAGTTAGATGAGAAAACTACCCAGTGGATTAACGAGTTTTTATCTGGTCGCTCTCAGTCGGTAACTATTAATAACAACCAATCTACTTTCTGCCGCGTTAGGTGAGGGGTACCTCAAGGGTCAGTGTTAGGCCCATTATTATTCCTAATATATATTAATGACATAGCTACGAATATAACTTCAACAATACGGCTGTTTGCCGATGATTGCGCAATTTATAGACAGATAACCACCCCTGATGACGTTGCCATATTACAAAAAGATTTAACCACATTAGCTGAATGGTGTCGCGTATGGAAGATGGAAATTAATGCAGAGAAAACTAAGGTCATGACATTTTCTTCCAAGCTAACCTTTCCATCTAACGTATACACTCTATGCAATTGCATACTCGAACGAACCTCTTCCTTTAAATCTCTGGGCGTTATTCTTACATCTGACTTAAGCTGGGCCTTGCATGTTGAGCATATTACTAACAAGGCAATAAAAAAACTTGGCTTTTTAAAACGCCGTCTGTACCTTGCAAACAATGACACAAGACTTCGTGCATACATCTCCCTTGTCAGAACAACCCTCGATTACGCCTCAATTATTTGGAACCCTCACACAGCTAACCTTTCTGATTGCATCGAATCGATTCAAAATAAGGCCGCCCGCTTTATTTTGCGCTCCTACTCTCCATATCAAAGTGTGTCAGCATTAAAACAGACCCTTAATCTTGCGGATCTTGACACACGACGGAAATATTTCCGTCTGTCTTTTTTTCACTCCCTTTACTATAGTGGTTCATCTTTTTCATCTGCTCCCATCTTACCCGCCCATTATCTGTCCACCCGCAATGACCATGTATGCAAAGTGGCTCCCATATTTGCTAGGACCAAAAAATTCCAAAATTCCCCTTTCGTGTTATCAGTGAACGAATGGAACGCCCTACCTGAAGATATTGTAACAATCACTGACCCGTCTGCCTTCCAATCAGCCCTGCGCACATTTTTAAATGTATAAAATGTTCAGCTGCCACTTCTTGACTGGCCTGTGTTACATATATGTATAATTTCTAAATTTCCATTTACCCGCACCCACCTGCCACTTGTGCCTTGTTGAAAAGTGCCATGTACAGCAAATATGAATTGTACCATGTACTCTTGCCCAAATTACTTTTCGTTTTTTTTCCCCTCTTTTTTTTTCATCTTTCTTTTACAAAGTGTTTCTTCTACCGAAATCTGTGCTTGTTGCCTTCAGTCATTTTTATTACAATATCATGTGTGAATTGTATCCCCCCCTATGTAATGCCTCTCGGGGCCTTTAGGGTATTGAAAATAAAATAAATAAATAAATAAATAAATCACGACACACCAAGAAGCCGACTTAAATCAGCGCTAATTAAATTAGACCGCAGACCTTTCAGTTTAAGGAAACTTTTGGGCCCTTGGCCAACAACGGCCTTGCAGAAGAGTGCTTTAAAAGCACTAAAGACTTTTCTTGAAGACAGCGGCATTGCTGGACGTTATTAGCGCTTTCATTGTTCCCTTCACTTCATTGTCACTGTATATATCCATCTGTTTGTGAATTATCTTATGTTGACTGTTCTGTTGAGACTGTATGTGATAATGCATTTACACGATGTATCTACCACCCGCTCACTAGACAATGTGTTATTAGGCGACAATATCTTTTGTACTTTTGAGACTTTCATCTACATAAGTGTGGAGACATTTACATTATATATTGTATGTACCATGTGTTCCTTACGTCATAGTCTTCCTGTGCAAACGTTGCGTGATAAGTCCTGGTGCTTGTGTGAAAAGACTGTTTGATATGTAGCCTTGAACCCTGTACGATGTATGACGGAACCACTCAAGAGATGAGGAGTAGCCGGCGCCTTAAATTGTGCGCCAACATCTCCGTATATCATATCAATAAAAAAAAGAGGTGAAATACGGACGAGAGAGATGACGTTTACTTTTTTTGTGGCAAGATACGACTCAAAGGGTGTAAACTTATCTTTCAGTGCATTCTTAGAAAATTTACACCCTATGAGGCTTATCTTGTCCCAAAAGGACAATCGTCATCTGTCTTAACCGCGTTTCCTTCCATTAAGGCTGCGAGCCCGGTACTTCCCAGTTGCGAACGGCATGCGCGTTATCAGTGTGACGCTGCATTCTCGAAAGGAAAGTAGCGAGCGCCGAGATTTAAGGAAAGGAAATGCAAACAAGGCAGACGACGATTATCGTTGTGGGACAAACAAACATCCCAAAGGGTGCAACGGTTTTAAGGGTGTAGACAAAGGTACACCCTTTCGGGTGTATATCTGCCACAAAACGATGATCGTGATCTGCCTTGCTCGCGCTTCTTGATAACGCAACGCCCGCTGCTTTCCTGTAGGGAATGCTGTCATGCTGATAGCGCGCATGCGCTTCGTTACTGGGAAGTACCGGATCGCCACGTTAGAGAGGAAATGCCGACGAGACCGATGACGTTTATTGTTGTGTGGCGAGATACGACTGAGCGGGTATAAACAATTCTTTGAGTGCACTCTTAGTAAAATTTACTCCCTTCGGGGCCTATCTCTTCCCACAACGATAATCGTTATCTGTCTTGCCCGCGTTTCCTTCCTTATACGCTGCGAGACCGGTTCTCGCCAGTTGCGAAAGGTATGCGCGTTATCAGTGTGACGCAGCATTCTCGACAGGAAAGTAGCGAGCGCGGATTTTCAAGAAAGGAAATGCAAGCAAGGCAGATGAAGATTATCGTTGTGTGACAAACAAACACCCCAAAGGGTGCAATCGTAATAAGAGTGTAAACAAATGTACACCGTATTGGGTGTACATCTGCCACACAACGATAATTGTCATCTGCCTTGCTGGAATTTCTTGAAAACGCAACGCCCGCTGCTTTCCTGCCGAGAATGCTGACATGATGATAGCGCTCATGCCATTCGTTACTGGGAATTCCATCTCGCCGCGTTAAAGAGAAGAAATGCGGACGAGGCAGATGACGTTTCTTGTGGTGTGGAAAGATACGATTTAAAGCATCTAAACTTTCTTTCAGTGCTCTCTTAGAAAAATATACACTCTTTGGGGCTTATCTTGTCCCAGAACGATAATCGTCATCTGTCTCACTCGCGTTTCCTTCATTCAAACTGGGATACATAGCGAAAAAATGACACAGGGACAAGCAGAAGACAGGAGGAGGGCTAACTTTCAACAATTAGTTAATTGCAGCTGGGAAGTATATATTGTCACGTGGTGGTGACGTTAAGAACACAGTAGCAATACTGTGAAAGGCAAAACTAGATTTTATTGGGCGAACCTGTGCCCACAAAACAGGCTACACTTATAGCACAACGAAAGCGGCGAACAGAGTCGGCGATCGTCGGAAATCTGATCAGCGGGTCAAGCGCGTCGGCTTTTATAGAGCAGTCGTCGAATGTTCCAGACTAATCGTTTGGACCTGCGTGCCTTCCACAAAGTTCTACACCATTCGCGTTACGCGATGAAATCAGATAACACAAGGTTCGGCGACAACAGACAGCCGGGTAGAAGCATCGATAACTTTCCAGAAACGTCGGATATATGCAGGCGCGTCCGTCGCTGTGCGATTACAGTTGTTAAGCGGCGAAACGTGGTCGCCCGATAAAGATAAGCACACGTGTCAATATATATATATATATATATATATATATATATATATACTCACTGGGACGCCACTGCAATAGAACACACTGGAGGGAAGGAGGAAAAGACAGTCATGTGACTGTTATGCCCAAAAATTCCAGATCTTTCCTTGATAAAATTATAGACAGCGTGCTAACGCACTCGTCACCTGCTCTGGCTATCTCAGCTCCTTGCATAATTTCCCTCGTAATCTTATTCCTGTGGCGATAGACAAAAACAGTTTGTTTTAGTATAGTGCCTAGAATATACTGGCTAGTGTGCCGTCCGCGGCCTCCCGGGTGGCACCAAATGCAATGAATGTCGGCGGCTGCCGCTAGGGGCGCTGCAGTGCAGGTGGGTGTAAAACCCCTCAATTTTTCAAAAGTAGCGCCATTCTTAGATCTTTCCGCCACCGCGCTCACCCTGGCGCCTCCTCCTCCACGCTTCCTGTCGCCCCAGCCTCCTCCGCTCCCCCATTGGCCAATCTGTGTCACGTGCAAGCAGGCGCCGCGCTTTTGTATATTTTTTCTTTCCAGTGCGGAGCAGGCGCCGCGCTTTTGTATATTTTTTCTTTCCAGCGCGCGCCGACCTCCATTGTTGGGCCTGCGCGACGAAAGTACGGCAGGCGGACTGACGGAGTGCGTTAGCGTAATAGAATGTGTAGGGCCGAGAACTTAATTGCGATGCCATGCTGCTGCGCCTTCGGTTGCCGCAACAGACACAGCGAGGGCAGAAAGCTTTTTGGTTTGCTGTCCGGCGGGCGCAAGGCAAAAAGAAGTGTGGATTCGCAGGATCGGGCGGGCTGACTTCGAGGAAGTGGCAAAGAGCGCACGACTTAGTGAAGTAAGGGCCACGCCTACTCACAGCCTCTTATTTTGAGCCTAGTTCACGCCTACCGCTTCGAAAAAGTGTGTGTTCATGCTCTGCGTGGTTTTTAGCGCGTTGTTCGACTTTTTTTTTTCGAATGTGCTCTCATTGTTTCATGTAGTTTCGTCTTGCGGTGAAATGCACGCATCTGCAGCTGGCCTGTGACATAAAAGCGACATTATTCAGGGTGTGTTTTGAGCTCCACCAGAAGTTAGCACATTCTCGACGCTTTTGCAAGGCTCAATATGACTTACGATGCAGTATTTTAGCTTCGAATGTACGCCCGCATGTATTGATTTGGTTTGTGGTGGTTGACGTTTTTAACGTTCCCAAGCCACTAAAGCTAGGATGGAGGTCCTAGTGGATGGCTCCGGATAACTTTTATCTAGCTCGCCTGGGGATGTTTAACGTGCACTTTGATCGTAGAGTCGTACGTGGGCCGGTAAATTCCTCGTTGGCGTTTCATAATACCCGCGCGGGCGCGATAGCGCTGCTTTAGAAGTTGGTGCCTCGCGCAATTGTATTTCTCCAATAAATTTTATTTGCTAGTTGTAACAACTTGTCATTATTTCGTATTATTGACGGCGCCTCCAGGGCACCAAAGCGGCAACGGGAACACCAAAGCTAGAACCAGGGCTGGATGGGGCTCGCCGAAGCGTGTGCATGCCAAGAGGGTATAAGATCGCGGACAGCCAATTTTGTATGCGAACACCCCCTGCGACGCCTGCATTATTGTAATGTCACGTGCTCTTCAGAGGCCTCCGTTAGCCATTACATGTGCCCTCCAGGAGCTGTACTTGTAAAAAAAACTGTATATCGTCACGATTACCAAAGCACCCCGCAATAAAAAAAAAACGGCCCTGTTGGCAGGCATTGCTGACCGCACACAGCCGGAATTTCTCACGGACCGGCCAAACAAAAGTATCCTGCAGGTACGTAAATGAACCTACGAAACCACGTACACATACTTCTACGCTGACAACACCTGAAAATTTGGTAATTACGCGCGTGTTTGAATACACCGCGTGCTTGCGTCGTGTTTCAGCAACGCGCGAACTCTCAACGTCGCGCGCCTTTTCTCTATTTCTTCCGCAATTCCAACACGAAATTCTAAAGGCCAGTTACCGACTGACAAAGAAACATCTCGATTGAAAAAAATTACCGACGATTACGTTACTTCCTAATGCGAAATTTGAGCGCAGCAAATAAGCTGTTTCACCTTTTCGATAGATTGAGGCAAAGAAATCGAGCAACACATGTATGCGCTATCACAGAATTTTTTTTTATTTTTCACACGTATTCCTTTAACAAAGACTCCACTAACAGTTCTTGACAGTCATGAAGGAAGCTTTGTGGTCGGAGAAATAGACTGATATATGTTCGACTTGGTACACCAATGCTTGATTCTCAAAGACGAGATCTATACAAGTGCCTCGCGAGGTTGTCACAGCCGTGGGACGCGTTACGAGCGAGAGGAACGGGATGTTCTCCCGCATAAGTGTTAGGAAATTGCTGTTTGTCTTTATGTCAAGCCGCCACCGATCTGGCTCTCTGATTGCCACCGCACAGGGCGAACGGCAGCGGCAATTTCGGCTCGGGCGGTGCACATATACAGATCCGCCGCCACCGATCTGGCTCTCTGATTGCCACCGCACAGGGGTTGCATTGGAGGAGGAGCGAAGAAAGGAATTAAGTTCGAGCCGGCGCTTTGACAACCGGAGACTCGCAGGAAGAGGGGGGAGGGGGGCGGCGTGTACACCCAGCGGCAAACGATGGGGGCAGAAGCGCGCGCAGCAAGCGTACAACACGATAAAGGGAGGAGGGAAGAGATAGCAGCGACTGACTGATGCCGCTGACGCCGATAGTGAGTCAACCCCAGCTGCGGAGTTGGTTTCAGGGACAACGCCGCCGATGCCGACACAAACAATATGATACCCTCGCTTCCGCAGCGCTAAGAACCAGGTCTAGCCGTGGGAAGGTGGTCACGTATTCGTCGACGTGCCGGGGCCTACGTGAAATAACCGGCGCGTCGGCAACTGAAGAGCACCCTATCCGCCACACAAGAACAGGGGGGGGGGGGACCCTTTCCTCCTCTTTCTGCATGGCGGCGACGGTGTTCTATGCAGTCACGTTATCTTGACTCTCTAGCGGCGTCAGCGGCATCCAGCGGTATCAGTCGGTCGCTGCTAGCGCTGGGGGGATGAAAGGGGGGCGGAGCTGGTTACGAGGCCGACGACAACGCCGACGACGACGCGAAACCCAGGAACGGACGCCAAAGAGCTGCGCTCTAAAAACTGCTCCGCAGGGCTCGCACGAACTTTTCTGCAAATTTCCTCCCGTAGCGTGTTATCTGTCGTCTGCTACGGCAGGCCCACCACCGGCGGCGCCACCGTCGAGGCCGCGCCGAGCGGAGGAGGAGGGAAGTGAATGGCGCTGCTTTGGGAGATTGAGGGGTTTTAGGTGGGTGCCGCGGCACCATCCGGTCTTCGTAGCCCGCCGTGGTTCCACAGCATCGGCAAGCGGGCTGCTGCGCTTTTTGTTTTTATTAAGCTGTAGCAGCAGCACAGTTCAAATGCGGGCAGCTGATTTATAAATCAGGGTTTGTTTTGATTACAACAGGCTTCTCTAGCGCTTGTCGCTTGCACGAAAAGCGTGTGCTAGCTCAGCTGGGCTTCGAGCGGGGAACTCGATGTGTTTCTATGCTGGCGAAGAGAAAACGTAATTTTTAAGGCATATGCCTTGATCTCCATGTTCCAAGGCCGTGTTGCGAGGTACAGAACATATCACACGATCCAAGGAAGGCCAGAAACGAACCAAAGCATGTCCAGCCGTGTATAAGAGATGCTAATCATTAGCAAATTTCATTATTGATTATAGTGATTGGATTAAGTGGGATTAGGTTGAATTAGAGGGATTAAGGTGTATTAATTAAGGAGGATTAGGGTGGATGAAGGAGGACTAGAGTGAATTAGATTAGGCTTTGCAATGCGTTCGCCTTCGTACGTGTCTCTTCGGCGATAGCTAAGGACACTTGTTTTTTTATTCTAGCGATGATTGCAACGTAATTTTTTAGGGGTAAGTTTTAGGTTACATTTTTCATTCGAATAAAGTGAAGGAATATTAATGCATAACCATTCAAAACCGCTGTAACCGATCATCTTTTGAAATGACTTTAACTTCTCTGTTCTTTCTTTTTATTTTATTTGCTGCTATTTCTGTCTATTATCTTATTGTTGTCCTCATAGGTTTGAATGTTTTTGATTGTTTGTAAACCATGTACCCATCTCCTTATAATTCCCATTGGGCCCCGAGGATAGGATAATAAGCGCAAAAAAAATTTCCTGTAAAATGGACTGCGCGTGGTGTTCCGTGTACTATACATTTTTTTATACTTGGTAAATACGTGCAGATTTCTTTTTATGTCTGATATACGTGAACAAAAATAGGAAACAGATCTTTCATTAAAGTGTAACAAAGATTTTATTTATGCGTAACAACAGTCAAACGCAGGCATATAAGACAGCCCTAGATGAGATAATGCACACATACATGAAGAAAATAGATCGCGCAGTGACGCAGTTTAAGGAGCTTCTGCCGTTGCCTTTGCGCTTCCCTCTCTTTGTTGATGCCTTTTACAAAAAACCGAAACCTCAAGAAAATAAAGAAGTTTGCAAGCGCTGTCAAAGCTGGCTTTTCATGCTCTGGGCACCCTACTTGCGGAAAGGCCAGCTGTCTGCAGCTGACCTGAAAAATCAGCTACACTCGCAACATGTAAATTGTTTCTGCTGCAGAACACAGTAAAAGCACGGCCTTCACAGAGGTTGACAACGTCTGTCTAAGATAGACAAGCAAGGCCTCCATTGTCAAAATGGGAAGTGCAATAATGAAGCAGCGTCGTTACTAGCTTCAGCTTTACTTACGCAAAGGAAGCCTGCACAATTTGGTTAAGAATTTTGGGCAGTGATCTTTCGTGCAACATAACCTGCAGTATAGTAGATCAAAGCACTACTGTTCGTTTTTTCTTGTTTTTTTTTCCCTGGTACTCAGGAAAAGTAAGCTCAACGCTTAGCATACTTAGAGAATATCGTGGGTATAGCTTAGGGTTTCAGGCGTGGTCACGATGGAAGAATACTTCCACCGTGGGCGTGTTTTATCGCGGGGAATCTCGTGGACAACGTCATTCACGGTGATAGAGAACGCGCGCTCGACTAAGCTGTTTTCGAAATGTTTTTCACAAACCGCAGCAGTTGGTGCCGGCCTTCTGTCCGTTCTCCTGATCATTCTTGCCCATTCTGCTGCCGGTTCGTATCAGATGGTAGAGTGAACAAGGATACACGCCCTTTGTTCGTGCGGTAACCGCTTCTACACAACGGCACAAAGCAGGTCCTCTCCTTGCACTGTTTCTATAGCTTCGGCATTTTTTTTCACCGCCGCCGCATAGTTCTCGCAATGACAGGCACACGAACATAACAGCCACGCACTCACTCTTTGACAACACCAAGAACAAGCACGCAACGCTGCTATAACACTGAAAACGCAAACACAGAAACCGACGCAACAGCTGCGAAACTGATATGCGAAGCAGACGACACGCGCAGTCTGCACCCACCCGTGTGGCAGCGACCTCTGCCGGCCATAGCGGGCATTCATTGCAGGCGGCGCCACGCTCGTCCATTGAAAAGAGCTGGTGCACGGCACACTAGCCAGTATATTCTAGGCACTATAGTTTTAGTAGCGGGAAGCATGGTGCCTTCGCGTCACATCTTCTACAATGGGCAGCCAGATGCCCATCTATTGCGATGCTCTCCCCTTTGTTACTATGCTCCGCCAGACGCACGTTTAAACATCTGCCCGTCTGGCCCACGTAGTACTTCCCACACGACAGTGGGATCTTATGCACAATATTGCGAGTTCATGTAACAAAAGGAACTTTGTGTGCGGCAGCGCAACCAGGCTTTCGTTTCCTCATGGGACAGCTCATCACACTAAACCTCAAGAGTTTGTTAGGTGCTGTAAACACAACGTTTACACCAGAACGTTGCCCAACCTTTTTTAGGTTGTGGGAAACCTTATGAAAGGAGGGGATTACCGCCAATCTTCGTTTGTCTCTTTCTTCTTTCCTTTCTCTTTCGTCATCCACTCTCTGCTCATCGCTCATGCGTGAAGTTATTTTCCTTTGACGATGCAGGCCTTTGACGATGCAGGATATTTTTATCAAGGAAAGAGCTTGAATTTTTACGCATAATTGTCACAGGACTGTCTTTACCTCCTTCCCTTCAGTGTGTTCTATTGCAGTGGCGTCCCTGTGAGTATATATATACTCACCAGCGGCAATAAATGAATTGTTGAAAGTTAGCGCTCGTCCTGTCTTCTGCTTGTCCCTGTGTCAATTCTTGCGCTATGTATCCCAGTCTGAATGTATCCCACCAACACGCCCAAACTTCTTCCCTGCTAAATCACATTTCCTCCCTGATGCGCTGCGAATCCGCTACTTCTCAGTCGCAAACGGCATGCGCATTATCAGTGCGACGCAGCATTCTCGAAAGGAAAGTAGCGGGCGCCGAGTTTTCAGGACAGGAAATGCAAGCAAGGCAGAAGACGATTATCGTTGTGGGACAAATAAACACCACAAAGGGTATAACCGTTTTAATAGTGTAGACAAAGGTACACCCTTTGGGGTGTATGACTGCCACACAACGATAATTGTCATCTGCCTTGCTGGAGTTTCTTGAAAACGCAGCTCCCGCTGCTTCCCTGCCGAGAATGCTATGTCACGCTGATAGCGCCGATGCGATTCGTTACTGGGAAGTACCGGACTCGCCGCGTTAAAGAGAGGAAATGCCGACGAGACAGATGACGTATATTGTTGTGTGGCAAGATACGATTTAAAGGATGTAATCATTTCTTTGAGTGTTCTATTAGAAAAATAGACACCCTTTGGGGCTTATCTTGTCCCACAACGATAATCTCCATCTGTCTTACTCGCGTTTCCTCCCTGATACGCTGCGAACCCGGTACTTCCCAGTCGCGAACGGCATGCGATTTATCAGTGCGACTCAGCATTCTCTAAAGAAAAGTAGCGAGCGCCGAGTTTTCAGAAAAGGAAATGCAAGCAAGGCAGAAGGCGATTATCGTTGTGGGACAAATAAACACCCCAAACGGTGCAATCCTTTTAAGAGTGTAGACAAAGGTACACCCTTTCGGGTTTATATCTGCCACATAACGATAATCGTCATCTGCCTTTCTCGAGTTCCTTGAAAACGCAACGCCCGCTGCTTTCCTGTCGGTAATGCTATGTCACGCTGATAGCGCGCAGGCTGTTCGTTACTGGGAAGTACCGGACTCGCCGCGTTAGAGAGGAAATGCCGACGAGACAGATGACGTTTATTGTTGTGTGGCAAGATACGACTGAAAGGGTGTAAACTTTTCTTTGAGTGCACTCTTAGAAAATATACATCTTTTGGGGCTTCCCTTGTCCCACAACGATAATCGTCATCTGTTTTGCCCGCGTTTCCTACCTTTAATGCTGCGAGCCCCGTACTTCCCAGTAGCGAACGTCAAGCGCGTTATCAGTGTGACGCAGCATTTCGACAGGAAAGTAGTGAGCGCCGAGTTTTCAGGAAAGGAAATGCAAGCAAGCCAGAGGACGATTATCGTTGTGTGACAAACAAACACCCCAAAGGGTGCAATCGTACTGAGAGTGTAGACAAAACTACATCCTTTTGTTTGTATATCTGCCACACAACGATAATTGTCATCTGCCTTGCTGGAATTTCTTGAAAACGCAACGCCCGCTGCTTTCCTGCCGGGAAAGCTGTCATGCTGATAGCGCACATTTCGTTCGTTACTGGGAAGTGCCATCTCGCCGCGTTAAAGAGAAGAAATGCGGACGAGGCAGATGACGTTTCTTGTGGTGGGGCAAGATACGATTTAAAGGATGTAAACATTTTTTGAATGCTCTCTCAGAAAAATATACACCCTTTGGGGCTTATCTCATCCCACAACGATAAACGTAATCTGTCTTACTCGCGTTTCCTTCATTCAGACTGGGATACATAGCGCAAAAATTACATAGGGACAAGCAGAACACAGGACCAGGGCTAACTTTCAACAATTGGTTTATTGCAGCTGGTGAGTATATATAAACTCACTGGGACGCCACTGCAATAGAACACACAGAAGGGAAGGAGGAAAAGACAGTCATGTGACTATTATGCCCAAAAATTCAAGCTCTTTCCTTGATAAAAATATAGACGGCGTGCTAACGCACTCGTCACCTGCTCTGGCTATCTCAGCTCCTTGCACAATTTCCCTCGTAATCTTATTCCTGTGGCGATAGACAACAACAGTTTGTTTTAGTAGCGGGAAGCATGGTGCCTTCGCGTCACATTTTCTACCTTGAGCAGCCAGATGCCCATCTATTGCGATGCTCTCCAGTTTGTTACTATGCTCCGCCAGACGCGAGTTTAAACATCTGCCCGTCTGGCCCACATATTTCTTCCCACACGAGAGTGGGATCTTACACACAACATTGCGAGTGCGTGTAACAAAAGAATCTTTGTGTGCGCTAGCGCAACCAGGCTTTCGTTTCCTCATGGGACAGCTCATCACACTCAATCTCAAGAGTTTGTTAGGTGCTGTAAACACAAGGTTTAGACCACAACGTTGTCCAACCTTTTTTAGGTTGTGGGAAACCTTATGAAAGTAGGGGATTACCGCCACTCTTCGTTTGTCTCTTTCTTCTTTCCTTTCTCTTTCGTCATCCGCTCTCTGCTCATCGCTCACGCGTGAAGTTTCCTTTGACGATGCAGGATATTTTTATCAAGGAGAGAGCTTGAATTGTTGGGCATAATAGTCACATAACTGTCTTTTCCTCCTTCCCTTCAGTGTGTTCTATTGCAGTGGCGTCCCTGTGAGTATATATATACTCACCAGCTGCAATAAATCAATTGTTGAAAGTTAGCGCTCGTCCTGTCTTCTGCTTGTCCCTGTGTCATTTTTTGCGCTATGTATCCCAGTCTGAATGTATCCCACCAACACGCCCAAACTTCTTCCCTGCTAAATCGCGTTTCCTCCCTGATACGCTGCGAATCCGCTACTTCTCAGTCGCAAACGGCATGCGCATTATCAGTGCGACGCAGCATTCTCGAAAGGAAAGTGTCGAGCGCCGAGTCTTCAGGAAAAGGATGTGCAAGCAAGGCAGAGGACGATTGTCGTTGTGGGAGAAATGAACACCAGAAAAGGTGTAACCGTTTTAAGAGTGTCGACAAAGCTTGAAGTTGAGAGTATGACGGAAGCCCGCCTGGTCGGGATGATGCATACTTAAAAAGAAGAGGTCTGGACACCGACCAAAAATGGTTTAAAAGAGTTATTTACGTTTCGGCTCCCCCACGGGAGCCTTGTTCACACTGAAAGTAGCGGCAGAGCTGGCGCCCCTTTTTATGTGCGTCTCAAAACATGATTAAGGCACCTGGCATACATAGGCGGCAGATTGCCTTCGTTGCGATGAAGAGTGTGCGCCGTGGTTTGGATGATTAGGGACTCAAGATAAAGACGCGAAGAATGATTTCGCTCCTTGGCAATCACACGAGATTTCTCCCAGTTAATCTTATGTGATGTGGCTGCGCAGTGTTCGGCCAAGGCATTTGATGCAACGTGTCGTTTGTGGACGTCATTCATGTGTTGCTTAAGTCTTGTTTTGAAGTTGCCGGTTTCACCGACGTAGACATACAGACAGTCCGCACATGGAATGACATACACCACGCCTGGGAACTTGTCCTTTTCCAAAGGGTCTTTCACATGCACGAGCTCGTGTCTAAGTTTCCGGGAGGGCACGTGCGCAGCCTGCACGTCATATGACCGCAGGACGCGTGCAAGAGTCTCGCTTATGCCGGGGACGTACGGAATCGAAGCCCGTCTTTTGAGGGGTCCAGGCTGGGTGGGTGCTGTGCGAGCCAGCTGGCGCCCTACTGAGTCAATGACGTACTCAGGGTATCCACAAGCCATTAATTCTCACCGCACAAGTGCATTGTCCGCCATGTGGTCTTCGGCTGTTGTGCACACGTTTTTTGCCCGACGAAGAAGAGAGCCGACAACAGACCTCTTTTGCGAAGCAGGGTGCACCGATCCGTAGTTTAGGTAGCGGCCCGTGTGCTTCCTAAACACCTTGAATAACAGGTTTGTCCCATCTCGCTGCACAAGGGTGTCCAGGAACGGCAGTTGCCCTTCAGATTCCACTTCAACGGTGAACTTGATTGCTGCTTGTATATTGTTTAGGTGAGCCGTGAAAGGGTCAAGGTTTTTCCTTTGCAAAATGCTGCAACAGTCGTCGACATATCTGAGGAAGACTTTAGGTGCCGTTGTAAACGAGGACAAAGCTTGAGCTTCGATAGCCTCCATTGTTAGGTTAGCTACTGTGACCGAAATCGGCGCACCCATTGCTGCTCCGTGTACTTGCCGATTAAATTTCTTCTGGAACGTGAAATACGTATTTGATAGGCAAAACTTTAGTAGCCTACCTAGGTCATGCACATCGATGGGTGATCTGTCAGGCAACGTCGGCTCTTCGTCAAGGGCGGCGACGCAAACTTCCACGGCCATGTCTATTGGTACGCTTGTAAACAGTGAGACCACGTAAAAAGAAACTAACACTTCGTCAGGGTGGACGCTTGTCCCTTTAACCTTTTCAATGAAGTCGTACGTGTTGCGTATGTGCGTGGCACGTTTTCCAACGAGTGGCGAAATGATTCTGTGAAGAAAATTTGACAACTTGTGGAGCGGCGAACGTGTGAAGTCCACAATGGGGCGCAGGGGAACATCGGGCTTATGCACTTTCGGTAGGCCGTATATTGCTGGAGCAGATCCATTGTGGCAAATCAGTCTGTAGTACAACAGCTTGTGCTGAGGCGGCACCATACGGAAGACCTCGGCGAGCAGTTTCTGCAGATCCCTCTGAAGCTTGGGTGTCGGGTCTCTTGCGACGCTGGCGTACGTGTGATCGTCACTCAATAGCAAGCACATTTTTTCTATGTATTTGCTCCTGTCTAGAAGGACGGTAGCGTTCCCCTTGTCGGCGGGAAGTACGACAATATCCCGATTCTCCTGCAGCCTCTTGACGGCATCACGTTCTTGCTTGCACAAGGTGTCCACGTTGGGTTGGGCGTGCAACTTCGACAATACGTTTACAACGCGTGTGCGAGCCTCGTCACGGCGGGATTGGTCGACCAAGTTCACAGCGCGCACAGCGCACACAGCGGCGCATATTACTTTCTTCGTGTCCGTTGCAGGTCCTGTGCTGAAGTTGAGACCGAGACCTAGAACTGTCATTTCGTAGCCGTCAGGCTGGTACGAGGACAAGTTGTACACAGAGTTTTCGAGGGCACTTGGCGGACGTGCTGTGCGGCACTGCTTCAGCCTTTCGAATTTCCTGTCGCGGCATTGCTCATCTTTCCGAGCGCGAAGATTGGCTTGAAAATTTGCATGCAGTTGTATGCGCGTCATCTCTTCTGGGCAGTGATCCTCGAGACGCCGCCGAGAAAAGAAAGCCTCATTCCTAAGTCTTCGTACTTGGTCCCTGCAGTCCATGATCCTCGCTTGCAACAGATGCCGTTCTGCCTTGGAAACGTGTGATCGCAAAAGAGGTCTGTTGTCGGCTCTCTTCTTCGTCGGGCAAAAAACGTGTGCACAACAGCGGAAGACCACATGGCGTACAATGCACTTGTGCGGAGAGAATTAATGGCTTCTGGATACCCTGAGTACGTCATTGACTCAGTAGGGCGCCAGCTGGCTCGCACAGCACCCACCCAGCCTGGACGCCCCAAAAGACGGGCTTCGATTCCGTACGTCCCCGGCATAAGCGAGACACTTGCACGCGTCCTGCGGTCATATGACGTGCAGGCTGCGCACGTGCCCTCCCGGAAACTTAGACACGAGCTCGTGCATGTGAAAGACGCTTTGGAAAAGGACAAGTTCCCAGGCGTGGTGTATGTCATTCCGTGTGCGGACTGTCGGTACGTCTACGTCGGTGAAACCGGCAACTTCAAAACAAGACTTAAGCAACACATGAATGACGTCCAGAAACGACACGTTGCATCAAATGCCTTGGCCGAACACTGCGCAGCCACATCACATAAGATTAACTGGGAGAAATCTCGTGTGATTGCCAAGGAGCGAAATCATTCTTCGCGTCTTTATCTTGAGTGCCTAATCATCCAAACAACGGCGCACACTCTTAATCGCAACGAAGGCAATCTGCCGCCTAGGTATGCCAGGTGCCTTAATCATGTTTTGAGACGCACATAAAAAGAGGCGCCAGCTCTGCCGCTACTTTAATTGTGAACAAGGCTCCCGTGGGGGAGCCGAAACGTAAATAACTCTTTTAAACCATTTTTGGTCGGTGTCCAGACCTCTTCTTTTTAAGTAGACAAAGGTACACCCTTTGAGGTGTATATCTCCCACAAAACGACAATCGTCATCTGCTTTGATCGAGTTTGTCATCTACTTTGATCGATCGAGCTACATCCCGTCAGCCTGGAGGCAAGCAGTCATAATCCTTATTCTGAAAGAGGGCAAGGACCCGTCTTTGGCCAGCAGCTATAGGCCTATGGCCCTAACAAGCTGCCTATGTAAGTTTTTTGAGAAAATTATTAACCGCCGCTTGGTGCATTTTCTTGAAAGTAATAAGATACTAGATCCCTTGCAATGTGGCTTCAGGGAACATAGATCCACAACAGATCAACTTGTCCGTATCTAGAGAAATATCCGGGATGCCTTTGTACAGAAGCAGTTTTTCTTATCAGTATTTTTAGACATGGAGAAAGCATAAGATACTACTTGGCGTTTCGGAATTCTTCGTGATCTAGCTGGAATGGGCATCTGAGGCAACTTGCTAAAGGTGATTCAAAGTTATCTGTGCAACCGCACGTTTCATGTTCGCATTGGTAATGTCCTATCTCGTCTATTTACTCAGGAAACAGGTGTGCCACAAGGTGGAGTTCCGAGCTGTACTTTATTCCTAGTAAAAATGAATTCGCTCCATACTATCATACCACGTACAATGTTTTATTCCGTATACGTGGATGATATTCAAATAGGTTACAAGCCATGTAATCTTAGTATCTGCGAGCGACAAGTGCAGCTTGGCCTGAATAAGTTCTCTAAGTGGGCAGACGAGAACGGCTTTAAACTAAACCCTGAAAAAAGTACATGCATTCTTTTCTCCAATAAGAGAGGGTTAATACCGGAGCCCGTTATTGATCTTAATGGAGAACGGTTATCTGTTAGTCATGAACATAAATTTCTAGGCCTCATTTTAGACTCCAAACTAACTTTTATCCCACACTTAAAATATTTGAAAATGAAATGCTTGAGGACAATGAATCTACTGAAGCTCTTGTCCCGCACATCTTGGGGAAGTGACAGAAGATGCCTCTTTAGCTTGTACAAAAGCCTTATACGGTCACGCCTTGACTATGGAGCCATTGTGTATAACTCTGCGACGCCTAGTGCTTTGAAGATGCTCGATTCCGTCCACCACTTGGGTATCCGTCTTGCTACTGGTGAGTTCAGGATTAGCCCCGTAGAAAGCCTGTATGCTGAATCCAAGGAATGGTCCCTACATCTTCAAAGAACATATTTAAGTCTCTCATACGCCCTCAAAGTCAAATCAGATTTCCATCATCCATGCCATTCAGTTATTTACGACCTGTCTACGGCTAGGCTTTTCCGTAACCGCCCAGGCACTAGAGCTCCCCTGTCCCTTCGATTGGAAGCATTGTCCGAAGAAACGGGCGCGTCGATTGTAGAGAATGTCATAATGGCAACTACGCGCCTTCCACCGCCCTGGGAGTGGAAGACTATCCAATGTGACGTGTCGTTTGCAGAAATATCAAAACGAGCACCTGAGGCACACATACGATCACATTTTCATGAGCTTCAGGAGAAGTATTCTTGTGCTGAATTTTACACGGATGCCTCTAAGTCCCCTTCTGGTGTTGCCTACGCAGCACTAGGACCAGCATTTTTAATATCCGGTACATTGAGTCCACATACAAGTATTTTTACAGCGGAAGCGTATGCAATACTCTCTGCAGTAAGGCACATCAAGCAAACGAATCTGACTAGGGCTATTTTGTTCACAGACTCATTGAGTGTAGTCCGAGCCCTAATGAATGTACGTATACACAAAAACACTGTCTTTAATGAACTGTATACATTGCTATGCTCAGCTTATAGTACTAAACAAATGATCATCCTATGCTGGGTACCTGGCCACTGTGGTATAAAAGGCAACGAAGCTGCTGACGAGGAAGCTACTTCAGTAGCTTTTAGTGACACGGACATAAACATACCCATCCCGGCCACAGATCTTAAAGCATACTTGCGTCATAAGCTGAAAATACACTGGCAGCAACAGTGGAGTACTCAGATATCAAATAAATTGTACTTGATTAAACCCAAATTAGGATACTGGGTATCGGAGAGAACATCACGATATAACGAAGTGCTTCTTTGCCGATTAAGAATAGGACACACTTACGGCACTCACTCTTACCTCTTGACTGGGGGCATCCTCCCACTTGCAGTAAGTGCGGCCAAAATCTCATAGTCCTGCACGTTCTTATTCAATGCCCTGCAATAGAAGCACAGAGAGAAGGATATTTCATTTCTGCATATCGCGAAAATATTCCTCTCCACCCGAAATTTTTTCTCAGCAATGAACCGCTTTTTAATCTGAAACTAGTTTTAGAGTTTTTAGCTGAAACAGACACTCCAGAAATTATTTGGCCAGGGAATTTTTAGCGCACGTATAACAGCCCTTGTACTCAAAGGCTCTCTCGAAGCTGAAGTGTCAATGTTATGTTTTATTGCGTCATGCTTTTAACTAAACCCCATTACCATAGCCCACAGCACTACTTAGTGTCATTATTTTAGCAACTATATATTTTACGCCATCCACAGGAACCGATTCTAGGCCTTTTTACAGGCACGTCACATATACCATGAGAAATTCATTATCAAATTCATTGTCTACACCATTCACAATACACCGTTAATATCGCCTTTGTCATGGCGCTCTTTGGCTATACCTGGCCCTTGCGCCATAAAGCACCACACATCATCATCAAAAACGATAACCGTCATCTGCTTTGCTCGAGGTTCTTGAAAACGCAACGCCCGCTGCTTTCCTGCCTGCAATGCTATGTCACACTCATAACGCGCATGCTGTTCGTTACTGGGAAGTACGGGACTCGCCGCGTTGAAGAGAGGAAATGCCTAAGAGACAGATAACGATATTTGTTGTGTGGCAAGATACGACTCAAAGGATGTAAACTTTTCTTTGAGTGCTCTCTTAGAAAAATATACACCTTTTTGGGCTTATCTTGTCCCACAACGATAATCGTCATCTGTTTTGCCATCGTTTCCTTGCTGATACGCTGCGAGCCCGGCAATTCCCAGTTGCGAACGGCATGCGCGTTAGCATTGCGACGCGTCATTCTCCAAAGGAAAGTAGGGAGCGCCGAGTTTTCAGGAAAGGAAATGCAGGCAAGGCAGAAGACGATTATCGTTGTGGGACAAATAAACACCCCAGATGGTGTAACCGTTTTAAGAGTGTAGCCAAAGGTACACCCTATGTGGTGTATTTCTGCCACACAACGTTAATCATCATCTGCCTTGCTTGTGTTTCTTCACAACCGAACGCCCCCTGCTTTCCTGTAGGAAATGCTGTCATGCTGATAGCGTGCATGCCGTTCGTTACTAGGAAATAACGGAGTCCCCGCGTAAAAGAGAGCAAATGCGGACGAAAGATGACGTTTATAGTTTTATGGCAAGATACGACTCAAAAAGTGTAAACGTTTCTTTCAGTGCATTCTTAGAAAATTTACATGCTTTGGAGCTTATCTTGTCCCACTGCAATAATCGTCATCTGTCTTGCCCGCGTTTATTTCGTTTAACGCTGCGATCCCCGTACTTCCCATTCGCGAACGGCATGCGCGTTTTCAGTGCGACGCAGCATTCTCGAAAGGAAAGTAGCGAGCGCCGAGTTTTCAGGAAAGGAAATGCAAGCAAGGCAGAACGCGAATATCCTTGTGGGACAAATAAACACCCCAAAGGGTACAACCGTTTTAAGAGTGTAGACAAATGTACACCCTATTGGGTGTATATCTGCCACACAACGATATTCGTAATCAGCGTTGCTCGAGTTTCTTGAAAACGTAACGCCCACTGCTTTCCTGTCTCCAATGCTATGTCACGCTGATAGCGCGCATGCTGTTCGTTACTGGGAAGTGCCGGACTCGCCGCGTTAAAGAGAGCAAATGTAGATGAACCATGACGCTTATTGTTCTATGGCAAGATACGACTCAAAGGATGTAAGCTTTCCTTTGAGTGCTCTTTTAGAAAAATTTACACCCCTTGGGGCTTATCTTGTTCCACAGCAATAATTGTCACCTGTTTCGCCCACGTTTCCTTCCTTATACGCTGTGAGTCCGGAACTTCCCAGTCGCGAACGGCATGCGTGTTATCAGTGCGACGCAGCGTTCTCGACATGAATGTAGCGAGCGCCATGTTTTCAGGAAAGGAAACGCAAGCAAGGCAGATGACGATTATATTTGTGGGACAAATAAACACCCCAAAGGATGCAACCGCTATAAGAGTGTAGACAAAACCTTTTGGAGTGTATATCTGCCACACAACGATAATCGTCATGTGCCTTGCTCGAGTTTCTTGTAAAGGCAACGCCCGCTGCTATCCTGTGGGGAATGCTGCCATGCTAATACCGTGCATGCCGTTCATTGCTGGGAAGTACCGGGCTTCGCGCAGTAAACAATAAAGAAATGTGGACAAGAGATGACGGCTATTGTTGTGTGGCAAGATACGACTCAAAAGGTGTAAACTTTTCTTTCAGTGCATTCTTAGAAAAATTTACATCCTTTGGAACTTATCTTGCACACAACGATAATCTTCATCTGTCTTGCCCGCGTTTCCTTCGTTTAACGCTGTGAGCCGCGTACTTCCCAGTCGCGAAAGGAACGCGCGTTATCAGTGCAACGCAGCATCCTCGAAAGGAAAGTAACGAGCGCCGAGTTTCAGGAAAGGAAATGCGAGCGTAGCAGAAGACGGTTATCGTTGTGGGACAAATAAACACCCCGAAGGGTGCAATCGCGTTTAAGAGTGTAGACAAAGGTACACCCTTTGGGGTGTATATCTGTCACACAACGATAATCGTCATCAGCCTTGCTCGAGTTTCTTGAAAGCGCAACGCCCGCCGCTTTCCTGTCTGCAGTGCTATGTCACGATGATAGCGCGTGCCGTTCGTTACTGCGAAGTACCAGACTCGCGGCGTTAGAGAGAGCAAACGCGGACGAAAGATGACGTTTATTGTTGTATGTTAAGATACGACTCAAAGGATGTAAGCTTTTCTTTGTATGCTTTCTTAGAAAAATTTACACTCCTTGGGGCTTATCTTGTCTAACAGTCATACTCGTCATCTGTCTTGCCCGAGTGTATTTCGTTTATCGCGGCGATCCGCGTACTTCCCAGTCACAAACTGCATGCGCGTTATCAGTGTGACGCAGCATTCTCGACAGAAAAGTGTCGAGCGCCATGTTTTCAGGAAACGAAAAGCAAGCACGGCAGATGACGATTATCGATGTGGGACAAATAAACACCCCAAAGAATGCAACCACTTTAAGAGTAGGGACAAATGTACAAATATTGGGGTGTATATCTGCCACGCAACGGTAATCGTCATCTGCATTGCTCTTGTTTCTTGAAAACGCAACGCCCGCTGCTTTCCTGTCGGGAATGCTGCCATGCCGATAACGCGCATGTCGTTCGTTGCTGGGAAGTTCCGGGCTCAGCGCGGCAACGAAGAGAAATGCGGACGAAAGATTACATTTATGTTATGTGGCAAGATACGACTCAAAAGGTGTAAACTTTTCTTTCAGTGCATTCTTAGAAAAATTACCA
The DNA here is from genome assembly GCF_050947875.1 of Dermacentor variabilis. NCBI lineage: Eukaryota > Metazoa > Arthropoda > Arachnida > Ixodida > Ixodidae > Dermacentor > Dermacentor variabilis. Next base: position 1,835,382 of record NC_134576.1, read on the forward strand.
CCGTTTGGGGCTTCTCTTGTTCCACAACCATAATCGACATCTGGCTCGCCCACGTTTCCTTCGTTTAACGCTGCGAGCCGCGTAATTCCCATTCGCGAAAGGCATGCGCGTTATCAGTGTGGCGCAGCATTCTCGGCAGGAAAGTAGCGAGCACCGAGTTTTCAGGAAAGGAAATGCAAGAAGGCAGAAGACGATTATCGTGGTGGAAGAAATAAACAACCGAAAGGGTTCAACCGCCTTAAGAGTGTAGACAAAGGTACAACCTTTTGGGTGTATATCTGCCACACAACGATAATTCTCATCAGCTTTGCGCAAGTTTCTTGAAAAAGCAACGGCCGCTCCTTTCCTGTCTGCAATGCTATCTCACGCTGATAATGCGCATGCCGTTCTTTACTGGGAAGTACCGGACTCGCTGCGTTAAAGAGAGGAAATGCGGATGAGACTGATGACGTTTATTGTTGTATGGCAAGATTAGACTCAAAGGATGTAAACTTTTCTTTGAGTGCTCTCTTAGAAAAATAAACACCCTTAGGTTCTTATCTTGTCCCACAACGATAATTGTCGTCTGTCTTACTCGCGTTTCCTCCCTTATACGCTGCGAACCCTGTACTTCCCTGTCGCGAACAGCATGCGCGTTACCAATGCGACGCAACATTCTCCAAAGGATAGGAGCGAGCGCCGAGTTTTCAGGTAAGGAAATGCAAGCAAGGCCGATTACGATTATTGTTGTGGGCAAATAAACACCCCTAAGGGTGCTACCGCCTTAAGACTGTAGACAAAAGTACACCCTTCGGAGTTTATATCTGCCACAACACGATAGTCGTCCTCTGCCTTGCTCGAGTTTCTTGAAAACGCAACGCCGGCTGCTTTCCTGTCGGCAATGCTATGTCGCGCTGATAGCGTGCATGCCGTTCGTTACTGGGAAGTACCGGACTCGCCGCGTTAAAGAGAAGAAATGCGGACGAGACAATTGACGTTTATTGTTGTGCGGCAAGATACGAGTCAAAGGGTGTAAACATTTCTTTGAGTGCACTCTTAGAAAAATGTACACCCTTTGGGGCTTATCTTGCCCCACAACGATAATAATCATCTGTTTTGCCGCGTTTCCGTCATTATACGCTGCGAGCCCGGTACATCCCAGTCGCGAACGGCATGCGTGCTATATGCGCGACGCAGCATTCTCGAAAGGAAAGTAGCCAGCGCCGAGTTTTCAGGAAAGGAAATGCAAGCAAGGCAGAAGACGAATATCCTTGTGGGACAAATAAACACCCGAAAGGGTGCAATCGTTTAAAGAGTGTATACAAAGGTACACCCTTTGGGGTGTGTATCTGCAACAAACGATAATCGTCATCTGCTTTGCTCGAGTTTCTTGAAAACGCAACGCCCGCTGCTTTCCTGTCTGCAATGCTATGTCACACTTATAGCGCGCATGCTGTTCGTTACTGGGAACTACGGGACTGGCCGCGTTGAAGGTATGAAATGCCTAAGAGGCAGATAACGATATTTGTTGTGTGGCAAGATACGACTCAAAGGATGTAAACTTTCCTTTGAGTGCTGTAAACTCGCTCTGATTGTTCGTGTTGTTAAGTGTCACGAATCGGCCACGTGTTTTGTAAAGCAATGAAGGGGGCTAGTTGGTGAACGTTCATGGTTATATTGCGCTCAGTTTTACAAACACGATACTAAGGAAGGACAGGACGTGGACGGACGAAGCGCAAACTACCAACTGTTTGATACTGTTAAAGAACGCGCTTATATACAAGGAGATATGGTGCGGTGGGGGGGGGGGGGGGGGGCTACATATAAAAAGATATGACAAGGTGACGACATGTGATTATAGTTTGGGTCAGGCATACATCCTTCACATGCACCCGTTCGCCCTGGCGAACTCGACCTCAGCTTTGATAAGCGCGATGGACGGAGTGCTTACGCACGTCTCTTTTTCTTTAGCTATCGCAAGCGCCTCCCATATTTCTCGCTCCGTTTTTGTTTTTGATGTTCCGATGACTGTGGTGCTTTCTATTAGCGGGGAGCATTTGCACTGTTTGCAATGTGCGGCCAAGTTGCTAGGTGCTGTCAGAAGCTGGCACGTGTATTTGTGCTCCCGTAACCTATCGTTTAGACAACGTCCAGTTTGCCCAATGTATACTTTCCCGCAGTCTAGTGGGATTTGGTAAACAACTGAAGTAGCGCATTCCACGTACTTTTTTGCGTGCTTAGTCTGACAGACCGTACCACTAGGGTTGGCCTCTTTGGATCCTGCGTTCACCTTCTTGCACATGCCTTTTAGTTTTTGCGGGGCGGAGAACAGAACTTGAACGTCATGGCGTTGGGCTGTCTTTTTTATCCGATGTGACAAGCCATGGATGTAAGGCAACACCACGCGTTTTTTCAATTTTTTCTGTGTTTTCTGCCTTTTCCTGTTGGCTCTGATTTCGGGCAACAAGTTTTCACAGATTTGCACCACCATGCTGTTCGGGTACCCACTGTTTCTCAAGCGGCTTACTTGCAGATCGATGCTCTCCCTCACAGCATGGTGGCATGATTTTTCAATTGCTTGACTGATGCAAGCCTTGGCGATGCCTCTTTTAATGATTTTAGAATGGCAAGAGTCGTACCTCAGGATTTCTTTTTCTCCTCTAGTTTTGTAGCACCAGCACATGTGGGAGCCTCTGATCCTAATGTTTATGTCAAGGTACTGCAATCGACCTTCGGTAGGAGTCTCGTACGTGAACGTAGAAAGCACCACAGTCATCGGAACATCAAAAACAAAAACGGAGCGAGAAATATGGGAGGCGCTTGCGATAGCTAAAGAAAAAGAGACGTGCGTAAGCACTCCGTCCATCGCGCTTATCAAAGCTGAGGTCGAGTTCGCCAGGGCGAACGGGTGCATGTGAAGGATGTATGCCTGACCCAAACTATAATCACATGTCGTCACCTTGTCATATCTTTTTATATGTAGCCCCCCCCCCCCCGCACCATATCTCCTTGTATATAAGCGCGTTCTTTAACAGTATCAAACAGTTGGTAGTTTGCGCTTCGTCCGTCCACGTCCTGTCCTTCCTTAGTATCGTGTTTGTAAAACTGAGCGCAATATAACCATGAACGTTCACCAACTAGCCCCCTTCATTGCTTTAAAAAAAAAACTGTCATCAGCATGTTCAAAAAAGCACATGAAGGTTTAGAGTTCACGTACGAGACTCCTACCGAAGGTCTATTGCAGTACCTTGACATAAACATTAGGATCAGAGGCTCCCACATGTGCTGGTGCTACAAAACTAGAGGAGAAAAAGAAATCCTGAGGTACGACTCTTGCCATTCTAAAATCATTAAAAGAGGCATCGCCAAGGCTTGCATCAGTCAAGCAATTGAAAAATCATGCCACCATGCTGTGAGGGAGAGCATCGATCTGCAAGTAAGCCGCTTGAGAAACAGTGGGTACCCGAACAGCATGGTGGTGCAAATCTGTGAAAACTTGTTGCCCGAAATCAGAGCCAACAGGAAAAGGCAGAAAACACAGAAAAAATTGAAAAAACGCGTGGTGTTGCCTTACATCCATGGCTTGTCACATCGAATAAAAAAGACAGCCCAACGCCATGACGTTCAAGTTCTGTTCTCCGCCCCGCAAAAACTAAAAGGCATGTGCAAGAAGGTGAACGCAGGATCCAAAGAGGCCAACTCTAGTGGTACGGTCTGTCAGACTAAGCACGCAAAAAAGTACGTGGAATGCGCTACTTCAGTTGTTTACCAAATCCCACTAGACTGCGGGAAAGTATACATTGGGCAAACTGGACGTTGTCTAAACGATAGGTTACGGGAGCAAAAATACACGTGCCAGCTTCTGACAGCACCTAGCAACTTGGCCGCACATTGCAAACAGTGCAAATGCTCCCTGCTAATAGAAAGCACCACAGTCATCGGAACATCAAAAACAAAAACGGAGCGAGAAATATGGGAGGCGCTTGCGATAGCTAAAGAAAAAGAGACGTGCGTAAGCACTCCGTCCATCGCGCTTATCAAAGCTGAGGTCGAGTTCGCCAGGGCGAACGGGTGCATGTGAAGGATGTATGCCTGACCCAAACTATAATCACATGTCGTCACCTTGTCATATCTTTTTATATGTAGCCCCCCCCCCCGCACCATATCTCCTTGTATATAAGCGCGTTCTTTAACAGTATCAAACAGTTGGTAGTTTGCGCTTCGTCCGTCCACGTCCTGTCCTTCCTTAGTATCGTGTTTGTAAAACTGAGCGCAATATAACCATGAACGTGTTTTGTGTATAGAGAGGGGGTTCACTTCCCCCCATGTCAGCCGGACAACAGTTGCTGTGTTATGTGGGGTCACAGGCACCGCGCGGTGTTGGGTGACGCGTCGTGGCAGGCGCCAGGAGGGCGAGTGCCGATTCCGGGAAATCGGTATTGTGCGCATGGTGTCGGCAGTCCGCCGACGGTCACACGAGTCCACACAGACCAGCCTTGAAAGGGACCGCTCTATACGGTATTGTGGATCTGGCTTCCGAGTACCTGACTAATTGGAGGCGCCGCCGAGGTTAAGAAGGGCTTAGCAACTTTGACCCCGTGCCGCATGTACTGAGCAGGGATCTATTCTTCTTAAATGATATTGCGCGAGATAAAAACGACACGGACGTTGTCGTCTTCTTTCACGTCCGTGTCATCTATTCTTCTACGCGTCCGGAACGAAATCGCCAGCCTTGTTGTTGGGTGCGACTGCCGATGTGGTGTCGAAGGCCAGCTTACAGTGCACGCTGTAGGGATGCGGTGCACACGTGAAGAGTGCATTCGGACGGCGGCGTCTTGGAAACACGCACTCGGAAAACTTTGTCTTGTAGACAATACGTTTGAAGGACAAGGAGGGCCATCAGTACCCCACGCGGACAAACTTTGAGTACAGGTGCACTACGTGGTGTCGATGCCCCTGCTTCCGAGACATTTGCGGCCTAGAGACGCGCTTGGGATTTGAGGCGGCCTAGCGATAACTTGTTTGGGCCTGGCGTGTTTTGCTGAGCGCGTTACTAACTACGGAGAAATGAGAGGGCAACGGAGTTTTAGGGAAGAAGGAAAAGAGCTTTGTTTTCCAATATGTTTATTTTTAGGAGTAAGCCCATCCCTGTGGGTTGTGGCTTAACAAACGGTTGACTCTGACTGGCAACTGAACCTGTAGGACGGGCCAACAGCCCTACCGCATTTCTTTCTTTTTATATTTGGGCTATAAAAATCGGAACGACATGCTGTCCCTCAGACTTGGCTGAAATCAGGATTGCTGATAGATCAGTGAGCTTCCGTACTATGACCATTTATGCGGCGGCTGCCAACTCTTTGGTAAGCCTCCGCAAGGTTCACCCAGGCATCGACGTAGTTTCAGCTCCACTCCAAGAGTTAGTGGATATCCTCACCCCAGGACTCCCCCCACATTGCCAAAGGTACGACCTGTCGATTCACAGGCCAAACTGGAAGCTCATTACGGCCGGTTTCCTCGACGCCAGGCGAGCCACCTTTATGTACCGCCTGGCGCGAGGGTGCCTGCCGTTGAGCTACAGGCCCTTCACAGCCATCCCGGCTCGTGGAGTGTGTCCTTTCTGTGGCGCTCGTGAGGACTCAGTTCATATCTTTACGCAGTGTTTGCTTCCTGCAGCTCTTCTCCAAAGAGTTGCTACTCTATTTAGGCTCCCAGGCGTTCCTTATGAGACAGTCCGATTTTTGCACCCTTTGCCCAATCAGGCGATCAACCAGTTCGTGCTTCTCCTCGCCGAGTGCTCATACCAAGTTTGGCTGGCACGCTGCGATGCAATTTTCGGGGGTCGTGCACCGGGCCTTCACGAAGTGCTTGCGAAAGCACGGAAGGAGGTCTGGTTCCACCTCACCCGGGAGCGGCACCGCTTGGGCGAGAAGAAGTTTCTCGAAGTGTGGGCTCGTCCTGCCGTGATTTTTGACGAGTCAGGTGGAAAGCTATCCATTAAGTTATGATGCATGCTCCAAAGGTCGCACGACTCGGCCGTGTGCGCCAGTCGATCTACGGGGTTTTGTTTGGCTCAGTGGAACCCAGAGCTGGAACCGGTGGTGGTGCACCCTCAAGTGGTCGCGCTGCTCCGCGGACGGCTTTGGTGGTCTCCATGGTTGTATGCCTTGACCTCTTTTGCGTCAGGGCAGTCCGAGGGTCAGTCAGGCTTGTGCCCTGCAAGACCGACATGGCTGTTTGTGTGTTGAGTGCAGTCCCTCAGTTGGACTGCACCACAACAGCCCCCTTGTCCGGGAAGGACCGTTGGCCCGAACCAAGTCCCCCCACCCAGTCAGCCCGGGTTGTGGGGGAGTACCGGGGTCAATGTATCGAATGATGCTGGGTTGATGAGTACATGAAAGCTCTGGGACGCGGCGCCTCTGGTTGCCAAGTCCTCTTCCCATCTGACAACGGTACGTTAAAACGAGTCTGGGCTCTAACAGTCATTGAGACAGTCGAAGAGTGAGACTTTGTTTCTCAATTGTTCAAGTTTGTAATGTATTTGTTTTACCTGCCATCTATATAGAAAAGTTTACCTATAAATATTTCTTGTACATCTGATCGCATCGCTTCCTGTCTGCGTTTGATCAACAACTGCCGATCATCTTCCGAGAAGTATCAAGTTCCAGCGGTAAAGCGAGGACAGAGAACGAAAGAAACTTTACTAGTGCTCTCTTAGAAAAACATACACCTATTTGGGCTTATCTTGTCCCACAACGATTATCGTCATCTGTCTTGCCATCGTTTCCTTGCTGATGCGCTGCGAGCCCGGTAATTCCCAGTTGCGAACGTCATGTGCGTTATTAGTGCGACGCGTCATTCTCGAAAGGAAAGTAGCGAGCGCCGAGTTTTCAGGAAAGGAAATGCAAGCAAGGCAGAAGACGATTATCGTTGTGGGACAAATAAACACCCCAAATGGTGGAACTCTATTAAGAGTGTAGACAAAGGTACACCCTATGTGGTGTATTTCTGCCACACAACGTTAATCATCATCTGCCTTGCTTGTGTTTCTTGACAACGCAACGCCCGTTGCTTTCCTGTAGGGAATGCTCTCGTGCTGATACCGCACATGCCGTTCGTTAATGGGGAGTACCGGACTCGCCGCGTTAAAGAGAAGAAATGCGGACGAGACAAATGAGGTTTATTGTTGTGCGGCAAGATACGAGTCAAAGGGTGTAAACATTCCTTTGAGTGCCCTCTTAGAAAAATGTGCACCCTTTGGGGCTTATCTTGCCCCACAACGATAATCATCATCTGATTTGCCGCGTTTCCTTCCTTATACGCTGCGAGCGCGGTACTTCCCAGTCGCGAACGGCATGCGTGCTATCAGTGTGACGCAGCATTCTCGACAGGAAAGAAGCGAGCGCCGAGTTTTCAGGAAAGGAAATACAAGCAAGGCAGATGACGATTATCGTTGTGGGACAAATAAACACACCAAAGGGTGCAACCGCTTTAAGAGTGTACGCAAAGGTAAATCTTTTGGGGTGTATATCTGCCACACAAGGGTAATCGTCATCTGCCTCGCTGGAGTTTCTTGAAAACGCGACGCCCGCTGCTTTCCTGACGGCAATGCTATGTCACGCTGATAGCGCGCATGCCATTCGTTACTGGGAACTACCGGAGTCGCCGCATTAAAAAGAGGAAATGCCGCCGAGACAGATGACGTTTATTGTTATGTGGCAAGATACGAGTCAAAGGGTGTAAACTTTTCTTTGAGTGTACTCTTTGAAAAATGTACACGCTTTCGTTCTTATCTTGTCGCACAACCTTAATCGTTATGTGCTTCGCTCGCGTTTCCTTCGTTTAACGCTGCGAGCCCCGTACTTCCCAGTCGCGAATGGCATGCGCTTTATCAGTGTGACGCAGCATTCTCGAAAGGAAAGTAAGCAGCGCCGAGTTTTCAGGAAAGGAGATGCAAGCAAGGCAGAAGACGATTATCGTTGTGGGACAAATAAACAGTCCAAATGGTGCAACCGTTTTAAGAGTGTAGACAAATGTAAACCCTATGGGGGGTAAATATGCCACACAACGTTAATCATCATCTGCCTTGCTGGAAGCTCTTGACAACGCAACGCCGTTGCTTTCCTGTAGGGAATGCTGTCATGCTGATAGTCGCATACCGTTCGGTAATGGGAAGTACCGCATTCGCCGCGTTAAAGAAAAGAAATGCCGACGAAAGATGACGTATATTGTTGTATGGCAAGATACGACAGAAAAGGTGTAAACTTTTCTTTCAGTGCATTCTTAGAAAAATTTACAACCCTTGGGGCGCATCTTGTCCCACAGTCATAATCGTCATCTGTCTTGCCCGAGTTTATTTTGTTTAACGCGGCGATCCCCGTACTTCCCAGTCACAAAGGGCATGCGCTTTATCAGTGTCACCCAGCATTCTCGACAGGAAAGTAGCGAGCGCCATGTTTTCAGGAAAGCAAATGCAAGCAAGGCAGATGACGATTATCGTTGTGGAACAAATACACACCAGAGGGTGCAACCGCTTTAAGAGTGTAGACAAAGATCCATCTTTTGGGGTGTATATCTGCCACACAACGGAAATAGTCATCTGCCTTGCTCGAGTTTCTTGAAAACCCAACGCCCGCTGCTTTCCTGTCGGCAATGCTATGTCACGCTGATAGCGCGCATGCCGTTCGTTACTGCGAAGTACCGGACTCGCCAAGTTAAAGAGAGGAAATGCTGACAAGACTAATGATGTTTATTGTTGCGTGCCAACATACGAGTCAAAGGTTGTAAACTTTTCTTCGAGTGCACTCTTAGAAAAATGTACACCCTTAGGGGCTTATCTTGTCCCACAACAATAATCATCATCTGTCTTGCCCGCGTTTTGTACCTTATATGGTGCGAGCACGGTACTTCCCAGTTGCGAAAGGCATGCGCGTTATCAGTGTGACGCAGCATTCACGACAGAGAAGTAGCGAGCACCGAGTTTTCAGGAAAAGAAATGCAAGCAAGACAGATAACAATTATCGCTGCGCGACAAAAACAACACCCCAAAGGGTGCAATCGCTTAAAGAGCGTAGACAAAAGTACACCCTTTTGGTTGTATATCTGCACACAACGATAATTATCATCAGCCTTGCTCGAGTTTCTTGAAAACGCAACGCCCGCTGCTTTACTGTTGGCAATGCTATGCACGCTGATAGCGCGCATGGCGTTTATTGCTGGGAAGTGCCGCACTATTCGCGTTAAAGAGAGCAAATGCTGACGAGACAGATGACGTTTATTGTTGTGTGAAGACACGAGTCAAAGGGTGTAAACTTTTCTTTTAGTCCATTCTTAGAAAAATTTCAACCCTTTGGCGCTTACATTGTCCCACAGCCATAATCGTTATCTGGCTTGCTGGTGTTTGCTGCGTTTAACGCTGCGAGCCCCGTACTTACCAGTCGCGAACGGCATGCGCTTTATCAGTGTGACGCAACATTCTCGAAAGGAAAGTAGCGAGCGCCGAGTTTTCAGGTTTTCAGGTAAGGAAATGCAAGCAAGGCAGATGACCATTATCGTTGTGCGACAAATAAGCACCCCAAAGGGTTCAAGCGCATTAAGAGTGTAGATAAAAAGTACACCTTTTGGGGTGTATTTCTGCCACACAACGATAATCGTCATCGGCCTTGCTGGAGTTTCTTGAAAACGCAACGCCCGCTCCTTTCCTGTCGGGAATGCTGTCATGCTGATAGCGCGCATGCCGTTCGTTACTGGGAAGTACCGGGGTCTCCGCATTGAAGAAAGGAAATGCCGACGAGAGATGACGTTTATTCTTTTGTGGCAAGATACGACTCAAAAGGTGTAAACTTTTCTATGAGTGCACTCTAAAAAAAATTTTCACCCTTTGGGACTTATCTTGTCCCCCAACGATAATCGTCATCTGCCTTGCCCGCATTTCCTTCCATTAACGCTGTGAGCCCGGTACTTCCCTGTCGCCAAGGGCATGCGCGTTATCAGTGTGACGCAGCATTCTCGAAAGGAAAGTAGCGAGCGCCGAGTTTTCAGGAAAGGAAAAGGAAGAAAGGCAGATGACGATAATCGTTTGACACGTGTAGTTATCTTTATCGAGCAACCACGTTTCGCCGCCTAACATGTTATCGCACAGCGCGGGACGCGCCTGCATGTATCCGAAGTTTCTGGAAAGTTATCGATGCTTCTATCCGCTGTCTGTTGTCGCCGAACCTTGTGTTATCTGATTTCATCGCGGGAAGCGAATTGTGTAGAACTTTGTGGAAGGCACGCGGGTCCCAACGATTAGTCTGGAAGATTCAATGACTGCTGTATAAAAGTCGATGCACTGGACCCACTGATCAGATTTTTCGACGATCGCCGACTGTGTTCGCCGCTCTCGTTGTGCTATAACTGTAGCCTGTTTTGTGGGCACAGGTTCGCCCAATAAAATCCAGTTTTGCCTTTCACAGTATTGCTACTGTGTTCTTAACGTCACCACCACGTGACATGTGGTGGAGGTGCTTTGCGTTCATGTACCGGACGCCCCCGACAAGCCGCAATCCAAGCCCGGACCGCAAAGACAACACCAGCGCCGTTCCGGAACATAGGACAAGCCGCCAGCTACAGCAGCTGCCCCCGCAACACGGCATTCTACCAGAGACGACGAAGAAGATCATCAGAGTAGTTCGTACAGAGACGACCAAGAAGACAGCCCCAATGGCAGCCGGAGCAGTCCCAATAGTTATGCAGCAGCCCTGGGAGCCACCGACGTTCCGCGGTTCCACATTTGAGGACCCGGAAAGCTGGCTGGAGACGTATGAGAGGGTCGCTACGTTTAACAGTTGGGACAGCGACGATAAGCTGCGGCATGTCTATTTCGCACTGGAAGACACCGCCAGGACCTGGTTCGAGAATCGAGAAGCCACCTTAACGACGTGGGACCTGTTCCGAAGCGGCTTCTTGCAAACGTTTACAAGCGTCGTGCGAAAAGAGCAAACGCAACCACTACTAGAAACCAGAGTGCAGCTGCCAAACGAGACGATCGCGATCTTCACGGAGGAGATGGTCCGGCTTTTCCGGCACGCCAACCCAGAAATGTCAGAGGAGAAAAAAGTCCGCTTCCTGATGCGGGGCGTCAAGTAAGAACCTTTCGCCGGACTTATTCGTAACCCGCCGAAGACCATAGCTGAGTTTTCTGCAGACGCATCGACGATCGAGAAAACTCTGGAGATGCGCACCCGGCAGTATAACCGCCAGGGGCTAACGCCGCAGTACGCCATCCAAGGACTGGATTCCGACGACCTTCAGGAGACCATCAGCGCCATTGTGCGCGAAGAACTGAGCAAGGTCCTGCCTTCGTCGCAGCCCCGAGTGGCTTCGATCGCCGACATCGTGAAAGAAGAGGTGCACGGATCGCTTGGAGTTCCCGAGCTGCAACCACAATTACCGCAGCCCCATCCAGAAGCGATGGCATACGCCGCCGTCGCACGCCGTCAAGGTCCCCCTCCGCGACCATGCCAGGGCCCTGCAACTACGCAATTCCGTCGTCCGCGGCCGCCGCCGCCAGCACACCCACCCGTCGCCCAGCGCACCTACGCGAGGAAGACGGACATTTGGCGAGCCCCCGACCATCGCCCGCTCTGCTATCACTGCGGAGAAGCCGGCCATGTGTATCGCCGATGCCTATACCGGGAGATGGGACTGCGAGGTTTCGCCGTCAACGCTCCGCGCCCGCAGCAAGGTGAACGTCTTCGCGATATCGCCGACTACCTCGCCGCTACTCAGTGGAGCTCTCGACGACCGTCGCGTTCGCCATCACCAGGCCGCAACCTCTCGCCGCGGCGCCGACCGTACACTGGCCCAGCCAGAGGGCGGTCAGCGAGCCCATATCCGGAAAACTAAAAGCAGCAACCGACGGAGGTGCGGTTGCTGTTCGTCGAACTGACGAAGATCCTCCGCCGCCGACGAAGATGACGAAGAAACCATCTCGACGACCTAATGACGACACGCCGCCGTCCCGACGAAGTCAGGAAGCCAAGACTGGACCGACGAAAGACGACTTGACGACGCGACGTTCCAGCTTCAGTTCAACACCACGCATGCGTGATCCGACGACAAGGCCCCAACTGCAACGCCAGACAAACAACCACCGACCTCGACGTACTTCTCGACGGCCACGCAGTCACTGCCTTAGTCGACACAGTGGCCGAATACTCCGTAATGAGTGGACACATTGCCGCCCAGTTGAAGAAGGTTAAGACTGCATGGGAGGGCCCCCAAATTCGCACCGCTGGAGGACAACTCATTACGCCGACAGGAATCTGCATGGCAAGAATAACCGTCCATGACCGGACTTATCCTGCCACCTTCGTTATCCTCCAACAGTGTTCATGAGACGTCATTCTCGGCATGGACTTCCTGAACCAACACGGCGTAATCATAGACCTGAAGTCAAAATCGATAACGCTGTCGGAAGATCAAGCGATACCGCCGGTGAGCTTTCGTAGTCACCACGCCTTGAGTGTTCTCGAAGATCAAGTGAGCATCCCGCCTCGCTCGAGCATTGTTGTTTCGGTCGGCACCGAAACACCCGCTGACGTAGAAGGCGTCATCGAACGCGACCAACATCTACGGCTAGACGGTGATATGTGCGTCGCAACAGGGATCGCTCGACTGCATGGAGGAAAAACTCAAGTGTTGCTGACAAACTTCAGCCAGGAGTTCAAGCACATCAACAGGGGCACGACGATCGCGTACATCGGGGAAATTCTGGAAACCAGTAATGCATTTGTCCTCTCGGATTCCGCCGCATCTACCCCTACGACAATGGTTCCCCACCCAGACTACGACATTAATCGAAGTCTCCCCGTTATTAAGCAATAGCAGCTGAGAAGTCTGCTCCGACGATACAAAGGCTGCTTTTCGGCGTCATCGAGGATTCGACAAACACTAGTCGCCAAGCATCTCATAATCACCGAGGAGTGCGCTCGAACACTCCGCCAGAGCCCTTGCCGAGTTTCGCCGCGAGAACGTGCAGCTATAAGAGAACAAGTCGACGAAATGATGCACAACGACATCATCCAGCCGCCGAAAAGCCCGTGGGCATCCCATGTTGTCCTGGTAAAGAAAAAGGACGGAACCCTACGTTTCTGCGTCGATTATCGTCGCCTGAACAAGATCACGAAGAACGCCGTATACTCCCTCCCACGAATAGACGACGCATTGGATCGGCTCTGCAACGCTAAATAATTCTCATCGATGGACCTCAAGTCTGGCTATTGGCAAATAGAAGTCGACGAAAGAGATCGCGAAAAGACGGCCTTCATCATCCCAGACGGCCTCTACGAGTTCAAGGTTATGCCATTCGGACGGTGCTCGGCGCCTGCAACGTTCCAGCGCGTCATGGACACGGTGTTAGCAGGATTGAAGTAGCAGACCTGTCTCGTTTATTTGGATGACGTCATCGCCTTCGCCAGAAATTTCGACGATCACCTCTGGCGGCTTGCGACAGTACTAGAGGCCATCAAGTCGTCAGGGCTTACTCTGAAGCCGGAAAAATGCCGCTTCGCCTACGACGAGCTTCTGTTCCTAGGCCACGTAATCAGCAAATCTGGTGTCCATCGAGACCCGCAAAAGACAGCTGCCATCGCGCAGTTCCCGCAACCCATCAACAAGAAGGCTGTGCTTAGATTCATTGGCATGTGTGCCTACTACAGGCGCATTGTCGAGGACTTTTCACGCATCGCCGAGCCATTGACACGTCTAACTAGATGTGATGTTGAGTTCAAGTGGGAGATGCCGCAGGCCGACGCACTTGAAGAACTCAAACGACGCATGCAGTCGCCGCCGGTACTTGCGCACTTCGACGAGTACGCCGATACAGAAATCCATACTGACGCCAGTAGCCTAGGCCTCGGTGCCGTTCTAGTCCAGAGGAGAAACGGAGTCGAACAGGTGATAGCTTACGCTAGCCGGTCGCTCTCAAAAGCGGAAGGCAACTATTCTACGACAGAAAATGAATGCCTCGCCATCGTTTGGGCTACAGCTAAATTCCGCCCTTACCTCTATGGCAGGCCATTCAAAGTCGTCAGTGACCATCACGCGTTGTGTTGGCTAGCGAGTATAAAGCATCCTTCAGGACGACTGGCGCGGTGGAGCCTCAGACTACAAGAATACGACATCACTGTAACCTACAAGTCCGGACGAAAACACTCCGATGCCGATTGCCTATCACGCGCCCCCATTGACCCGCCGCCGCAAGATGACGAGAATGACGACGCCTTCCTTGGAATGATAAGCGCAGAAGACTTCGCTGAACAGCAACGGGCAGACCCAGAGCTAAAAGGCCTCGTCGACTATTTGGTAGGGCACACCGACCCAGGGCATTTAAGCGCGGATTATCTTCCTTCACGCTTCAAAACAATCTACTTGTGAAGAAGAACTTCTCACCAGTCCGCGCCAACTACCTTCTTGTTGTCCCGTCAGGACTTCGTCCAGAAGTATTGCACGCCCTACATGACGACCCGACCGCTGGACACCTCAGATTTTCCCGGACACTATCGGGGATGCAAGAAAAGTATTATTGGCCGCGCCTGACCGCCAACGTCGCCCATTATGTCAGAACATGCCGAGACTGTCAGCGACGCAAGACACCGCCCACAAGGCCAGCCGGATTACTACAGCCAATCGAGCCTCCTTGCCGACCATTCCAGCAGGTCGGGATGGACTTGCTGGGTCCCTTTCCGACGTCGATAACCGGAAATAAGTGGACCGTCGCGGCGACGGACTACCTCACCCGCTTCGTTGAAACTAAAGCACTGCCGAAAGGTAGCGCAGCCGAAGTGGCGAAATTCTTTGTCGAAAACATCCTGCTGCGACATCGCGCCCCAGAAGTCCTGATCACCGACAGAGGAACGGTCTTTACAGTGGAGCTCACCCAGGCCATTCTGAAATACAGTCAGACAAGGCACAGGAGGACAACGGCCTACCACCCGCAGACGAATGGTCTTACGGAGCGGCAGAATAAGACCCTCGCCGACATGCGAGCGATGTACGTCGACGTCGAACACAAGACATCGGATGCCGTCCTGCCGTACGTAACATTCGATTTCAACACGGCGGTGCAAGGAACAACACAGATCACGCCGTTCAAGCTGGTTTACGGCAGGGATCCCGACGATGACGCTCGACGCCACCCTGCCGCACGTCACTGACGAGGAGAATCTTGACGTCGGTACCTATCTCCAGCGCGCCGAAGAAGCCTGACATCTCGCCCGCCTACGGATCAAGAAACAGCAGCGTACCGACAGCCGATACTACAACCTCCGACGAAGCTTCGTCGAGTACCAGCCCGTCGATCGTGTTTGGGTATGGACCCGGATACGCCGACGAGGACTGAGTGAGAAACTACTGCGACGCTATTTTGGACCCTACAAGGTCATCCTACGTATTGGCGCACTGGATTTTGAGGTGGTGCCCGACGGCATTTCGCATTCACAGCGGCGCCGCGCACAATCTGAAGTGGTCCACGTGGTGCGCCTTAAACACTGGCGTAGCAGCAGGGGGGGCCGGGGGGCCGTGGGCCCCGGGTGCATGGGGCCAGTAGAGGGGGGGGCTGTCATATACGTCTGAAGACACCCGAAAATTGTCGATATCCCCGCCTTCCTCGACTACACCGGGGGGGGGGGGGGGGGGGGGTGACAGAAGAGCTAAGAGCCTCGGGTGCCAGACGACCTAGCTACGCCACTGGCCTTAAACCATTTTACGGACGCTGACAAACTTCCTTATTTTGTTGTTTTCTTTGCTACGAGTGCTTTTCTTTATTACTTTGGTTTGTTTGCAGCATCTGGTCGATGCTTTTTCAGAGGGGGTTAATGACACGTGTATATATCTTTATCAAGCAACCACTTTTCGCCCCCTAACATGTTATCGCACAGCGCGGGACGCGCCTGCATGTATCCGAAGTTTCTGGAAAGTTATCGATGCTTCTATCCGCTGTCTGTTGTCGCCGAACCTTGTGTTATCTGATTTCATCGCGTCACGCGAATTATGTAGAACTTTGTGGAAGGCACGCGGGTCCCAACGATTAGTCTTGAACATTCAATGACTGCTGAATAAAAGCCGACGCACTGGACCCGCTGATCAGATTTTTCGACGATCGCCGGCTGTGTTCGCCGCTCTCGCTGTGCTAGAAGTGTAGCCTGATTTGTGGGCACAGGTTCGCCCAATAAAATCCAATTTTGCCTTTCACAGTATTGTTACTGAGTCACCCGCCGAGGTTGCTCAGTGGCTATGGTGTTGGGCTACTGAGCACGAGGTCGCGGGATCGAATCCCAGTCACGGCGGCCGCATTTCGATGGGGGCGAAAACGCCCGTGTACTCAGGTTTAGGTGCACGTTAAAGAACCCCAGGTGGTCTAAATTTCCGGAGTCCCCCACTACGGCAAGCCTCATAATCAGAAATTGGTTTCGGCACGTAAAACCCCATAATTTTTTTTGCTACTGTGCTCTTAACGTCACCACCACGTGACACCCCCGCAGGGGCGTCTGCGCAAGCAGGCGTTTGGTGTGTTGCGACACCACGGACCCGAGCACACGACGGTTGGCTCCTCCCGCGTGTAGCCGTGCGCGGCTTAGCCGTGTCTGGGGAAAGGGGGATCCTGGGGGTTGAGCCAATGCTGGGTGTCTGGACCTTTAAGGCCCCCCGGCGGAGGCAACACACCCCTTTGGCCTCTGCTTCACATAGACGGCACACCCGGACTGACCCACCCGGGGGAAATCGGCAGTTGCCTTTTCCTGTCCTCCTCTCCAATCTTCGTCTTTCTCTCCCACTTTTCCATCTTTCCTGTCTTCTCTTCACTTCTAATTACTTCCGTATTTCCTGGCGGCAAGGGTTAACCTTGTGTATCTACCCAGCCTTGGGTACATATATTAGGTTATAGCGGCGTTGTATAGCTGACGTCTACAGGTATGTTCCTAACCTCGTAACGTCCCCTTGTTGGGCTCGGTGGTGGGTGGCTACCATCGCCGCTGAATATTCTAAGAATACATGGCAAATGCATTCCCCTCCCTTGCAGATCGTCCTTACAAAAGAGGGCGCACCGAAGCAATCTTCGATTTCACTTTGAAAACCAACGCAGAAACGTTCCCACGCTACCATGTGATCCACAGTGAAGGATCTCTGCCAATGAGAAAACTATCCCCATTCCTAATAGCAAAATACCTAATAGAAAAAATCGGAAAACAATACAAAGCTTCAAAGATGTCAAGTGGGGACCTCCTCCTTGAACTCAAAACCAAAGATCAAGTTGAAAAGCTCGCTGATCTCACCTGTGTTGGAGACATCAAAGTCACAATCTCAGCACACCGTTCGCTTAACACAAGCCGAGGCGTAATATCAGAAGAAGATTTCCTAAACCTGAGCGATGAAGAACTCCTGGAAGGTCTCCAAGAACAAAATGTAATCAAGGTTCAAAGAATAACTCTCCGAAGAAATGACGAACAAATCCCGACCAAACACGTTATACTTACCTTTGGTACCAGTATTGTACCTACTACACTTGATGCAGGCTATCTTAAGATCAACGTAAGACCGTATATCCCGAACCCGAGGCGGTGTTTTAAGTGCCAGAGATTCGAACATGCATCGCAATCATGCAGAGGTAAATCGACATGTGCAAAATGTAGTGCCAATGACCATCAGTCGGAGAACTGCAATGCTGATCCACACTGTACAAACTGCAAAGGAGAGCATCCAGCATATTCAAGATCTTGCCCCTGCTGGAAGAAAGAGAAAGAGATAATTGTAATCAAAGTGAAAGAGAAGATTTCCTTTTATGAAGCAAGAAAGAAACTAGCACACCTACCTCTAACAACCTACGCCAGTGCGGTGCGGCAGGGGACAGCAGCGCAGTGGTCTCAGGAGTCTACAGGGACCGCAGTCAGTGACCCAGTAGTAACTCCATCCGTCCCCTTGGTGGCAGCAGCCAGTGCTGCTCCATCATCATCACCACAGACGGGCCTGCAGACCCCGGTCCCACAGGGCCCCAGGCTAAATCGAACTCACAGGCCTGAGACGCGCGTCTCAGTGCCCGGTTCTCGATCATCCAGCGCCTCGGAGAAGGTTATGGATGTCGACACCAAAACTCCGGCGTCATCGACGCCAAAACATCAGCGCTCCCTGGAGCGCACTAAGAAAGACAAACTCACAATAACTACGCGAACAAAGGGACCGGTAACCTGAACGGTTACCGTTGTTCCAATAGCATATTCCCACTAACAAATGTCACCTACAGTTACTTAGCACATATATGTAAATTACCATTCTCAATTCTACTACTATGGCTTTTATCGTGCATTGGAATTGTAGAGGACTGATTCGCAATTTAGGTTACATAAAAGAAATAACAAATAACTTTTCGCCAGTCGCATTTTGCCTACAGGAAACAAACTTAGGCCCTAAACACACTCAATTCCTTAAAGGCTTCACCGTTGTCCGAAAGGACCGCGATTGTTCCCACCGGTTGTCAGGTGGAGTGGCTATAGTCGTGCAGGGCGGCACTCCTACCCGAAATGTCCCATTAAATACATCTTTAGAGGCCATAGCTGTCACTATTCTATCCTACAAAACAAACACCATTTGCTCACTATATATTCCACCCCACACACATTTTACTATCAAAGACTTAGAAAATCTAACAGATCAGTTACCGGAGCCATTTGTCTTGGTAGGAGATTTTAACGCTCATTGTACTCTTTGGGGCAGTGTCAAAACTGACCAAAGAGGGCAACTCGTTGAAGATTTTATTCTGTCAAACGATATCTGTCTTTTAAACTCAGGTGCGCCAACTTATTTCTCACCGACTTCCCGCACTTTTAGTTGTTTAGATTTAGCTTTTTGTTCACCTTCTCTTTTCACTGATTTTAAATGGGAAGCTCTCGACACGTCATATGGTAGCGACCATTTACCCGCACTCATCAAACACCTATCATCACCACAAACCCTAGTAACTAGACCACGCCGATGGAAATTACAGCTCGCGGACTGGCAGGTTTTTATGCAGAACGCGAAACTGGAAAATGTCTTTTCGTCAGAGCTCAGTATTGATGAACTTAATAAAAAAATCACTGAAGTCATAATCACAGCGGCAGAAAAGGCGATACCGCAGTCTTCCGGTATTGTGCGCAAAAAGCTAAATCCTTGGTGGACAAGCGAATGTACTAAAGCCAAAAAAGAACAAAATAAGGCCTGGGGAATCCTACGAAGGTACCCCACTTATAACAATCTTCTAAATTTCAAACAGGCCAAAGCCAGAGCACGATATATTCGAAGAAATGCAGAAAAATTATCATGGCAAAAATACATATCTTCAATCAATAGTACAGTCACATCAAAACGAATGTGGGACCAGGTGAGGAAATTTAGAGGAGAGTACTCATCATACACTATACCACTACTTACATGTCCAGGCACACAAAAAACACTACAGGACCAGGCCAACTTATTAGGTGAACACTTTCATAACATATCCAGCTCAGCAAACTATTCAAATACATTTTTAAAATATAAAGAATCGGCTGAGAAAGAGAGGCTGCCTACCACTGGGGCTTCAGCTGAAATGTACAATAAACCCCTCACAATACACGAATTGAACAGAGTCCTCTCTGCTGGTAAAAAAACGGCAACAGGTCCTGACCGTGTGCCCTACACAATGCTGGCACACCTATCCCAAGCATCGGTAGGGGCACTTCTTAAATTTTTCAATAAGATATGGGAGTCGGGAGTAATGCCCACAGATTGGAAAACAGCAGTGGTAGTTCCTTTTCTAAAACCTGGTAAACCCGCTACATCCCCTAGCAGCTATAGACCCATTGCACTAACAAGTTGCCTAGCCAAATCTTATGAGAGCATTATAAACATAAGACTCACATTCATACTAGAAACAAGAAACCTAATAGACAAACAGCAGTGCGGATACAAAAAGGGCTGTTCCACCACTGACCATCTCGTGCGACTAGAGCAAGAAATCCGTGACGCGTTTCTTCACAAGCAATACTGCCTCGCGGTTTTCTTTGATTTTGAAAAGGCATATGATACCACATGGCGATACGGTATTTTGAGAGACCTGGCTGACATGGGAATTCGCGGAAGAATGCTAAATTGTCTACGCGATTTCATGTCAAACCGAACATTTCAAGTACGTCTCGGCACAACACTCTCGCACACATTCACACAAGAAAATGGCGTTCCACAAGGTTGCATTCTGAGCACGACGCTCTTCATAGTCAAAATGAACTCGGTAAATAAGATCATCCCATCATCTGTTATGCACTCTATATGTCGACGATTTGCAAATGGCTAGCCGCGCCTCAAGCTTACCCACCTGTGAACGACAACTACAAATAACAATAAATAATCTTACACAATGGGCCAACAAAAATGGTTTCCGGTTCTCAACACACAAAACTGTTACAGTTCTCTTTTCCCAGAAGCGAGGGTTACAGGGTGCTCCAGGTCTCACATTGCATGGTACAATGCTACCGGTGAAAGAACACTATAAATTTCTAGGCGTAACGTTTGACACTAAACTGAACTTCCTGGCCCACATTAACGCAACCAAAATTAAAGCAAACAAAGCGCTAAATATCCTAAAGGTTTTATCACATAAGCACTGGGGATCTGACCGAACATGTCTACTACGTATATACCGATCCCTCGTACGTAGCATCCTCGACTACGGCAGTGTAGTTTATGGTGCAGCTAGGCAGTCCTACATTAAGCGACTTGATCCAGTTCACAATCTTGGCCTACGACTGGCGAGCGGTGCCTACAGGACATCGCCTGTACAAAGTTTATACGTTGACGCTAATGAGCCTTCAATACAGCACCGCAGAGCACAACTTACACTTTGCTATGTACTAAGAATTCGGTCATCACCACAACATATATGCTACAACATCGTAACACAGTGCCAATCACGAATACACTACACAAATAAACCAAACATAATTCGGCCACTCATCTTAAGACACGAACAATATTGTCAGACCTATGATGTTCCTCCCGAAGCCCTGCAGGTTGCCGAAAGGCCACCAAGATTGCCCCCGTGGTGCAATTTTACACAGCTGTGTGACTGGACGTTAACACATATAAAGAAAAAAGACATTCCACAAGAGCATATAATACAGGAGTTCCGAGCTATCCAAGAAAAATATAAAAATTACACAGAATTTTACACTGACGGCTCTAAAATACAAGAATACGTAGGTGTCGGGATCGTAACAAAACATTGGGAAAATAGCATTCGCATAAATAATTTTTCTTCAGTCTTTACCGCCGAAGTTTATGCGATATGGATGGCAGTTAAAAAAAATTGCTTCCGACAAGCAGAAGAATGCTGTTATTTATACCGACTCGTTAAGTGCCCTAAGAGCCCTTAACTTAAACTCCGCGTCTGAACCCCTGCTTGGGGATACCTTAAACATAGTGTTTAACAAGAAATACGAAGGAACCATACGATTCTGCTGTGTCCCAAGCCATGTTGGGATAGCAGGGAATGAAGCTACAGATAGAAGCGCATCCATGGCAGCGCACAAAAGCATCACACACATAACACTTCCATACAAAAACAGCATCAGAGCGGTTCGTAAGGCCCTAGCATCAAAATGGCAACAAGAATGGAACTCGTGCGTAAATAACAAATTACATATAACTAAACCCCTGCTTCGCGAGTGGAAATCATGCACTCACCAAGAACGATTCTATGAGGTAATGTTATGTCGACTTCGAATTGGACACACGCATCTAACACACAATTTTTACTTCGAAACGAAAGTCCACCAACATGCGAGAAATGTCACGAAACACTCACAGTAACCCACATCATTATATCATGCCCACACACTGAAACACAGAGACGGAAACATTTCAAAAATTTGTATCACTTACATATACCTCTGCACCCTGCTTTAACATTAGGCGATGATCCACCAGTGCCATTCACCAACCTGTTCCAGTTTTTAGGTGAAACCAATTATCTACATCGACTTTAAGGTAACACAGCTATAACTACCTTAACATTAGATCTTATACTGTCCTGTGACTGGCGCAGCATGGCCTTAGTCGCTTTTGCGCCATTAAACCCGAATTAACTAACTAACACCACGTGACACGTTGTTTGACAAATAAACACCCGAAAGTGTGCAACCGTTTTAAGAGTGTAGACAAAGGTACGCCCATTCAGGTATATATCTGCCACACAACGATAATCGTCATCTGCCTTGCTCGAGTTTCTTGAAAACCCAACGCCCGCTGCTTTCCAGTCGGCAATGCTATGTCACGCTGATACCGCGTATGCAGTTCGTTACTAGGAAGTCTCGGACTCGCCGCGTTAAAGAGAGGAAGTGCGGACGATACAGACGACGTTTCATGCTGTGTGGCAAGATACGACTCAAAGGGTGTAAACTTTTCTTTGAGTGCACTCTAAGAAAAATTTTCACCCTTTGGGGCTTATCTTGTCCCACAACGACAACCGTCATCTGTCTTGCCCCTGTTTCCTTCCATTAACGCTGCGAGCCCCGCACTTCAAAGTCGCGAACGGCAAGCGCGTTATCAGTGTGGCGCAGCATTCTCGACAGGAATGTAGCGAGCGCCGATTTTTCAGGAAAGTAACTCCAAGCAAGGCAGATGACGATTATCGTTATCTGACAAATAAACACCGCAAATGGTGCAACCGCTTTAAAAGTGTAGACAAGGGTACATCCTTTGGCGTATATATCTGTCACACAAACATAATAGTCATCTGCCTTGCTCGAGTTTCTTGAAAACGCAACGCCCGCTGCTTTCCTGT
The DNA here is from genome assembly GCF_050947875.1 of Dermacentor variabilis. NCBI lineage: Eukaryota > Metazoa > Arthropoda > Arachnida > Ixodida > Ixodidae > Dermacentor > Dermacentor variabilis. The sequence goes on from NC_134576.1 coordinate 1,858,192, forward strand.
CGGCAATGCTATGTCACGCTCACAGCGCGCATGCCGTTCGTTACAGAAAAGTAACGGACTCTCCGAGTTAAAGACAGCAAATGCGAACGAGACAGATGACGTTCATTGTTTTGTGCCAAGATACGGCTCAAAGGGTAAAACTTTTCTCTGGGTGCCCTCTTTGAATAATTTACACCCTTTGGGGCTTATCTTGCACCACAACGATAATCGCCATCTGTCTTGCCTGCGTTACCTTCGTTTAACGCTGCGAGCTCTGTGCTTCTCAGTCACGAACGGCATGCGCGTTATCAGTGTGACGCAGCATTCTCTAAAGGAAAGTAGTGATCGCCGAGTTTTCAGGAAAAAAAATGCAAGCAAGGCAGATGACGGTTATCGTTGTGTGACAAATAAAAACCACAAAGGGTGCAACCGTTTTAAGACTGCAGACAAACGTACCGCCTTTGGGGTATATATCTACCACACAACGATAATCGTCATCTGCCTTGCTCGAGCTTCTTGAAAACACAACGCCCGCTGCTTTGCAGTCGGCATTGCTATGTCACGCTGATAGCGCGCATGCCGTTCGTTGCTAGGAAGTACCGGACTCGCCGCGGTAAAGAGAGGAAATACGGACGAGACAGATGACGCTTATTGTTGTGTAGCAATATACGACTCAAAGGGTGTAAACTTATTTTTCAGGGCATTCTTAGAAAAATATACACCCTTTGGGGCTTATCTTGTCCCCCAACGACAATCGTCATCTGTCTTGCCCGCGTTTCCTTCCATTAACGCTGCGAGCCCCATACATCCCAGTCGCGAACGGCAACCGCGTTATCAGTGTGGCGCAGCATTCTCGACAGGAAAGTAGCGAGCGCCGAGTTTTCAGGAAAGCAACTGCAAGCAAGGGAGATGACGATTATCGTTGTCTGATAAATCAACATCCCAAATGGTGCAAACGCTTTAAGGTGTAGACAAAATCACACCCTATGGGGGGTATATCAGCCACACAACGATAATCGTCATCTGCCTTGCTCGAGTTTCTTGAAAACGCAACGCCCGCTGTTTTCCTGTCGACAATGCTATGTCACGCTGATAGCGCGCATCCCATTGTTTACAGCGAAGTACCGGGCTCTCCGCGTTAAAGGGAGCAAATGCGGACGAGACAGATGACGTTTATTGTTGTGTGGCAAGAAACGACTCAAAGGCCATAAACTTCTCTTTGAGTGCACTTTTAAAAAATTTACACCCTTTGGGGCTTCTCTTGTCCCACAGGATTATCGTATTCTGTCTAGCCCGCGTTTCCTTATACGCTGCGAGCCCGGTACTTCCCAGTCGCGAACGTCATGCGCGTTATCAGTGTGACGCACCTTTCTCGAAAGGAAAGTAGCCAGCGCCGAGTTTTCAGGAAAGGAAATGCAAGCAAGGCAGAACGATTATCGCTCTGTGACAAATAAATACCCCAAAGGGTGTGACCGTTTTAAGAGTGTAGCCAAAGGCACGCCCTTTGGGGTATATATCTGCCACACAACGATAATCGTCATCTGCCTTGCTCTAGTTTCTTGATAACGCAACGCCCGCTGCTTTCCAGTCGGCGTTGCTATGTCACGCTGATAGCGCCCATGCCGTTCGTTTCTCAGTATTAAGTACCGGGCTCGCCGCACTGAAGAAAGGAAATGCAGTCGAGAGATGACGTTTGTTCTTGTGTGGCAAGATACGACTCAAAGGTTGTAAAGTATTCTGGGAGTGCACTCTAATAAAAATTTACGCCCTTTGGGGCTTATCTTGTCCCACAACGACAATCGTCATCTCTCTTGCCCGCGTTTCCTTCCATTAACGCTGCGAGCCCCGTACCTCCCAGTCGCGAATGGCAAGCGCGTTATCACTGTGGCGCCGCATTCTCGACAGGCAAGCAGCGAGCGCCGAATTTTCAGGAAAGCAACCGCAAGCAAAGCAGATGACGATTATCGTTGCTTGACAAATAAACACCCCAAAGGATGCAACCGTTTTAAGAGTGTAGACAAAGGTACACCCTCTGGGGTGCATATATGCCACAAAACCATGCCGTTCGTTACAGAGACGTACGGGGCTCTCCGCATTAAGGAGAGCAAATGCGGACGAGGCAGATGACGTTTATTGTTGTATGGCAAGAAACGACTCAAATGCTGTAAACTTCTCTTTGAGTGCACTCTTAAAAAATTTACACCCTTTGGGGCTTCTCTTGTCCCACACAATAATCGTAATCTGTCTTGCCCGCATTTCCTTATATGCTGCGAGCCCGGTACTTTACAGTCATGAACAGCATGCGCGTTATCAGAGTGACGCAGCATTCTTGACAGGAAAGTAGTGAGCGCCGAGTTTTCAGGAAAGGAAATGCAAGCAAGCCAGATGACGATTATCGTTGTAGGACTAATAAACACCCGAAAGAAAGCAACCGTTTAAGGAGTGTAGCCAAAAGCACACCCTTCAGTGCGTATATCTGCTGTCGTGCTGATAGCGCGCATTCCGTTCGTTACTGAGGAGCACCGGGCTCGCCACGTTAAAGAGAGGAAATGCGGACGAGACAGATGACGTTTATTCTTGTGTGGCAAGATATGACTCAAAGGGTGTAAACTTATCTTTCAGTGCATTCTTAGAAAATTTACACCTTTGGGGCTTATCTTGTCCCACAACAACCCCGCGCTTGCCCGCGTTTCCTTCCATTAACATTCAAGCTGCTCAACAACTCGCACTATACCAGATATATATGCGGTATTCAGGATACACACACGTCTATACAGACGGCTCCAGTACAGCAACCTCTTCAACTTCATCATTCATTATACCGCACCTCAACAAACAAGAATCATTTAAGTTATCTCGTGCGACTTCGTCCACAACGGCTGAACTGTTCGCAATCCTATGTGCGGTAAAATTTATATTGTCAGTAACAGAAGCGCAAAAATGGGTAATTTTCAGCGATTCACAGGCGGCTCTAACATCACTCTGCAGCACAAAGGGGAAAGCATTCAGCGACAGTATAATTTATGAAACACTTAAAAACCTCACAAAGGCAAGCGAAGCGAAACATGCAATAGCACTCCAGTGGATACCAGGGCATTGCAACATTCCTGGCAACACAGCAGCCGATGAAGCAGCACGACAAGCGCACCTGAAAGATGATACGGCTCCGCTCCCAATATCAAAAAATGAATTACGCTGCATTATAAGGACAACGTCTGTCAACATGTCTAGAAACACTTGGTTTGACCAGAATTCTAAGAGCTCTGACTTATATCATATTGATCCATTTATTGAATTCAAATTTTCATTGTCATTAGATAGAACTATGGAAACGCTTATTCATCGATTACGGCTAGGCACTGCCTACACAAAGCATTTCTTACACAGAATTGGCCGAGCGGAAACCCCCGAATGTGATTGTGGATTTGTAGATGAAGATATATATCACCTCCTTCTAGATTGCCCACATCACGACACACCAAGATGCCGACTTAAATCAGCGCTAAGTAAATTAGACCGCAGACCTTTCAGTTTAAGGAAACTTTTGGGCCCTTGGCCAACAACGGCCTTGCAGAAGAGCGCTTTAAAAGCACTAAAGACTTTTTTTAAAGACAGTGGCATCGTTGGACGTTATTAGTGCTTTCATTGTTCTGTTCATTTGAATGTCACTCTATATATCCATCTGTTTGGGAATTATGTTATGTTGACTGCTTTGTTGTGACTGTATGTGCTAATATTTTAACACGATGTATATACCACCCGCTCACTAGACAACGTGTTATTAGGCGACAGTATCGATTGTACTTTTGAGACTTTCGACTACATAAGTGTGAAGACATTTGCCATGTATATTGTATGTACCCGCTGACCCGCTGACTAGAAAATGTGCTATTAGGCGACAGTATCGTTTGTACTATTGAGAATTTCGACTACATAGGTGTGGAGACAAGTGTGCTAAGTGTTATTAGGCGACAGTGTTATTAGGCGACAGTATCGTTTGTACTTTTGAGACTTTCGACTACGTAGGTGTGGAGCCATAGGTGTGCTTGTGTGAAAAGACTATTTGATATGTAACCGTGCACCCTGAATGATGTATGACGGAACCACCCAAGAGATAAGGAGTAGCCGGCGCCTTAAATTGCGCGCCAACATCTCCTTATATCATATGAATAAAAAAAAAAACTACGAGCCCCGTACTTCCCATTCGCGAACGGCAAGCGTGTTATCAGTCTCGCGCAGCAATCTCGACAGGTAAGTAGCGAGCGGTGAGTTTTCAGGAAAGTAAAAGCAAGCAAGGATTAAGACGATTATCGTTGAGCGACAAATAAACACCCCAAAGGGTGCAACCGCTTTAAATGTGTAGGCAAAGGTGCATCTTTTGGGGTGTAATATGTCTGCTACACAACGACAATCGTCATCTGCCTTGCTCGAGTTTCTCGAAAACGCAACGCCCGCTGTTTTCCTGTCGACAATGCTATGTCACGCTGATAGTGCGCATGCCATTGTTTACAGCGAAGTACCGGGCTCTCCGCGTTAAAGGGAGCAAATGCGGACGAGACAGATAACGTTTATTGTTCTGTGGCAAGAAACGACTCAAAGGCCATAAACTTCTCTTTGAGTGCACTCTTAAAAAATTTACACCCTTTGGGGCTTCTCTTGTCCCACACGATTATCGTACTCTGCCTTGCCCGCGTTTCCTTATACGCTGCGAGCCCGCTACTTCCCAGTTGCCAACGGCATGCGCGTTATCAGTGTGACGCAAAACGCAACTCCCGCTGCTTTCCTGCCGGCAATGCCATGTCACGCTGATAGCGCGCATGCCATTCGTTACAGAGCAGTACCGGGCTCGCCGCATTGCAGAAAGGAAATGCGGACGAGAGTTGACATTTATTCTTCTGTGGCAGGACACGACTCAAAGGGTGTAAACTTTTCTATGAGTGCACTTTAATAAAAATTTTTACCCTTTGGGGCTTATCTTGTTCCCCAACGATAATCGCCATCTGCCTTGACCGCATTTCCTTCCATTAACGCTGCCAGCCCCGTACATCCCTGTCGCGAACGGCATGCGCGTTATCAGTGTGACGCAGCATTTTCGAAAGGAAAGTAGCGAGCGCCGAGTTTTCAGGAAAGGAAATGGAAGCAAGGCAGATGACGATGGTCGTTGTGTGACAAATAATAAACACCCCAAAGGGTGCAACCGTTTTAAGAGTGTAGACAAACGTACGCCCTTTGGTGTATATATCTGCCACACAACGCTAATCGTCATCTGACTTGCTCGAGCTTCTTCAAAACGCAACGCCCGCTTCTTTCCTGTCGGCAATGCTACGTCACGCTGATGGCGCGCATGTCGTTCGTTAAAGAGAAGTACCGGACTCGCCGCGGTAAAGAGCGGAAATGCGGACGAGACAGATGACGCTTATTGTTGTGTAGCAATATACGACTCAAAGGGTGTAAACTTATTTTTCAGGGCATTCTTCGAAAAATATACACCCTTTGGGGCTTATCTTGTCCCCCAGCGACAATCGTCATCTGTCTTGCCCGCGTTTCCTTATACGCTGCGAGCCCGGTACTTCCCAGTCGCGAGCGTCATGCGCGTTATCAGTGTGACGCACCTTTCTCGAAAGGAAAGTAGCGAGTGCCGAGTTTTGAGGAAAGGAAATGCAAGCAAGGCCGAGCGATTATCGCTCTCTGACAAATAAATACCCCAATGTAGCCAAAGGCACGCCCTTTGGGGTATATATCTGCCACACAACGATAATCGTCATCTGCTTTGCTCTAGTTTCTTGAAAACGCAACGCCCGCTGCTTTCCAGTCGGCATTGCTATGTCAC